>NC_091985.1:21821041-22168550 GCF_044704955.1 Pristiophorus japonicus
TCTGCTTTCTGTTAGCCAGCCAATTCTCTATCCATGCTAATACATTTCCTCTGACTCCGCGTACCTTTATCTTCTGCAGTAACCTTGTGTGTGGCACCTTCTCGAATGCCTTTTGGAAATCTAAATACACCACATCCATCGGTACACCTCGATCCACCATGCTCGTTATATCCTCAAAGAATTCTAGTAAATTAGTTCAACATGATTTCCCCTTCATGAATCCATGTTGCGTCAGCTTGATTGCACTATTCCTATCTAGATGTCCCGCTATTTCTTCCTTAATGATAGCTTCAAGCATTTTCCCCACTACAGATGTTAAATTAACTGGCCTATAGTTACCTGCCTTTTGTCTGCCCCCTTTTTTAAACAGAGGCGTTACATTAGCTGCTTTCCAATCCGCTGGTACCTCCCCAGAGTCCAGAGAATTTTGGTAGATTATAATGAATGCATCTGCTATAACTTCTGCCATCTCTTTTAATACTCTGGGATGCATTTCATCAGGACCAGGGGACTTGTATACCTTGAGTCCCATTAGCCTGTCCAGCATTACCCCTCTAGTGATAGTGATTATCTCAAGGTCCTCCCTTCCCACATTCCCGTGACCAGCAATCTTTGGCATGGTTTTTGTGCCTTCCACTGTGAAGACCGAAGCAAAATAATTGTTTAAGGTCTCAGCCATTTCCACATTTCCCATTATTAAATCCCCCTTCTCATCTTCTAAGAGACCAACATTTACTTTAGTCACTCTTTTCCGTTTTATATATCGGTAAAAGCTTTTACTATCTGTTTTTATGTTTTGCGCAAGTTTACTTTCGTAATCTATCTTTCCTTTCTTTATTGCTTTCTTAGTCATTCTTTGCTGTCGTTTAAAATGTTCCCAATCTCCTAGTTTCCCACTAACCTTGGCCACCTTATACGCATTGGTTTTTAATTTGATACTCTCCTTTATTTCCTTGGTTATCCACAGCTGGTTATCCCTTCTCTTACCGCCCTTCGTTTTCACTGGAATATATTTTTGTTGAGCACTATGAAAGAGCTCCTTAAAAGTCCTCCACTGTTCCGCAATTGTGCCACCATTTAGTCTGTGTTTCCAGTCTACTTTAGCCAACTCTGCCCTCATCCCACTGTAGTCCCCTTTGGTTAAGCATAGTACGCTCGTTTGAGACACTACTTCCTCACCCTCAATCTGTATTACAAATTCAACCATACTGTGATCACTCATTCTGAGAGGATCTTTTACTAGGAGATCGTTTATTAATTCTGTCTCATTATACAGGACCAGATCTAAGATAGCTTGCTCCCTTGTAGGTTCTGTACCATACTGTTCTAAGAAACAATCCCGTATGCATTCAATGAATTCCTCCTCAAGGCTACCCTGTGCGATTTGATTTGACCAATCGATATGTAGGTTAAAATCCCCCATAATTACTGCCGTTCCTTTTTCACATGCCTCCATTATTCCCTTGATTATTGTCCGCCCCACCGTGAAGTTATTATTTGGGGGCCGATAAACTATGCCCACCAGTGACTTTTTCCCCTTACTATCTTTAATCACCACCCACAATGATTCAACATTTTGTTCATGAGAGCCAATATCATCTCTCACAACTGCCCTGATATCATCCTTTATTAACAGAGCTACCCCACCTCCATTCCCTTCTTGTCTATCTTTCCGAATTGTAAGATACCCCCGTATGTTTAATTCCCAGTCTTGGCCACCCTGCAACCACGTTTCTGTAATGGCCACCAAATCATACCCATTTGTAATGATTTGTGCCGTCAACTCATTTACTTTATTTCGAATGCTGCGTGCGTTCAGGTAGAGTGTTTTAATAGTAGTTTTTAAACCATGATTTTTAGTTTTGACCCCTCCTGCAGCCACTTTATATTCATACATATTGTCCCTTCCTATCACCTTGTGGTTTACACTTACCCCAGTGCTACTCTGCTCTGTTGCCTCCTGCCTTTTGTATTCTTTCTTGGGGTCCTGTTCATCTGAGCTCTCACCCACTCTAACTAGCTCAGAGCCCTCTCCTGGGTTCCGAATACTCCTCGCATTGAGGCACCGAGCTTTCAGGCTTGCCTTTTTATTACACTTTGGCCCTTTAGAATTTTGCTGTACAGTGGCCCTTTTTGTTTTTTGCCTTGGGTTTCTCTGCCCTCCACTTTTACTCATCTCCTTTCTGTCTTTTGCTTCTGTCTCCATTTTGTTTCCCTCTGTCTCCCTGCATTGGTTCCCATCCCCCTGCCATATTAGTTTAACTCCTCCCCAACAGCACTAGCAAACACTCCCCCTAGGACATTGGTTCCGGTCCTGCCCAAGTGCAGACCGTCTGGTTTGTACTGGTCCCACCTTCCCCAGAACCGGTTCCAATGCCCCAGGAATTTGAATCCCTCCCTGCTGCACCACTGCTCAAGCCACGTATTCATCTGAGCTATCCTGCGATTCCTACTCTAACTAGCACGTGGCACTGGTAACAATCCCGAGATTACTTCTTTTGAAGTCTTACTTTTTAATTTAGCTCCTAGCTCCTTAAATTCGTCTCGTAGGACCTCATCCCTTTTTTTACCTATGTCGTTGGTACCAATGTGCACCACGACAACTGGCTGTTCACTCTCCCTTTTCAGAATTCCCTGCACCCGCTCCGAGACATCCTTGACCCTTGCACCAGGGAGGCAACATACCATCCTGGAGTCTCGGTTGCGGCCGCAGAAACACCTTTCTATTCCCCTTACAATTGAATCCCCTATCACTATTGCTCTCCCACACTTTTTCCTGCCCTCCTGTACAGCAGAGCCAGCCACGGTGCCATGACCTTGGCTGCTGCTGCCCTCCCCTCAACAGTACTCAAAGTGGTGTATCTGTTTTGGAAGGGGATGACTGCAGAGGACCCCTGCACTACCTTCCTTGCACTGCTCTTCCTGCTGGCCTTCCATTCCCTATCTGGCTGTGGACCCTTCATCTGCGGTAAGACCAACTCGCTCCACGTGCTACTCACGTCATTCTCAGCATCGTGGATGCTCCAGAGTGAATCCACCCTCAGCTCCAATTCCGCAACGCGGACTGTCAGGAGCTGGAGGCGGATACACTTCCCGCACACGTAGTCGTCAGGGATACCGGAAGTGTCCCCGAGTTCCCACATGGAAGCCAGGTAGCTGATTGTAGTGCAGGCAGGCACAGCAGGAGAGGCGAAGGAGCAGCAAGAGCTTATAGATGGAAATGACCGAGGCCCAGGAGAGGCATGAGTTTGAAGCTCAGAAGAGACGAGGGCCCAGGGGCAGCATGGGCCAGCCCACACTGCGATATGTGTGTGCGCTCGGTCCGTGCAGCAGAGCTGGTCTCAAGTCGTCTTGGGTAATTCTTGCCACTGGACCAAGACCTTGCTTTGTCAAGCCCGTGTGGTGGCTGGTGTGCAATGACCACCACACGTTAAAAAAAATCCACATACAGGCATCTTCCACCCTTCAAGGTGTAGTTCGGGATCTGGAATATTAAGTCCTTCATTAAAACACATGTGCGCTCATCCCTTTTTGGCATAGAAGCAAGTCATCCTCGCTTCGAGGGACTGCCTATTATGATACCACCATGCCACCATGCTCCACCTCACAGTCAACAAGCTCCCCACTGGAGTGGAACTAAACTATAGAACCAGTGGGAACCTGTTCAACCTATGCCGTGTCCAGGCCAAATCCAAGACCACCCCAACCTCTGTCGTCAAGCTACAGTATGCGGATGACGTCTGTGTCTGCGCACATATAGAGGCTGAACTTCAGGACATAGTCAACGTATTTACTGAGGCGTACGAAAGCATGGGCCTTACGCTAAACATCCGTAAGACAAAGGTCCTCCACCAGCCTGTCCTCACCGCACAGCACTGCCCCCCAGTCCACAGCGCAGCCCTCGACACTGGACCACTTTCCATATCTCAGGAGCCTCCCATCAACAACAGCAGGCATCGATGACAAGATCCTACACCGCCTCCAGTGCGCCAGTGCAGCCTTCGGCCGCCTGAGGAAAAGAGTGTTTGAAGACCAGGCCCTCAAAACTGCCACCGAGCTCATGGTCTACAGGGCTGTAGTAATACTTGCCCTCCTGTATAGCTCAGAGACATGGACCATGTACAGAAGACACCTCAAGTTGCTGGAGAAATATCACGAATGATATCTCCGCAAGATCCAACAAATCCCCTGGGAGGATAGACGCATCCACATCAGCATCCTCATTCAGGCTAACATCCCCAGCATTGAAGCACTGACCACTGGGCAGGCCACATAGTTCGTGTCATGTATCTCACACTACTGTACATAACTGTATCTTACCATGCTATACATGACTGTAACTAGAGATGACTTGTAACCACAAGCTTACCTTACCACCAGGGATGCACTTGCAGGAGACACTGGATACCTGTTCCACACAGGTATATAAAGACAGGTCTCAGGCAAGTGTGGCATTCGAGAGCTGTGTAATAAAGGTGTAGGTCCTGAGTGACCTTGACTTCAGCATGTGCCTCGTGTGAGTCTGTACTGCAGGGACAGGACTTTACAGTTCGCATGCCAGACACGAGACTCCCAAAGCAAGTGCTCTACTTGGAGCTCCTTCATGGCAAACGAGCCAAAGGTGGGCAGTGGAAACGCTATAAGAACATCCTCAAAGTCTCCCTGATAAAGTGCGGCATCCCCACTGACACCTGGGTGTCCCTGGCCCAAGACCGCCCTGAGTGGAGGAAGTGCATCCGAGAGGGCGCTGAGCACCTCAAGTCTAAATGCCGAGAGCATGCAGAAATCAAGCACAAGCAGCGGAAAGAGCATGCGGCAAACCAGTCCCACCCACCCCTTCCCTCAACGACTATATGTCCTACCTGTGACAGAGTCTGTGGATCTCGCATTTGACTGTTCAGCCACCAAAGAACTCACTTCAGGAGTGGAAGCAAGTCTTCCTCGATTCCGAGGAACTGCCTATGATGATGATGATGATGATGATGATGAGTGAATACAGGCCTAGTCGACCCAATCTCTCCTCATACGACAGTCCTGCCATCCCAGGAATCAGTCTGGTGAACCTTCACTGCACTCCCTCTATGACAAGTATATCCTTTCTTAGGTAAGAGACCAAAACTGCACACAATACTCCAGATGTGGTCTCACTAAGGCCCTGTATAACTATAGTAAGACATCCTTGCTCCTATACTCAAATCCTCTTGCAATGAAGGTCAACATACCATTTGCCTTCCTAACTGCTTGCTACACCTACGTGTTTGCTTTCAATGACTGGTGTACAAGGACACCCAGGTCCCTTTGTACATCGACATTTCCCAAGCGATCACCATTTAAATAATACTTTGCCTTTACGTGTTTCCTACCAAAATGGATAACTTCACATTTATCCACGTTATACAACATCTGCCATGTGTTTGCCCACTCACTCAACCTATCTAAATCGCCTTGCAGCATCTTTGCATCCTCCTCACAACTCACAATCCCACCTAGTTTTATGTCATCTGCAAACTTAGAAATGTTACATTTAGTTCCCTCATCCAAATCATTTATATATATTGTGAATAGCTGGGGCCCAAGCACTGATCTCTGTGGTACCTCACTAGTCACTGCCCACCACCCTGAAAACGACCTGTTTATTCCTACTCTCTGTTTCCTATCAGTTAAGCAATTTTCAATCCATGCCAGTATATTATAGGTTGAACCTCCCTTATCAGGCACCCTCGGGACCTGGCTTGTGCCGAATAAGGGATTTTGTCGGATAAAGGGAGTTCAGCCCAAGGGGGGAGGGTGGGGGGAGTAGGTCGGTGCCCCCAGCGGGCCGAGTGTTGGCGGGCCCCAGCATACCGAGTGTTGGTGGGCCCCAGTGGGCTGAGTGTCGGCGGGCCCCAGTGGGCCGAGTGTCGGCGGGCCCCGGTGGGCCGAGTGTCGGTGGGCCCCAGCAGGCAGAGTGTCGGCGGGCCCTGGTGGGCAGAGTGTCGGCGGGCCCTGGTGGGCCGAGTGTCGGTGGGCCCCAGCAGGCAGAGTGTCGGCGGGCCCCAAAGTCGGGGTGGAGGTCGGCTGCATTCTGCATATGCGCCCACGGCTACCAGAATCATGCCTGATGTGGGTGGTGCCGGAGAAGGGAGTCCCAGACAAAGGAGGTCCAACCTGTACCCTCAATCCTATGTGCTTCAATTTTGCACACTAGCCTCTTATGTGGGACTTTATTAAAGGCCTTCTGAAAATCCAAATACACTACATCCACTACTCCCTTATCTATTCTTTGAGTTACATCCTCAAAAAACTCCAGTAGGTTTGTCAAACACGATTTTCCTTTCATAAATCTATGTTGACTTTGTTTAATCCCGTTGATTTTATCGAAGTGTCCCGTTATCACATCCTTTATAATAGACTCTAGCATTTTTCCCGACTACTGATGTTAGACTAACCGGTCTGTAGTTCCCTGTTTTCTCTCTCCCTCCTTTTTTAAATAGTGGGGTTACATTTGCCACCCTCCAATCTGCAAGAACTGTTCCATAATCTATAGAATTTTGGAAGATGACAACCAATGCATCCACTATTTCCATGGCTACCTCTTTTAGTACCCTGGGATACAGATTATCAGGCCCTGGGGATTTATCGGCCTTCAGTCCCATTAGTTTCTCCAGCACTATTTTCTTACTAATAATCATTTCCTTTAATTTGTCTTGCTCACTCGACCCTTGGTTCCCCAGCATTTCTGGGACGTTATTTGTGTCCTCTTCCGTGAAGACAGAACCAAAGTATTTATTTAATTGTTTTGCCATTTCCTTTTTCCCCATTATAAATTCTCCCCTTTTTGACTGTAAAGGACCTACATTTGTCTTCATTAATCTTTTTCTTTTTACATACTTGTAGAAACTTTTGCAGTCGTTTTTTATGTTCCTTGCAAGTTTACTCTCATACTTTATTTTTCCCCTCTTAATCAATCTCTTGGTTCTTTTTTTCAGAATTTTAAACTGCTCCCAATCCTCAGGCTTGCTACTTTTTCTGGCAACTTTGTATAATTTCTCTTTGGATCTAATACTATTCTTAATTTCTTTTGTTAACCATGGTTGGGCCACTTTTCCTTTTGTGTTTTTGCACCAGAAAGGAATGTATAACTGTTGCAATTCATGCATTCGTTCCTTAAATGTTTGCCATTGCCTATCCACTGTCATGCCTTTTAATGACTGCTATGTGTGCAGGAAGTATATCCAGTTGCAGCTCCTGACAGACCGCATTGCGGCACTGGAGCTGCGCATGGATTCACTCTGGAGCATCCGCGATGCTGAGGATGTCGTGAACAGCACGTTTGATCACACTGCAGGTAAAGGTTACACAGGCAGATAGGGAATGGGTGGCCATCAGGAAGAGCAGTGGAAGGAAGGTAGTGGAGGGGTCCCCTGCGGGCATCTTCCTCCAAAACAGATATACCACATTGGATACTGTTGGGGGAGATGACTCATCGGGGAAGGCAGCAGCAGCCAAGTTCATCAAACCATGGGTGGCTCTGCTGCGCAGGAGGACAGGAAAAAGAGTGAGAGAGCTATAGTGATAGGGGATTCTATTGCAAGGGGAATAGACAGGCGTTTCTGCGGCCGCAAACGAGACTCCAGGATGGTATGTTGCCTCCCTGGTGCAAGGGTCAAGGATGTCTCGGAGCGGCTGCAGCGCATTCTGGAGGAGGAAGGTGAACAGCCAGCTGTCGTGGTGCATATAGGTATCAACGATATAGGTAAAAAACGGGATGAGATCCTACAAGCTACATTTAGGGAACTAGGAGTTAAATTAAAAGGTAGGACCTCAAAGGTAGTAACCTCAGGATTGCTGCCAGTGCCATGTGCTAGTCAGAGTAGGAATTGCAGGATAGCTCAGCTAAATACGTGGCTTGAGGAATGGTGCAAGGGGGAGAGATTCAAATTCCTGGGCCATTGGAACCGGTTCTAGGGGAGGTGGGACCAGTACAAACCGGACGGTCTGCATCTGGGCAGGACCGGAACCGATGTGTTAGGCAGAGTGTTTGCGAGTGCTGTTGGGGAGGGTTTAAACTAAATAGGCAGGGGGATGGGAATCTATGCAGGGAGGCAGAGGGAAGTAAAAAGGGGGCAGAAGCAAAAGGTAGGAAGGAGAAAAACAAGAGTGGAGGGCAAAAATCAAAAAGGGCCACATTACAACATAATTCTAAAAGGACAAAGAGTATTAAAAAATCAAGCCTGAAGGTTCTGAGTCTCAATGCGAGAAGCATTCGTAATAATTGATGAATTGACTGAGCAGATAGCTGTTAACGAATATGATGCAATTAGGATTACGGACTCATGGCTCCAAGGTAACCAAGGCTGGGAACTCAACATCCAGGGATATTCAATATTCAGGAAGGATAGACAGGAAGGAAAAGGAGGTGGGGTAGCGTTACTGGTTAAAGAGGAGATTAACGCAATAGTAAGGAAGGACATTAGCTTGGATGATGTGGAATCTATATTGGTAGAGCTACGAAACACCAAAGGGAGAAAACATTAGTGGGAGTTGTGTACAGACCACCAAACAGTAGTAGAGAGGTTGGGGATCGCATCAATCAGGAAATTAAGGACGCGTGCAGTAAGGGTACAGCAGTTATCATGGGTGACTTTCATCTGCATATTGATTGGGCTAACCAAACTGGTAGCAATACTGTGGAGGAGGATTTCCTGGAGTGTATAAGGGATGGTTTTCTAGACCAATATGTCGAGGAACCAATTAGAGAGCAGGCCATCCTAGACTGGGTCTTGTGTAACGAGAGAGGATTAATTAGCAATCTGGTCATGCGGGGCCCCTTGGGGAAGAGTGACCATAATATGGTAGAATTCTTCATTAAGATGGAGAGTGACACAGTTAATTCAGAGACTAGCGTCCTGAGCTTATAGAAAGGAAACTTCGACGATATGAGACGTGAATTGGCTAGGATGGACTGGAGAATGATACTTAAAGGGTTGACGGTGGATCGGCAATGGCAGACATTTAAATATCACATGGATGAACTACAACAATTGTACATCCCTGTGTGCCTTAAGAATAAAAAAGGGAAGGTGGATCAACCGTGGCTAACAAGGGAAATTAGCGAAAGTGTTAAATTCAAGGAAGAGGCATATAAATTGGCCAGAAAAAGCAGCAAACCTGAGGACTGGGTGAAATTTAGAATTCAGCAGAGGAGGACTAAGGGTTTAATTAGGAGGGGGAAAATAGAGTATGAGAGTAAGCTTGCAGAAAACATAAAAACTGACTGCAAAAGCTTCTATAGATATGGGAACAGAAAAAGATTAGTGAAGACTAATGTAGGTCCCTTGCAGTCAGCATCTGGGGAATTCATAATGGAGAACAAGGAAATGGCAGACCAATTGAACAAATACTTTGGGGGGGTCTTCACTAAGGAAGACACGAATAACCTCCTGAAAATACTAGGGGACCGAGGGTCTAGCAAGAAGGGGGAACTGAGGGAAATGCTTATTAGTCAGGAAATGCTGTTAGGGAAATTGAAGGGACTGAAGGCCGATAAATCCCCAGGGCAACTGATAGTCTGCCTCCCAGAGTACTTAAGGAAGTGGCCCTAGAAATAGTGGATGCATTGGTAGTCATTTTCCAACATTCTATAGACTCAGGTTCAGTTTCTATGCATTGGAGGGTAGCTAATGAAACCCCACTTTTTAAAAAAGGAGGGAGAGAAAACAGAGAATTATAGACCTGTTAGCCTGACATCGGTAGTGGGGAAAATGTTGGAATCAATTATTAAAGATGAAATAGCAGCGTATTTGGAAAGCAGTGACAGGATCAGTCCAAGTCAGCTTGGATTTATGAAAGGGAAATCATGCTTGAGAACTCTTTTTGAATTTTTTAAGGATGTAACTAGTAGAGTGGATAAGGGAGAACCAGTGGATGTGGTGTATTTGGACTTTAAAAGGCTTTTGACAAGGTCCCATACAAGAGATTAGTGTGCAAAATTAAGGCACATGGTATTGGGGGTAATGTATTAATGTGGATAGAGAACTGGTTGGCAGACATAAAGCAAAGAGTGGGAATAAAAGGGTCCTTTTCAGAATGGCAGGCAGTGACTAATGGGGTGCCGCAGGGTTCAGTGCTGGGACCCCAGCTATTTACAACATACATGAATGATTTGATGAAGGAATTGAATGTAATATCTCCAAGGTTGCAGATGACACTAAGCTGGGTGGCAGTGCGAGCTGCGAGGAGGATGCTAGGAGGCTGCAGGGGGACTTGGACAGGTTAGGTGAATGGGCAAATGTATGGCAGATGAAGTATAATGTGGATACGTGTGAGGTTATCCACTTTGGTTGCAAAAACAGGAAGGCAGATTATTGTCTGAATGGTGACAGATTAGTAAAAGGGGAGACCTGGGTGTCATGGTACATCAGTCATTGAAGGTAGGCATGCAGGTACAGCAGGCAGTAAAGAAGGCAAATGGCATGCTGGCCTTCATAGCGAGGGAATTTGAGTATAGGAGCAGGGAGTTCTTCCTGCAGTTGTACAGGGCCTTGGTGAGACCACACCTTGAGTAGTGTGTGCAGTTTTGGTCTCCTAATCTGAGGAAGGACATTCTTGCTATTGAGAGAATGCAGCGAAAGTTCACCAGCCTGATTCCCGGGATGGCAGGACTGACATATGAAGAAAGACTGGATCGACTAGGCTTATATTCACTGGAATTTAGAAGAATGAGAGGGTATCTCATAGAAACATATAAAATTCTGATGGGATTGGACAGGTTAGATGCAGGAAGAATGTTTCTGATGTTGGGGAAGTCCAGAACCAGGGGTCACAGTCTAACGATAAGGGGTAAGCCATTTAGGACCGAGATGAGGAGAAACTTCTTCACTCAGAGAATTGTGAACCTGTTGAATTCTCTAACACAGCAAATTGTTGAGGCCAGTTTGTTAGATATATTCAAAAGGGAGTTAGATGTGGCCCTTACAGTTAAAGGGATCAAGGGGTATGGAGAGAAAGCAGGAATGGGGTTCTGAAGTTGCATGGTCAGCTATGATCATATTGAATGGTGGTGCAGTCTCGAAGGGCCGAATGACCTACTCCTGCACCTACTTTCTATGTTTCTATGTTTCACAATTGTTGGAAGGTGTTTCCTAAGGCAAAAGCACCTGCAAGGTACATATAAAATGGCTGCCAGAGATTCCGCAAAGCATTAGGAGAACTTAGCTAGCCGACTTGACCACATTCCGAGTTAACTGACATGACTGCCTTTCCTCACACAGGAACACACAAAAAGCTACGTTCAGTAGATGTCTCTAATCAACAACCTCCAGACCCCCAGACAAGATGTCCTGGTAAAATGTTAAACAATGGTACTCCTGTAACAGTGTTAAGGTAAAGAGGCTATGCGCACACAGAACCCAAGGACAGTAGATAAGGGGGGGCTTGGAAAACATCACGAGACCATGAGTAACCCCCTAGCTGAACATGAAGTGATCACGCAGTCCCCTGCTATTTCGGGGTCAATTCCATTGGCCCAAATAAACCTATATGTAATCTATACTCGTTATGATTGGATTGTGTCCAGCCGAAATCGGCTGAGTAACTGTAGTAAACTGTTATAAAACATAAGTATCGATGAATTTCTTTGTTCGGCAGAGAGGAGTGCCTGGTGTTACCCAGAGGCTTTCGCCCCGCCGGCGTAAATAAAACCGTTTTGATGTTTGAAACCGACCCGAGTGACGAGTGATTCTTCCAGGATTCATTTGCGCTAACAGTGGTGTAGTCGGCAGGATATTTCGGAGGTCGCTTGATACCCTTGGAAACACCGGGTGAGTATATTTAAACTTATCCCGGGGCCAGGTGATGCCCAGCGACCGATGAAAATCAAACCTGTGAACAGGGTCAGACCAGCAGGCAAAACGGTGGTAGGTAGTTCATTAAGGAGACGTAGAGTGCTATCGGAAATTGCTTAAAGTATTTAAGAATTGTATCATAAGCCTTGTGTACGAAAGACATCGTGACAGACTTGTGACCCGACATCTAGCCAGGAGACGGTCTACTACAAGTAGCGCTAGACAGAAAGCGGACCTCTGAGAATAGATTCCTAACGGTTCTAATTCTACCCAGGAATGACCAATGAACAGACAAAACTCGAGTGTGGGCCAGAAGAGTCCCTTACCCGCCACCTGGCGGAGAAACAGAAGAAAGTAATAGAAAGGATGATTAAATCAGGCTGGAAACCCCACGACCCGCCGGCTGACCAGCGGGAGTGGTGGAAGAAGGAAAAGAAAGATAAGAAAGAAAAGGCCTGGGTTCTGATTCTTCGAGCCCATGTAAAATTAAAATTAACAGAGAAAGTAAATCAATCATGTTTTAATCTATCATCATGTATTAATTCTAACTTACGTAATTACGCAATGCCATCAAAAAAAACCTGATAGTGACTATCTTAAGTGATGTATGGATCCAAAATTAGAGCCGGCCAAACAATAAGCTTTGTTGAATGAAGAGAGACTTTTGTGAATGTCTGTCTTTGAATGAGAGTGCTTGTGTGATTTTTGACTGCGGAATATTTGAGGTGGGAATTAATGAATTTTTCATGTGTCTGAAAGCCTGTTTGAAAAAATGGTGGAGCTGTCTGTTTGTTTTAGCTCCAGCCACTTTTTCAGACAGAATGAAAGTTTTTTAAACCCTTTGTAGTGTTGTCCTGTATGTGGGAAGTTTTAAGAAAGTTGTGAACCTCGAATTGATTTACATTTTAAGTTAGAAACGCAGGTGCGGAGTTATTCGGATGATAAGTTACGGAGCTAGGAAATGCACAAAGGATAGGTTTGTTGAACAAAAGATAAAAAATGCATGGTCCCGTTGGTTTAAAAAAATGCCTTATAAAAAAAGCCTGCGTGGGTCTCTCGAGGCTGCGGGCTGGGGAAGTACACCCCCATTTTCCTTTGTGTAAAACCTTGAAGCGAAAGCTAGAAGCTCAGTAAAAAGACTTTTAAATAAAAGATTTTGATTGTATTGGAAAATCTTGGGTTTGGAAGCCTTTTTAATAAACGTACACATACTGCGTCAGAAGCTGAAGCTTAAAAAGATATAATTTATGAGATACTGTATCACAAAACTGAAGTTACAGAGCAAAAGATTAGAATTTTTGATGTTCAGCTTCTAAAACAGGTTAGGCACATAATTATTAAACAAGCACTTTGCATTCTGCGATCTGTGAATCACTAAGCATAAATGAGAAGTCCGATATTAAAAAAAAGTATTACCATATTTGACATTTTGTAATTCAAGAATAAATACACATACTACAAAAAGGGAGCAGAAATTAGGATGGGAACAGTGAAGAGTTAATTTTGTTGTGAAGGTTTCAAGTACCACTGGTTAAGAAAAGGCACAACAAAATGCGATACATTTAAAATAAAAAGTTAAATCTGATCTCTTAGAAAAAAAGAAATAAAACTAAAAGGTTTGGAAACAATCTAGAAATACCTTCAGGGATCAGGTCAAACTCCTGGGCAAGTGGTGAGCTATCTGCGAAAGTGTAAAAGGGACTTTGGATAAATTAAAATGTTAAAACGGCAGGCTTGAGCAGTTTAGAACAAAGGACTATGTAATGGCCTTGAAACTGGAACATTTGAGAAAACGGCAAGCAGCTTTCAAAGCCTACATGCTAGACTCTGTTCTAGTTATGGAAAAGACATTTGAGATAACAGAAAGCAGGATTTAAAGTAAATCCCAAAAAGGCACAAATCGGGCAAGCCGTGGTCCAGTACCTGGTGCACGAAATATCCCAAGGAACTAAGACCATGACCAATGACATTAGGATTATGCCCCAACCAAAAAGAGTTCGAGGGGTGTGTAAGGTACTGGAGCTCTTTAACTCTTGCAGGAATTTTGTACCTAACCACGGCAATTGCAGAACCAATACAGCGGCTAGTGAAAGGGGGAAGACCATCCTTAGAAACTATAGAGTGGGGCCCCGAATATGAAGCAGCATACAATAATCTGAAGGTAGCCCTAATGTCAGCTCCAGGGCTGGGATTCCGAGCATGGGTCTCCCGTTCCATGTAAATTGTGAGAACCAGGGAGGCTTCTATGAAGCCGTGGTGACACAAATGCATGGGAATAGGATGATACCTGTAGCTTACTGCTCGACACAGCAATCACCAGCGGCTGCCAGTCTGTCCAGGTGCATGGCCGCACTGGATTGTGCCACTTGGGCAGTCAAAATTAGAGAGCCTGTCATAATGACAGGAGAAATAATACTGCACACAAAACGCACACTGGTGGAAATGCTAAATGGGAGGCAATCCTATTACCATATGATTGACTCAGATCAAGGGACTCATTTCACGGGTCAAGTGATGAAAGCAGAAGTTTCACATCCCATATCAACCGTGAATTCAGGGATGGTGGAGAGAATGAATTGGGCCCTTAAAACCGCCTTGAGTGAGGCAATGAGATTACCAGACGGAATAGTGACAGGAGGAGCCGACTTAGGCCCCCTATGAGAAACATAGAAACATAGGAAATAGGTGCAGAAGTAGGCCATTCGGCCCTTTGAGCCTGCACCACCATTCAATAAGATCATGGCTGATCATTCCCTCAGTACCCCTTTCCTGCTTTCTCTCCGTACCCCTTGATCCCTTTAGCCGCAAGGGCCATATCTAATTCCCTCTTGAATATATCCAATGAACTGGCATCAACAACTCTCTGGGGTAGGGAATTCCACAGGTTAACAACTCTCTGAGTGAAGAAGTTTCTCCTCATCTCAGTCCTAAATGGCCTACCCCTATCCTAAGACTCTATCCCCTGGTTCTGGACTTCCCCAACATCAGGAACATTCTTCCTGCATCTAACCTGTCCAGTCCCATCAGAATCTTATATGTTTCTATGAGCTCCCCTCTCATCCTTCTAAATTCCAGTGTATAAAGGCCCAGTTGATCCAGTCTCTCCTCATATGTCAGTCCCGCCATCCCCGGAATCAGTCTGGTGAGCCTTCGCTGCACTGCCTCAATAGCAAGAACGTCCTTCCTCAGATTAGGAGACCAAAACTGAACACAATATTCCAGGTGAGGCCTCACCAAGGCCCTGTACAACTGCAGTAAGACCTCCCTGCTCCTATATTCAAATCCCCTAGCTATGAAGGCCAACATACCATTTGCCTTCTTCACCGCCTGCTGTACCTGCATGCCAACTTTCAATGACTGATGAACCATGACACCCAGGTCTCGTTGCACCTCCCCATTTCCTAATCTGCCGCCATTCAGATAATATTCTGCCTTCCTGTTTTTGCCCCCAAAGTGGATAACCTCACATTTATCCACATCATACTGCATCTGCCATGCATTTGCCCACTCACCTAACCTGTCCAAGTCACCCTGCAGCCTCTTAGCATCCTCCTCACAGCTCACAACGCCACCCAGTTTAGTGTCATCCGCAAACTTGGAGATATTACACTCAATTCCTTCATCTAAATCATTAATGTATATTGTAAAGAGCTGGGGTCCCAGCACTGAGCCCCGTGGCACTCCACTAGTCACTGCCTGCCTTTCTGAAACGGACCCGTTTATCCCGACTCTCTGCTTCTTGTCTGCCAACCAGTTCTCTATCCACATCTGTACATTACCCCCAATACCATGTGCTTTGATTTTGCACACCAATCTCTTGTGTGGGATCTTGTCAAAAGCCTTTTGAAAGTCCAAATACACCACATCCACTGGTTCTCCCTTGTCTGCTCTACTAGTTACATCCTCAAAAAATTCCATATTTGTCAAGCATGATTTCCCTTTCATTAATCCATGCTGACTTGGACCGATCCTGCCACTGTTTTCCAAATGCGCTGCTATTTCATCTTTAATAATTGATTCCAACATTTTCCCCACTACTGATGTCAGGCTAACCAGTCTATAATTACCCGTATTCTCTCTCCCTCCTTTTTTAAACAGTGGTGTTACATTAGCTACCCTCCAGTCCACAGGAACTAATCCACAGACTGCTGGAAAATGATCACCAATGTATCCACTATTTCTATGGCCACTTCCTTGAGTACTCTGGGATGCAGACTATCAGTCCCCGGGAATGTATCGGCCATCATTCCTATCTATTTCCCCAACACAATTTCCTGCTTTATAAGGATATCCTTCAGTTCCTCCTTCTCACTAGACCCTTGGTCCCCTAGTATTTCCGTAAGGTTATTTGTGTCTTCCTTCATGAAAACAGAACCAAAGTATTTGTTTAACTGGTCTGCCATTTCTTTGTTCCCATTATAAATTCACCTGCATCTGACTGCAAGGGACCTACATTTGTTTTCACTAATCTTTTTCTCTTCACATATCTATAGAAGCTTTTGCAGTCAGTTTTTATGTTCCCGGCAAGCTTCCTCTCATATTCTATTTTCCCCCTCCTAATTAAACCCTTTGTCCTCCTCTGCTGTATTATAAAAAATTTTCAGTCCTCAGGCTTGCTGCTTTTTCTGGCCAATTTATATGTCTCTTCCTTGGATTTAACAGCATCCTTAATTTCCCTTGTGAGCCACGGTTGAGCCATCTTCTCCGTTTTATTTTTACTCCAGACAGGGAT
Organism: Pristiophorus japonicus; assembly: GCF_044704955.1. Classification (NCBI taxonomy): domain Eukaryota; kingdom Metazoa; phylum Chordata; class Chondrichthyes; family Pristiophoridae; genus Pristiophorus; species Pristiophorus japonicus. Next base: position 21,837,599 of record NC_091985.1, read on the forward strand.
GTACAATTGTTGAAGTTCATCTGTGTGATCTTTAAATGTTTGCCATTGCCTATCCACCGTCAACCCTTTAAGTATCACTCGCCAGTCTATTCTAGCCAATTCACATCTCATACCATCGAAGTTATCTTTCCGTAAGTTCAGGACCCTAGTCTCTGAATTAACTGTGTCACTCTCCATCTTAATAAAGAATTCTACCATATTATGGTCACTCTTCCCCAAGGGACCTCGCACAACAAGATTGTTAATTAGTCCTTCCTCATTACACATCACCCAGTCTAGGATGGCCAGCCCTCTAGTTGGTTCCTCGGCATATTGGTCTAGAAAACCATCCCTAATACACTCCAGGAAATCCTCCTCCATCACTGCTACCAGTTTGGTTTGCCCATGATAACTGCTGTACCTTTATTGCATGCATCCCTAATTTCTTGTTTGATGCTGTCCCCATCCTACTACTGTTTGGTGGTCTGTACAACTCCCTCTAGCGTTTTCTGCCCTTTGATATTCTGTAGCTCCACCCTTACAGATTCCACATCATCCAAGGTAATGTCCTGCCTTACTATTGCATTAATTTTTTCTTTAACCAGCAACGCCACCCTATCTCCTTTTCCTTTCTGTCTATCCTTCCTAAATGTTGAATACCCCTGGATGTTGAGTTCCCAGCCTTGGTCACCCTGGAGCCATGTCTCCGTGATGTCAATTACATCATATCCGTTAACAGCTATCTGCGCAGTTAATTTGTCCACCTTATTCCGAATACTCTTCACATTGAGGCACAGAGCTTTCATGCTTGTCTTTTTAACACCCTTAGCCCCTTTAGAATTTTGCTGTAATGTGGCCCTTTTTGCTTTTTGCCTTGGGTTTCTCTATCCTCCACTTTTACTTTTCTTCTTTCTAGCTTTTGCTTCTGCCCCCATTCTACTTCCTTCTGTCTCTCTGCATAGGTTCCCATCCCCCTGCCATATTAGTTTAACTCCCCCCCCCCCAACAGCACTAGCAAATACTCCACCTGGGACATTGGTTCCAGTCCTGCCCAGGTGCAGACCGTCCGGTTTGTACTGGTCCCACCTTGCCCAGAACCGGTTCCAATGTCCCAGGAATTTGAATCCCTCCCTTCTGCACCACTCCACAAGCCACGTATTCATCTGAGCTATCCTGCAATTCTTACTCTGACTAGTACGTGGCACTGGTAGCAATCCTGAGATTACTACCTTTGAGGTCCTACTTTTTAATTTAACTCCTAGCTCCCTAAATTCGTCTTGTAGGACCTCATCCCGTTTTTTACCTATATTGTTTTTACTTATATGCACCACGACAATTGGCTGTTCATCCTCCCTCTTCAAAATGTCCTGCACCCGTTCAGAGACATCCTTGACCCTTGCACCAGGGAGGCAACATACCATCCTGGAGTCTCGATTGCGGCCGCAGAAACGTCTATCTATTCCCCTTACAATAAAATCCCATATCACTATAGCTCTCCCACTCTTTTTCCTGCCCTCCTGTGCAGCAGGGCCACCCACGGTGCCATGGATTTGGCTGCTGCTGCCCTTTCCTGATGAATCATCCCCCTCAACAGTACCCAAAAGCGGTGTATCTGTTTTGCAGGGAGATGACCGCAGGGGACCTTCCTTCCACTGCTCTTCCTGTTGGTCACCCATTCCCTATCTGGCTGTGTACCCTTTAGCTGTGGTAAGACCAACTTACTAAACGTGCTATTCACATCATCCTCAGCATCGTGGATACTCCAGAGTAAATCTACCCGCAGCTCCAGTGCCACAATGCGGTCTGTCAGGAGCTGCAGGCAGATGCACGTCCCACACATGTAGTCATTAGGGACCCTGGAAGCGTCCCTGACTTTCCACATATTACAGGAGGAGCATAACACGTGTCTAAGCTCTCCTGCCATGACTTAACCCCTAGATTAGCTTAGTTTGGCAACAACAATGCTAAAAGGTTACTTACCGATAAAGAAATGAAAAAGAAAAAAGAAAACTAAGAAAAACTACTGACCAATCACCAGCCAATCACTTACCCCCTTGGCTGTGACGTCACCTTTCAATTTCTTTCTACTTCTTTGTTGCCTTCTCTCCCTGCAGCAGCTGCACCGGCTGGCCTCTTGTAGGCCTCCCGACTCGACGCTGCTCCTCCTCCTCGCTCTCCCGCTCCCCGACTGCTGCTGATGGGCATTTTGTAGGCCTCCCGACTCGATGCTGCTCCTCCTCCTCGCTCTCCTGCTCCCCGACTGCTACTGATGGGCCTCTTGTAGGCCTCCCGACTCGACGCTGCTCCTCCTCCTCGGCTATAATCCCCGAGGCGGGCGTAAAGGCAATGGTTAAGGAGGTAGCAGAGAAACCAGGTTTCGCACCAAGGTGGAGCGGACCATATGAGGTATCAATTAGTGGAAATACGTGTGCTTGCGTGAATATGAAAGGTAGGGGTCGATGGAAGCACTGGTCCCAGCTGAAAGAATATAAAGGTACGACAGATAGACTTTTTAGAGGAATAGTGGTGGTATTCATGTTGATTGGAGTTTGGATAATATTTAGGTGGGTCACCATGCAGGCTCGAGCACAACATGCTCAAATGCAAAACTGACGGCAGCTCTGACAGGAACATGAAATGATAGAAATGGTACGACTATAAATAATATGGATAACCTAACCCTTACCTCCGATTTCACAGAGTGACCTCGACATGCATGGATAAAAGATGAGTAGACCAGAACCTAACACCTGGTGACGACCAGGCTACCTGTTTAAATTTTGCAGATAAAACACTCACCGAGATGGGACCGCAGCGGCTACTTCGACCCTGGAGACTTATGATACTGGGAACCTTAAGGCCCACACAAGATAATACAGACGGACTACGAGAGATACAGCATATGCAGGAAAGACACAGCTACATGAACTATGGGGCTTTGATTTTTAACTGACGGAATATGCATTCTAGCAGCCAAAGACTGGAGCAAGGACAGAACTTATTTTAACGTATGATAATGTTAAGCATGAAATTGTGCCTGTTCTGATCAATATCTCAGGCATACGAATGCCAAAATATTGTACGAAACAAGGAAGAAATATGTATAGTGTATTAAGTAAGGTTGTAATGCAGCAGGCTGCCGATGCCATGGGCACCAGTAGATTCCGAGGATGGGAGCAAATTCATAGGACCAAAAGGGGAATAGTTTATGATGCTGCTACCGGTTTTAACACCGGAACCACCATAGTAAACTCACTGGATAGACAAGGGCTAAACGAAAAGGTGGAACAACTTGAAGGGACAACTCTATCGCACTTATGGCTTATGGATGGTGGGACAGATACGACACAACCTTGATCAGATCCAAAGGGGGGAGGTGCCAGACTGGATAGACAGCCCACATCTGGCTCAGTTGGCCAAACTGAAGGGGACACTGGATAACTACACTCTGAAGGGACTGACCAGAGTGTACCCAGTGATCCCAAACTGCCCAATGAGCAAAGCTGCCGGAGTGGGAATAGTCCTGGTGATCCCTATAGTCACACAAGACTCAGGGCTGTTTCCCCTTTATCAACTGGAGAATATCGGGATCATACGGGAAAACGCCTCCCTCCGTTACTATCTGACCGCAATCTTTGCTGTCCGCAAAGACAACACACTCTATGGGATCTCCCTAACGGGATGCAAGCAGAGGGGTGACATTACGGTGGGACAGGAGAATTAGACGAGTGTGGGTTCAATCGAATCGATGGATGCGTATTAGAAATAGTACCTGCCCCCACACATTTTGCCAGAGCAGGTTACGGAGGCAAAGGGAAGTACTGTGTCTCTACCACGGAACACTCTTATCAGTACACTGGCCTACAATGCCAGATCCCACAGCCAAACTTTCGCTTTACGCCTCTACGACCCGTTACTATAGGACAAGCCCACATTATCCAGGTTAGACGCCAAGGTACTGAAATCATTAACGTCACCAATCAGCTCCACGATCACCTGCAGGATTATGACGAGCCAGAGCAGGCCCCTATCCCACATTTAGCCGAGGTATTGAGGGAACTAAGACTCAGAGTGGGCCAGTCTGTCAAGCTCTACCACCAATTACAGACAAAGATTTTGAATAATATCACACATACTGGTCGGGGTACAGCTGGTCTTGGCACTAAAATGGAGTGTTATGGCCTGTCGATCCTGCAGGCATTATGCACGACAAAGGAGAATCAGAACCAGAGCTCAAGTAAACAAAGAGATCTGTCTATCAGAAGGACAGGGTAATTTGAACTATATCAATTTGATCTAAGCAACCGGAACTCCTGAAACCACGTGACTGGCCAGCACGTTGAGGCAGGGAGTACCGGGTGGTATGTAAAACAATAAATGGGGTAACAAATAGTGTTGGTTAAAGGGACTAGGACTAGTCCCTTATCTAAAGGGGGGATTGTTGGAGGGCGTTTCCTAAGGCAAAGGCATCTGCAAGGTACATATAAAATGGCTGCCAGAGATTCCACAAAGCATTAGGGGAACTTAGCTAGCCAACTTGACCACATTCCGAGTTAACTGACATGACTGCATTTCCTCACATAGGAACACACAAAAAGGCACGTTCAGCAGATGTCTCTAATCAACAACCTCCAGACCGCCAGACAAGATGTCCTGGTAAAATGCTAAACAATGGTACTCCTGTAACAGTGTTAAGGTAAGGAGGCTATGCGCACACAGAACCCAAGGACAGTAGATAAGGGGGGGCTTGGAAAACATCACGAGACCATGAGTAACCCCCTAGCTGACTTAGGGGCCAATTCCATTGGCCCAAATAAACTACTGAATTGAGTAACCAGCCTGTTCATTGAAAACTGCTGAAAGCTATGCGGTTCAAAGCAGTTTGGATTGTGTCCAGCTGAAATGGGCTGAGTAACTGTAGTAAACTGTTGTAAAACATATAAGTATCGCTGAATTTCTTTGTTCGGCGGAGAGGTGTGCCTGGTGTTACCCAGAGGCTTTCTCCCCGCCAGCGTAAATAAAACCGTTTTGACGTTTGGAACCGACCCGAGTGACGAGTGATTCTTCCAGGATTCTTTCGCGCTAACACCAATCTATCATAGCCAATTCATTCCTCATACCTTTGCAGTTTCCTTTGTTTAGATTTAGGACGCTAGTTTCAGATTCGAGTACTTCACTTTCCATCTTAATAAAGAATTCAATCATGTTATGGTCACTCTTCCCTAAAGGACCCCGCAAAACAAGATTGTTAATTAACCCCTTCTCATTGCACAATACCTGTTATATATGTAAGCCTGTATATACCTTGCATAGCCACCAGAGGGCTCATTCCCTGGAGTCCCAAGAGAGCCCACAATCCCTTGGGAGCACAGGTACTTAAGGAGGCCTCACAGGCTGGAGAGGCACTCTGGAGACCTGCAATAAAAGACTAAGATCACATTTTACTTTGAGCTCACAGTATCCAGTCGGACTCTTTATTCATACAGAACAACTGGCTACGAGATACAGATGACGAACCCAACGATGCAGAGAATAGTGGGCATCCTGGAGAAATTCTCAGAGGGAGATGATTGGGAAACCTTCGTGGAGCGACTCGACTAATACTTCGTGGCCAACAAACTGAAAGGAGAAGCGAACGCTGCTAAACAAAGGACGATTCTCCTCACCATCTGCGGGGCACCAACATATGGCCTCATGAAAAATCTGCTTGCTCCAGCGAAACCCACGGGAAATCGTACGATGATTTGTGCAGACTGGTCCAGGAGCATCCGAAGGAAAGCGTTCTGATGGCGAGGTACCAGTTCTACATCTACAAAAGGTCTGAAGGCCAGGAAGTGGTGAGTTATGTCGTTGAGCTAAGACGCCTTGCAGGACATTGCGAATCTGAAGGACATTTGGAGCACATGCTCAGAGACTTCTTCGTACTTGGCATTGGCCATGAAGTGATACTTCGCAAACATTTGACTGTAGAGACCACAACCTTGAGTAAAGCCATAGTGACAGCCCAGGCGTTCATTGCCACCAGTGACAATACAAAGCAAATCTCTCAGCACACGAGTGCTGCTACAAGTACTGTGAACAAAGTGATGTTGTTTTCAAATTGCAACGTACAGGGCAGGCCCCATTGCCTGCAGCTGCACGTCTGCAGATGTCTCAGAATCCACCATCAAGGATGATGAATGCAAGGCCATTAACACCTTGTTGGCGCTGCGGAGGTGAACATCGTTTCCATTCATGTCACTTCAAAGGGCTGTGGAACAATGGGACACCTCCAACGTATGTGCAGGCGAGCTGCAAACCCTGTTAATCCTGAAAAACCACCATGTTGCAGAGGAGGCAGATCCACGGCGGATCACAACGAACCAGAGCCTCAGACCGAGATGGCAGAGGTATATGGGATGCACACATTTTCCACAAAGTGTCCCCCGGTAATGCTGAAGGTTGAATTAAATGGATTCCCGGTGTCAATGGAGCTGAACACGGGCGCGAGCCAGTCTATTATGAGCAAAAAGACTTTCGATAAATTGTAGTGCAGCAAGGCCTCAAGGCCAGTCTTGACTCCCATTTGCACGAAACTGAGAACTTACACAAAGGAACTGATTCCCGTAATCGGCAGTGCTACTGTAAAGGTCTCCTACGATGGAGCGGTGCACAAGCTACCACTCTGGGTGGTACCGGGCGATGGTCCCATGCTGCTCAGCAGGAGCTAGCTGAGAAAGATACATTGGAACTGGGACAACGTCCGAGCGCTCTCGTCCGCTGACGACGCTTCGTGTGCCCAGGTCTTAAACAAGTTCCCTTCGCTGTTCGAACCAGGCATCGGGAAGTTCCAAGGAACAAAAGTGCAGATCCACCTAATTCCGGGGGCACGACCCATCCATCACAAGGCGAGAGCAGTACCATACATGATGAGAGAAAGGGTAGAGATCGAGCTAGACCGGCTGCAATAAGAGGGCATCATTTCGCCTATCGAATTCAACGAGTGGGCCAGTCCGATTGTTCCAGTCCTCAAGGGAGACGGCACCATCAGAATCTGTGGTGACTACAAAGTAACTATCAATCGTTTCTCCCTGCAGGATCAATACCCACTACCAAAGGCTGACGACCTTTTTACGACGCTGGCGTGAGGAAAGACGTTCACGAAGCTGGACTTGACCGCAACCTACATGATGCAGGAGCTAGAGGAATCATCGAAGAGCCTCACCTGCATCAACACGCACAAAGGTCTCTTCATTTACAATAGATGCCCATTTGGAATTCGATCAGCGGCGGCGATATCCCAGAGAAACATGGGAAGCTTACTGAAGTTGGTCCCGCACACGGGGGTCTTCCAGGACGACATCTTGGTTACAGGTCGGGTCACAGTCGAGCATCTGCAGAACCTGGAGGAGGTTCTTAGTCGACTCAATCGCGTAGGGCTCAGGCTAAAATGCTCGAAGTGCGTTTTCCTGGCGCCTGAAGTGGAGTTCCTGGGGAGAAGAATTGCGGCAGACGGCATCAGGCCCACCGATTTGAAGACGGAGGCAATCGAGAACGCACCGAGGCCACAGAATGTGACGGAACTGCGGTCGTTTCTAGGACTCCTGAACTACTTTGGTAACTTCTTACTGGGTCTCAGCACACTGTTAGAACCACTGCACGCCTTACTGCATAAAGGAGACGAATGGGTATGGGGAAAAAGCCAAGAAAATGGCTTTGTAAAAGCTAGAAAATTGTTATGCTCAATCAAATTGCTTGTGTTATATGATCCATGTAAGCGTTTGGTACTAGCATGTGATGTGTCGTCGTATGGCGTCGGGGGTGTATTACAACAAGCTAATGAATCTGGGAAGTTGCAACAGGTTGCTTATGCATTCAGAAGTCTGTCTGAGGCTGAGAGGGCCTACAGCATGATTGAAAAAGAAGCGTTTGCATATGTTTGAGGGGTAAAGAAAATGCATCAATATCTGTTTGGGCTCAAATTTGAATTGGAAACTGACCATAAGCCACCGATATCCCTTTTTTCTGAAAGTAAGGGGATAAATACGAATGTATCGGCCCGCATCCAGAGATGGGCGCTCACGTTGTCCGCATACAACTATGCCATCCGCCACAGGCCAGGCACAGATGCTCTCAGTAGGCTGCCATTGTCCACCACCGGGGTGGAAATGGCACAGCCCGCAGATTTAGTCATGGTTATGGAAGCATTCGAGAGTGAGCAATCACCCGTCACAGCCCGACAGATTAGAACCTGGACGAGCCAGGACCCCTTACTGTCCTTAGTAAAAAATTGTGTGCTTCACAGGAGCTGGTCCAGTGTCCCAATGGAAATGCAGGAAGAGATAAAGCCGCATCAGCGGCGCAAAGATGAAATATCTATAGAGGCAGACTGCCTTCTGTGGGGTAATCGGGTAGTGGTCCCCAAGAAGGGCAGGGACACTTTAATCAGTGACCTCCACAGTACTCACCCAGGCATTGTAATGATGAAAGCGATAGCCAGATCCCACGTGTGGTGGCCCGGTATCGATGCGGACTTAAGAGTCCTGCGTGCACAAATGTAACACATGCTCGCAGTTAAGCAATGCACCCAGGGAGGCGCCACTAAGTTTATGGTCTTGGCCCTCCAAACCATGGTCCAGGGTACATGTCGACTATGCAGGCCCGTTTTTGGGTAAAATGTTCCTTGTGGTTGTAGATGCGTGCTCCAAATGGATTGAATGTGAGATAATGTCAGCAAACACGTCCGCTGCCACCACTGAAAGCCTGTGGGCCATGTTTGCCACGCACGGACGGCCTGATGTTCTTTTGAGCGACAACGGACCTAGTTTCACCAGTGCCGAGTTCAAAGAGTTCATGACCCGTAATGGGATCAAACATGTTACTTCTGCGATGTTCAAACCAGCATCCAATGGTCAGGCAGATAGAGCAGTGCAAACTATCAATCAGGGCTTGAAGAGGGTAACTGAAGGCTCACTGCAGACTCGTCTATCCTGAGTCCTGCTTAGCTAGCGCATGAGACCCCACTCGCTCACTGGGATTCCACCTGCTGAACTGCTCATGAAAAGGGCACTTAAGACAAGACTCTCATTAGTTCACCCTGATCTACATGAACAGGTAGAGAGCAGGCGGCTTCAACAAAATACCTATCATGATAGCGCAAATGTGTCATGCGAAATTGAAATCAATAATCCTGTATTTGTGTTGAACTATGGACAAGGTCCCAAGTGGCTTCCCGGCACTATTGTGGCCAAAGAGGGAAGCAGGGTGTTTCGGGTCAAACTTTCAAATGGACTCATCACTGGAAACACTTGGAACAAATCAACTCAGATCCATGGACTATCCAGAGCAACCCACTTTGGACCCTACCTTCTTTGACACCCCCAACATACACACCAGTGGCAACCGACACCGCGGTTGGCCACGAAGCAGAACCCATCACCCGCAGCAGCCCAGCAGGACTCACTACACCAGGCAGCCCAGCAAGGCCAGCTACATAGCAGCCCAGCGAGGGCCCAACAAACGATTCACCAAAACCAGCATTTGCACTGAGACGATCAACCTGGGAAAGAAAGGCCCCAGATCAACTCACCTTGTAAATAGTTACACTGTTGACTTTGGGGGGGGGGGGAGTGTTGTTATATATGTAAGCCTATATAGACCTTGTGTAGCCATCAGAAGGCTCATCCCCGAGAGTGCCAAGGGGTCCCACAATCCCTTGGGAGCACAAGTACTTAAGGAGGCCTCACAGGCTGGAGAGGCACTCTGGAGACCTGCAATGAAAGACTACGGTCACACTTTACTTTGAGCTCACAGTATCCAGTCAGACTCTTTATTCATACAGAACAATACCCAATCTAGGATAGCATCTTCCCTAGTAGGCTCCACAACATACTGGCCTAAAAAACCATCTCATACACACTCCAGGAATTCATCTTCGAAGAGACTCGCAGCATGGTGAATCTGTTGTGGAAATGCAGTGAGGAAGAGTTTGTGGCTGAGGGAAGATATCGCTGTGAGGTGGGAGCTTTTACTGTACATTTGAAGCTGTCAACTCAACAGCTGATTCAATGGCCACTGAACTCCTGCCTCAGGTTGACAGACGTGGTCCACGACCAGCGTGGGCGAGTTGTCAAATGCAGAAGCTGAGCTGAAATTCATTTTTAAGTGACTCGAAACAAGCCACTACCCGATACAAAAGCAAAATACTGCGGATGCTAGAATCTGAAATAAAAACAGAAAATGCTGGAAATCTCAGCAGGGTCAGGCACCCTCTGTGGAGAGAAACAGAGTCAATGTTTCAGATCTGTGACCCTTCGTCAGAATTGGAAAAGTTCGAAATGTAACAGATTCTTAAGGAAGTGCAGGGGCAGTGAAAGGGGGAGGGGGGGAAAGAACAAAAGGGAAGGTCTGTGATAGAGTGGAAGGCAGGAATGATTTGAGAGACAAAAGGGACGATGGGCCAAATTGAGATGGGAATGGCACAAGCTAGGAAACAAAAGATGAGTCTAGATGGGGTGTGAATGGCAGAATAATTACCAGCTGCCATGGGAATGAGAGAAAAAAAAAGTGTGGGGGGGAGGGGGCGGTTTGTAAAAAAAAGGGAGGAAAGGGAACAAAATATGGGCGAGGTTATGGTCTGAAATTGTTGAACTCAATGTTGAGTCCAGAAGGCTGTAAAGTGCCGAAACTAAAGATGAGGTGCTGCTTCTTGAGCTTGCGTTGAGCTTCATTGGAACAGTGTAACAGGCCGAGGACAGAGAGGTCACAGTGGGAGCAGAGCGGAGAATTCAAGTGACAGGTGACCAGAAGCTTAGGGTCACGCCTATGGACTGCGAAGGTGTTCTGCAAAGCGGTCACCCACTAACTACCCGAATTGGGTCCCCTGCTGTGAACTCGCTGCTGCGTGTTGGGTCTGCTCTGTGCTGACAGACCCGACATCAGGGAAAGGCATGTGGCGGCGGGTTCACAGCGGGGTCTCGACCCGCTGAGGGAAAAAACTTTCCCACTCGACCTGCCATCGAGCCCATGATTTGTGTGAGTAAAGGGAGAATTTTGTTAATGTAGTTATATTTATGAAAGCATTTTGAACAGGAAGTAGATGGAGATTCACATTTTAACAGGACAGGTAATAATACTATAGTATTTAAGGAAGGATATACTTGCATTGGAGGCTGTTCAGAGAAGGTTCACTAGGTTGATTCCTGAGATGAGGAGGTTGACTTATGAAGATAGGTTGAGTAGGTTGGGCCTATACTCATTGAAGTTCAGAAGAATGAGAGGTGATCTTATCAAAACATGTAAGATAATGAGGGGGCTCGACAAAGTGGATGCAGAGAGGATAATTCCACTCATATACGAAACTAAAACTAGGGGACAGTCTCAGAATAAGGGTCCACCCATTTAAAACTGAGATGAGGAGAAATTTATTTTTTCAGAGGGTTGTAAATCTATGGAATTCTCTGCCCCAGAGAGCTGTGGAGGCTGGGTCATTGAATATATTTAAGGCGGAGATAGACAGATTTTTGAGCGATAAGGGAGTGAAGGGTTATGGGGAGCGGGCGGGGAAGTGGAGCTGAGTCCATGATCAGATCAGCCATGATCTTATTGAATGGCGGAGCAGGCTCGAGAGGCTAGGTGGCCTACTCCTGCTCCTATTTCTTATGTTCTTATTGTGGCATGATGTTTCATGTCAAGTGGAATGAAACACAGGCCACATTTGTGCACAGTTTAGAACTGGTGCTAGTTCTGATGCAGTGCACAACACGGGCAGCTCTGCCCTCAGCTGAAGAACTCATCCTGGTGATACAAGTGACTCCTGCAGGAAGATAAAGTAGGAAAAACTGCAGAGATAAAAATAAAGTTTGTAAACAAACAGTTAGGGGTCCTGAACATTAGTGAAAAGAATGAAAATAGCTACATTAAAATTGTTCCGAATGATGCAAACCCGTCTGGATGCAAAGCACACCAAGCCATGATGTGTAGGCTGCTTGGCCAGTTTCAGAGAATGTTAAATGCACCTGGTTTCTGTTTGTTAATAATAGTAACAGGCTCATAAAATCCTACGTGCCTTGAAGTAATCATGTGCGATACTATCGTGCGAGAGTTTTAATGGGTTGAAATTTAAAAAAAATTATTATTATTATTTGTTCATGGGATGTGGGCGTCACTGGCAAGGCCAGCATTTGTTGCCGATTCCTAATTGTTGCCATTGATAAGGTTATAGTGAGCTGCCTTCTTGAACCACTGCAGTCCGTGTGGTGAAGGTACTCCCACAGTGCTGTTAGGGAGGGAGTTCCAGGATTTTGACCCAGCGATGATGAAGGAACGGCGGCATATTTCCCAGTCAGGATGGTGTGTGACTTGGAGGGGAACTTGAGGGTGATGGTGTTCCCATGAGCCTGCTTTGCTGACTATCTAAACAAAGGTGTTAACCTGTTTATAAAACAACAGGCTTTTACACAAACATGCTAAATGGTCAGACACTAAAAATAAATTTAAAGACTTGCATTTCTATTGCGCTTTTCACAACCTCAGGATGTCCCAAAGCTCTTTACACGCAATGAAGTACAGGCAGTCACACAGTATACATTCAAAGCTTATGCAGATATTCAGGTTATTTAAACCATGGCCAGAAATATATTAGTATGGATAGAGGATTGGCTAATGAATAGAAAACAGAGAGTAGAGATAAATGGTTCATTCTCGGTTTGGCAATCAGTAACCAGTGGGGTGCCGTAGGGATCAGTGCTGGGCCCCCAACTATTTACAATCTATTTTAAGGACTTGGAAGAAGGGACTGAGTGTAATGTAGCCAAGTTTGCCGACGATACAAATATGGGAGAAAAAGCAATGTGTGAGGAGGACACACAAAATCTGCAAAAGGGCAGAAACAGGCTAAGTGAGTGGGCCAAAATTTGACAGATGGAGTAGAACATAAGAACATAAGAATTAGGAACAGGAGTAGGCCATCTAGCCCCTCGAGCCTGCTCCGCCATTCAAAAAGATCATGGCTGATCTGGCCGTGGACTCAGCTCCACTTACCCGCCCGCTCCCCATAACCCTTAATTCCCTTATTGGTTAAAAATCTATCTATCTTTGACTTGAATACATTCAATGAGCTAGCCTCAACTGCTTCCTTGGGCAGAGAATTCCACAGATTCACAACCCTCTGGGAGAAGAAATTCCTTCTCAACTCGGTTTTAAATTGGCTCCCCCGTATTTTGAGGCTGTGCCCCCTAGTTCTAGTCTCCCCGACCAGTGGAAACAACCTCTCTGCCTCTATTTTGTCTATCCCTTTCATGATTTTAAATGTTTCGATAAGATCACCCCTCATCCTTCTGAACTCCAACGAGTAAAGACCCAGTCTACTCAATCTATCATCATAAGGTAACCCCCTCATCTCCGGAATCAGCCTAGTGAATCGTCTCTGTACCCACTCCAAAGCCAGTATATCCTTCCTTAAGTAAGGTGACCAAAACTGCACGCAGTACTCCAGGTGCGGCCTCACCAATACCCTATACAGTTGCAGAAGGACCTCTCTGCTTTTGTACTCCATCCCTCTCGCAATGAAGGCCAACATGCCATTCGCCTTCCTGATTACCTGCTGCACCTGCAAACTAACTTTTTGGGATTCATGCACAAGGACCCCCAGGTCCCTCTGCACCGCAGGATGTTGTAATTTCTCCCCATTCAAATAGTATTCCCTTTTTTTGTTTTTTTTCCCAAGGTGGATGAATTCACACTTTCCGACATTGTATTCCATCTGCCAAACCTTAGCCCATTCGCTTAACCTATCTAAATCTCTTTGCAACCTCTCTGTGTCCTCTACACAACCCGCTTTCCCACTAATCTTTGTGTCATCTGCAAATTTTGTTACACTACACTCTGTCCCCTCTTCTAGGTCATCTATGTATATTGTAAACAGTTGTGGTCCCAGCACCGATCCCTGTGGCACATCACTAACCACCGATTTCCAACCCGAAAAGGACCCATTTATCCCGACTCTCTGCTTTCTGTTCGCCAGCCAATTCTCTATCCATGCTAATACATTTCCACTGACCCCGCGTAACTTTATCTTCTGCAGTAACCTTTTGTGTGGCACCTTATCGAATGCCTTTTGAAAATCTAAATACACCACATCCATCGGTACACCTTTATCCACCATGCTCGTTATATCCTCAAAGAATTCCAGTAAATTAATTAAACATGATTTCCCCTTCATGAAACCATGCTGCGTCTGCTTGATTGCACTATTCCTATCTAGATGTCCCGCTATTTCTTCCTTAATGATAGTTTCAAGCATTTTCCCCACTACAGATGTTAAACTAACCGGCCTATAGTTACCTGCCTTTTGTCTGCTCCCTTTTTTAAACAGAGGCGTTACATTAGCTGCTTTCCAATCCGCTGGTACTTCTCCAGAGTCCAGAAAATTTTGGTAGATTCTAACGAATGCATCTGCTATAACTTCCGCCATCTCTTTTAATACCCTGGGATGCATTTCATCAGGACCAGGGGACTTGTCTACCTTCAGTCCCATTAGCCTGTCCAGCACTACCCCCCGAGTGATAGTGATTGTCTCCAGGTCCTCCCTTCCCACATTCCCGTGACCAGAAATTTCTGGCATGGTTTCTGTGTCTTCCACTGTGAAGATCGAAGCAAAATAATTGTTTAAGGTCTCAGCCATTTCCCATTATTAAATCTCCCTTCTCATCTTCTAAGGGACCAACATTTACTTTAGTCACTCTCTTCCGTTTTATATATCTGTAAAAGCTTTTAATATCCGTTTTTATGTTTTGCACAAGTTTACCTTCGTAATCTATCTTTCCTTTCTTTATTGCTTTCTTAGTCATTCTTTGCTGTCGTTTAAAATTTTCCCAATCTTCTATTTTCCCACTAAACTTGGCCACCTTATACGCATTGGTTTTTAATTTGATACTCTCCTTTATTTCCTTGGTTATCCACGGCTGATTATCCCTTCTCTTACCTCCCTTCTTTTTCATTGGAATATATTTTTGTTGCGCACTATGAAAGAGCTCCTTAAAAGTCCTCCACTGTTCCTCAATTGTGCCACCGTTTAGTCTGTGTTTCCAGTCTACTTTAGCCAACTCTGCCCTCATCCCACTGTAGTCCCCTTTGTTTAAGCATAGTACGCTCGTTTGAGACACTACTTCCTCACCCTCAATCTGTATTACAAATTCAACCATACTGTGATCACTCATTCCAAGAGGATCTTTTACTAGGAGATCGTTTATTATTCCTGTCTCATTACAGAGGACCAGATCTAAGATAGCTTGCTCCCTTGTAGGTTCTGTAACATACTGTTCTAAGAAACAATCCCGTATGCATTCTATGAATTCCTCCTCCAGGCTACCCCATGCGATTTGATTTGACCAATCGATATGTAGGTTAAAATGCCCCATGATTACTGCTGTTCCTTTTTCACATGCCTCCATTATTCCCTTGATTATTGTCTGCCCCTCCGTGAAGTTATTATTTGGGGGCCTATAAACTACGCCCACCAGTGACTTTTTCCTCTTACTGTCTCTAATCTCCACCCACAATGATTCAACATTTTGTTCATTAGAGCCAATATCATCTCTCACAACTGCCTGATATCATCCTTTATTAACAGAGCTACCCCACCTCCTTTCCTTTCTTGTCTATCTTTCCGAATCGTCAGATACCCCTGTATGTTTAATTTCCAGTCTTGGCCACCCTGCAACCACGTTTCTGTAATGGCCACCAAATCATACCCATTTGTAATGATTTGTGCCGTCAACTCATTTACTTTATTTCGAATGCTGCGTGCGTTTAGGTAGAGTGTTTTAATACTAGTTTTTAAACCATGATTTTTAGTTTTGACCCCTACTGCAGCCCCTTTACATTCAGTGGCCCTTTTTGTTTTTTGCCTTGGGTTTCTCTGCCCTCCACTTTTACTCATCTCCTTTCTGTCTTTTGCTTTTGTCTCCTTTTTGTTTCCCTCTGTCTCCCTGCATTGGTTCCCTGCATTGGTTCCCATCCCCCTGCCACATTAGTTTAACTCCTCCCCAACAGCACTAGCAAACACTCCCCCTTGGACATTGGTTCCAGTCCTGCCTAGGTGCAGACCGTCCGGTTTGCATTGGTCCCACCTCCCCCAGAACCGGTTCCAATGCCCCAGGAATTTGAATCCCTCCCTGCTGCACCACTGCTCAAGCCACGTATTCATCTGAGCTATCCTGCGATTCCTACTCTGACTAGCATGTGGCACTGGTAGCAATCCTGAGATTGCTACTTTTGAGGTCCTACATTTTAATTTAGCTCCTAGCTGCTTAAATTCGTCTCGTAGGACCTCCCATCCCCCTGCCACATTAGTTTAACTCCTCCCCAACAGCACTAGCAAACACTCCCCCTTGGACATTGGTTCCGGTCCTGCCTAGGTGCAGACCGTCCGGTTTGCACTGGTCCCACCTCCCCCAGAACCGGTTCCAATGCCCCAGGAATTTGAATCCCTCCCTGCTGCACCACTGCTCAAGCCACGTATTCATCTGAGCTATCCTGCGATTCCTACTCTGACTAGCATGTGGCACTGGTAGCAATCCTGAGATTGCTACTTTTGAGGTCCTACATTTTAATTTAGCTCCTAGCTGCTTAAATTCTTCTCGTAGGACCTCATCCCTTTTTTTACCTATATCGTTGGTACCAATGTGCACCACGACAACTGGCTGTTCACCCTCCCTTTTCAGAATGTCCTGCACTCGCTCTGAGACATCCTTGACCCTTGCACCAGGGAGGCAACATACCATCCTGGAGTCTCGGTTGCGGCCGCAGAAACGCCTATCTATTCCCCTTACAATCGAATCCCCTATCACTATCGCTCTCCCACTCTTTTTCCTGCCCTCCTGTGCAGCAGAGCCAGCCACGGTGCCATGAACTTGGCTGCTGCTGCACCCCCCTGATGAATCATCCCCCTCAACAGTACTCAAAACGGTGTATCTGTTTTGCAGGGGGATGACTGGAGGGGACCCCTGCACTACCTTCCTTGCATTACTCTTCCTGCTGGTCTTCCATTCCCTAGCTGGCTGTGGACCCTTCACCTGCGGTAAGACCAACTCACTAAACGTGCTATTCACATCATTCTTAGCATCGTGGATGCTCCAGAGTGAATCCACCCTCAGCTCCAATTCCGCAACGCGGTCTGTCAGGAGCTGGAGGCGGATACACTTCCCGCACACGTAGTCATCAGGGACACTGGAGGCGTCCCTGAGTTCCCACATGGTACAGGAGGAGCATATCACGTGACCGAGCTCTCCTGCCATAACTTAACCCTTAGATACACTTAAATTGGCAATAACAATGCTAAAGTTTACTCACTGTTGTAGAAGAGAAAAAAGAAAAACTACTCACCAATCACCAGCCAATCACTTACCCCCTTGGCTGTGACCTCACCTTTCTGTTTCTTTCTACTTCTTTTTTGCCTTCTCCCTGTAGCTGCACAAGCCACGCCTCTCCACGCACCTCCTCGACGCTGCTCCCGACTCAGCGACGCACCTTCACATGCTGCTCCCGACTGCCGCCGCGTTGGGCCTTTTGTAGGCCTCTTGCCGACCCCGGAACTCACGCCTCTCCACGCACCTCCTCGATGCTGCTCCCGACTCAGCGACGCACCTCCACACGCTGATCCCAACTGCCGCCGCAGTATTATGTTGGAAAGTGTGAGGTCATGCACTTTGGCAGAAAACATCAAAGAGCAAGTTATTATTTAAATGGAGAAAGATTGCAAAGTGCTGCAGTTCAGTGGGACCTGGGGGTACTTATGCATGAAACACAAAAGGTTAGTATGCAGGTACAGCAAGTGATCAGGAAGGCCAATGAAGTCTTGGCCTTTATTGCAAAGGGGATGGAGTATAAAAGCAGGGAAGTCTTTCTGCAGTTGTACAGGGTAATGGTGAGGCCACACCTGGAATACTGCGTGCAGTTTTGGTTTCCATATTTACGAAAGGAGGCAGTTCAGAGAAGGTTCACAAGGTTGATTCCAGAGATGAGGGTGTTGACTTACGAGGAAAGGTTGAGAAGGTTGGGCCTCTACTCATTGGAATTCAGAAGAATGAGAGAGGTGATCTTATCGAAATGTATAAGATTATGAGGGGGCTTGACAAAGTGGATGCAGAGAGGATGTTTCCGCTGATAGGGGAGACTAGAACTAGAGGGCATAATCTTAGAATAAGGGGACCACCCATTTAAAACTGAGATGAGGAGAAATTTCTTCTCTCAGAGGGTTGTGGATCTGTGGAATTCGCTGCCTCAGAGAGCTGTGGAAGCTGGGACATTGAATAAATTTAAGACAGAAATAGACAGTTTCTTGAACGATAAGAAAATAAGGGATTATGGAGAGTGGGCAGGGAACTGGACCTGAGTCCATGATCAGGTCAGCCATGATCATATTAAATTGCGGAGCAGGCTCGAGGGGCCGCATGGCCTTCTCCTGCTCCTATTTCTTATGTTATGTTCTTATGTTAAATTGTATTAAAGCAAAAATAAGGATAAATACAATTTTTTTGCTGTGTCTTCAATTATGCATGTTAGAAATTCACAATTTGACAGCCTCTGTTACGCACAACATTCCAGACCAATAATATAGTAGTTTGAACGATCAATGGGATGGTTGTGCCTGGGAAGTGCATGATAATTTATGCAAATAGTGTAGGTGGAGAAGTCCCAGTAGAAATAAAATTCAAATTCCCACTGGCATCACACCAGTAAAGTTAGATCATCGGTTTCCTCCAATTAAAAAACTACAAAAAAATCCTTCATTGAAAACATAATTTATGCAAAATAAATAAAATCTGTAATGACCAGGAGTCAGATGTGATACATATCCCCACTCAGGAGACTGGCCATAACTCGGTTGCTGCAGTTTGCTTCAGTTCTGGAGACACTTATTATATCCGTCCATTTACCAATATGCATCCTCTATGCAAAAGTCATTTACAGAAAGGAGGGCTGTTTTTTAACTGAATCAAGAGATACATTATATACATACATACTTAATGCACAGCTTTTAGCAGTCAAGGGGGCTATAATTTAGAACAACACGAACAGGGCTGCTTGGTAAGGTGCTCATAAATCACTAGGGTCTTAAAAGTGTTTATCCATCAATATGACAGTCAAACCATGGCAGACTGAATCAAACACTCATTACCCAGAAAAAATAATTGTGATTTATGCTCTTTAATTATAATACCCTTTGGGTATAAGATTCTAGATTAATCTTTGAAAAGATTTAAATAATGCTCCCCCGATGGCTGTCAGCGTGTAGCTGAGCCATACAGTCTGAACGAACTTTAGTTCAATTTCTGGTCTGCTATGAGTTAGTTGGGATTGTCACAGTGGCACAACAATGATGCTCAGTACCCCTAGAAAAGGAAAGTCAGTAAGCGACCTCTTCTACAAAGTGCAAGTGTGAGCATCGGGTGAGGACAGGGTCAAGCTCGACTTTGATGTCCCGATGAAGAGGAGGGCATCAAATCTGTGCCAACACCCACTGTCTAGAATCATAAATGTGGAATGGCCACTTAAGCAAGTTATTAGTGGGCTGATGTCTGTAACTGTAAACTAGCAGGATTCAATGCCTTCAAGAGAGAAGGTGGGAAGAACATGAGCAAGAGGAAAGATAACTGCTTAGGTGTCTCCTTTTTTGGTCTAATTAGATAACTATTAACTGTCCTCATTCTCAAAAAGAACGGTAACAATACAGTGGCTGTATCATTAGAGAACTGTCTCCTGGCCACTTATCCTTTGCGTTCTCCTTCTTGACTACAATCTAGGCATGGTGAAGAGGCTTGCATGCCTCCATGACCTGAAGCCAGGAAAGTCAAAGGGTATAGGCCAGACAAATAGCAGTCATAATGAGTGCGAGCTTGGTTGCCACCCAAGCGTAATCTGACCATTCTACATAGTGGACACGAATTTAGAGCTATAAGGACCCGAGCTACAGCAATGTCCACTGCTGCAAATGAAGGTGAAACGTGCTGGGAGATTCTCTGTTTATACTTAAGAATGGCATTCAAAAAACTTGCCTTGTCTTGTCTTGGTTTTGGAGCTTGACCCGAGGGTGGAAATAACTCCGTGCAAAACACTTTCACAGATCCATTCCTGAGGAGGTTTTATCCTTGTATGAGGTGGATGTTAAACAGATAGAACCCGTGTGGTGATGATCGGCTGGTGAAGCAGCAGGCACGGTAATGCTGGAAGCATGGCTGCAGACCTGGAAGATGGTCTGACATTTGGATATCTGATGCTGCAGCAAAAGCACCATCCCTGATGACTGAGCAGCCCCATTATGATTTGCCATCTACCATCAATGGCGCTATCCGGTGCCGAGCTTACGGCCAACACCTCGCCGTAGGCAATTAGGCTTATTGAGCTGTGCCTGGTCTCCAGTTGTCTTGGACCCCCTTGCCACTCGACCAAGACCTTGCTCAGCTAAGCCCATGTGGTTGCCGGTGTGCAGCGGCCACCCCACGTTAAAGGAACTCACGTACAGACATCTTCCACTCCGTCAGTATGAAGTTCTGGACCTGGAACGTCAGGACCCTCATGGACAATCTCAACAGCAACAGACCGGAACGCCGCACTGCCATAGTTGCCCGGGACTTTTTGACATTGATATCGCCGCCCTAAGCTAAACCCGGCGGGCAGAGGAAGGCCAGATGAAGGAACATGGTGGAGGTTACACCTTCTTCTGGAAAGGGAAACCAGAGGCAGAACGCCACCTTCATGAAGTCGGCTTTGCCGTCAAGAATGAGCTGGTCGACCGCTTCAAAGACTCCCCCTGTGGGGTCAACGAATGCCTCAAGACTCTTCATATCACCCTATCTCGGGACCAATGTACCACAGTCATCAGTGCGTACGGCCCCACACTCGAATCAACAGATGAGGCTAAAGAGGGTTTTTATTCCAACGGGCGACAAATTGATCCTCCTGGGTGATTTTAATGCCAGGGTTGGCAAAGACACAGCCCTCTGGCGAGGCGTGATTAGCAGAGAGGGGCTAGGGAAAGCCAATTCCAGCGGCACCCTACTCCTGACAAAATGTCTAGAACATGAACTCCTCATTACCAACACCTTGTTCTGCCAGAAGAACAAATACAAGGCATTGTGGCAACACCCTCGTTCCAAACACTGGCACCTGTGATATGTCCTTACTATACAGTGCAAATGCACACGAGGCCCATGCCAGAGAGAAGGTCACTCTGTGATCAGTAACCTTTATTAGCCAGCACTGCAGTGGAGAAGAAGGGTGGAGCTTCCCCTTTTATACTTGAAAGTCCAGGTTAGGAGTGTCTCCCACAAGTTCACCACCTAGTGGTCAGTGTTCTCACGGTGTACAACTTAGGTCAGTTTATACATGGATTACAATGACAGTTGAATACATGACATCACCTCCCCACAAAGTCTTATTGGGATCACAGGTTAAGTCTCTCTTGTGGTTTACACTCCCTTGTAGAGCGCCTGAGTTGGGGCTCCGGTTGTTGGGCGCTGGCCTGAGTGTCTGCTGTTGGCGGTGCCTCAGGCCTATCCAGACTGCCCACAGTGACTGGGCTCTCTTCCACTTGGTTCCGGTGTTCGGTCACCTATGGAGGAGTGAACTCTACATCGTGTTCTTCCTCTGCTTCTTCTATGGGGTTGCTGAACCTCCTTTTTGTTTGATCCACGTGTTTGTGGCAGATTTATCCATTGGTAAGTTTAACTACCAGAATCCTATTCCCCTCTTTGGCAATCACAGTGCCTGTGAGCCATTTGGGCCCTGCAGCATAGTTGAGGACAAAGACAGGGTCATTGACATCAATACATCACGCCCTCGCATTCCCATCATGGTAGTCACATTGTGACCGGTGCCTGCTCGCAACAATTTCTTTCATGGTGGGGTGTATAAGGGACAACCTGGTTTTGAGCGTCCTTATCATTAGCAGCTCTGCGGGTGGAACCCCTGTGAGCGAGTATGGTCGGGATCTATTGGCCAACAGGAGGCGTGATAAGCAGCTTTGTAGGGAACCCCCTTGGATTCTGAGCATCCCCTGTTTGATTATCTGCACTGCTCATTCCGCCTGGCCGTTTGAAGCCGGCTTGAACGGTGTCATTCTGACATGGATGATACCATTTCCTGCCATGAAGTCCTGGAATTCAATGCTTGTAAAGCACGGGCCATTGTCGCTGACCAAGACGTCCGGTAGACCATGGGCGGCGAACATTGCCCGTAGACTTTCTACCGTGGCAGAGGATGTGCTTGAATTGAGAATGTCACACTCGATCCATTTGGAGTTGGCGTCTACTACAACCAAAACATTTTTCCCATGCGTAGTCCACATAGATGCGTGACCATGGCTTGGCGGGCCAGGACCAGGGGCTAAGGGGGGCTTCCCTGGGCGCATTGCCCAGCTGGGCACACGCGCTGCACCTGCGAACACAAAGTTCCAGGTCTGCATCTATCCCTGGCCACCAAACGTGTGACCTGGCAATTGCCTTCATCATGACAATGCCCGGGTGCTCATTGTGGAGTTCTCGGATGAACACCTCTCTGCCCTCTGGGGCATGACTACTCGGTTTCCCCATAGTAGGCAATCGGCCTGAATCGAGAGTTCATCCTTGTGCCTGTGAAATGGTTTAAATTCCTCAGGGCATGCCCCGTACATGGCTGCCCAGTCCCCATTCAGGACACATTTCTTGACTAGAGACAATAGCGGGTCTCTATTTGTCCAGGCTTTAATCTGACGGGCTGTCACGGGTGAGCCTTCGCTTTCGAAAGCTTCAACAGCCATGACCATCTCAGCAGCATGCTCAGTTGCCCCCTCGGTGGTGGCTAGTAGGAGTGCACCGGCACAGTTTTCAGTGCCCGGTCTGTGCCGAATAGTATAGTCATTGGCGGCTAATGTGAGTGCCCACTTCTGTATGCGGGCCGACGCATTTGCATTTATGGCCTTGTTGTCGGCCAAAAGGGACTTTAGGGGTTTGTGATTTGTCTCCAGTTCAAATTTCCTGCCAAACAGGTACTGGTGCAATTTTTTTACTGCATGTACACATGCAAGCGCTTCCTTTTCTACCATCCCGTAGCCCAGTTCTGCCTGGGACAGACTTCTGGAGGCATAAGCTACTGGCTGCAACTGACCCTTGGCACTGACATGTTGCAACACACACCCGACCCCATAGAACGACGCATCGCACGTTAAAACAAGCTTCTTACATGGCTCATATAGCGTTAACAGATTGTTGGAGCATAACAAATTGCGTGCTCTATCAAAAGCCCTTTCCTGGCTGTC
The DNA here is from genome assembly GCF_044704955.1 of Pristiophorus japonicus. Classification (NCBI taxonomy): domain Eukaryota; kingdom Metazoa; phylum Chordata; class Chondrichthyes; family Pristiophoridae; genus Pristiophorus; species Pristiophorus japonicus. The sequence goes on from NC_091985.1 coordinate 21,860,853, forward strand.
CTTCCAGACCCATTCGTGACCTTTGCATAGGAGCACGTGTAGCAGCTCTAACAACGTGCTCAATTTGGGAAGAAAGTTATCAAAATAGTTCAGGAGCCCCAGGAACGAACGCAGCTCCGTTGTGTTACGGGGTCTGGGTGCTCTCTGGATCGCTTCTGTTTTGGACACAGTAGGTCTGATCCTGTCTGCTGTTACCCTCATCCCCAGGAATTCTACCTCTGGAGCTAGGAAGGCACTTTGGAGCTAGGAAGACGCCTTTTTCAGTCGCAGACCTACCCGGTCCAGTCTGCGTAGCACCCCCTCCAGGTTGTAGAGATGTTCTTCAATATCGCAACCCGTGATGAGGATGTCGTATTGAAAAACCACCGTCCTTGGAATCGACTTGAGGAGGCTTTCCATGTTTCGTTGAAAGATCGTGGCGGCCGAACGAATCCCGAACGGACATCTGTTGTACTCAAACAACCGCTTGTGTGTCGTGATGGTGGTCAGCTTCTTTGACTCACTCGCCAGCTCCTGGGTCATGTAAGCTGAGGTCAGGTCCAATTTTGAAAAAGTTTGCCACCGGGTAGCATCGCAAAGAGGCCCTCCGCTCTCGGTCGAGGGTACTGGTCTTGGAGTGACACCCGATTGATTGTAATCACCACATATCCTAACCGACCCATCCGCCTTGAGCACCGGCACTATCGGGCTCTCCCAGTCACTGAATTCGATGGCGAGACGATGCCTTCCCTGAGCAGGCGGTCCAATTCGCCTTCTATCTTTTCCCGCATCACGTACGGCACCGCTGTGGCCTTGTGGTGTACTGGCCTGGCGTCCGGGTTTATGTGAATCACTACCTTGGTCCCCATGAAAGTGCCAATGCCGGGTTGGAATAATGAGTCAAATTTGTCCAAGGCCTGTGAGCATGATATTCGCTCCACAGAAGAAATTGCATTGACATCGCCCCATTTCCAGTTCATGACAGCAAGCCAACTCCTCCCTAGTAGTGCGGGACCGTCCCCTGGGACAACCCAGAGTGGCAACCTGTTCTCCGAATCTTGTGGGTCACGACCACCGTGGCTCTGCCTCGCACCGGAATGATCTCCTTTGTGTAAGTCCGTAGCTGTTCGTCAATTGGCAATAATTTTGGCCTCCTGGTCTTGGACGCTCACAACTTGTCGAACTGTTTGATACTCATCAGGGACTGGCTGGCCCCTGTGTCCAGCTCCATTGATACTGGGATGCCATTGAGGAGCACTTTCATCATTATCGGTGGCGTCCTGGTGTATGAACTGTATATGTGCTCTACATGAACTCGCTTAACTTCAGCTTCCAGCGATTTCCCCCACTGTCGATCTGGCCTCGTAGGGCTTACATCAGGCCCGTCCTCCTCGTACATCAACCTGGCTGCAGGCTTCCTGCACATACGCGCCAAGTGACCGCTGACGTTGCAGTTTCTGCAGGTATATTACTGATACCTGCAAGCTCTAGCTGTGTGTTTGCCTCCAGACCTCCAACATAAGCCATTGTTGGAAACAAAAGGTCCATTACCAGTCGATTGTCTCTGACTGTCTCTGTAACTGTCCTTAAACGCATCATTGACAGGTGTTGATGGCCCCATTACTGGCCACATTGTCCGTTGCGATGGCAGGAATCGCCGTTCAGCTAGCCATTGTCTCTGTTGAATTCCCCCTTTAGGTTCGACTACATGCTCGGGCATGTCCGATTGCCCCTGTCTGCCTGGAGAACTGTGTGCCACATTAACAATGTTGACTCCCTGTCCATTTGCTGCATTTAAACCAAGATTTTTATCAAACATCATTCTGGTCTCTTCCTCCCCTGAGATAAATGTCTGGACAATCAAAGCCGCCGTTTCCAGGGTCAAGTCTTTGGTCTCAATCAGTTTCCTGAAAACCCCAGCGTGCCCGATGCCCTCAATAAAAAAGTCTCGCAGCATCTCCGCTCTGCATGCATCTGGGAACTTACATAGGCTCGCGAGTCGCCGCAGGTCTGCCACGAAGTCTGGAACGCTTTGCCCTTCTCGCCGCTGGTGCGTGTCTCGCCATGTGCATGCTGCTCGCCAGTTTGAAGTATTCCCCGATCAACTTACTGAGCTCTTCAAAAGTCTTGTCCGCCGGCTTCTGTGGCGCTAGAAGGTCCTTCATCAGGGAGTACGTTCTAGATCCACAAACCGTCAGGAGATGAGCCCTGCGTTTATCGGCCGAATCCTGTCCCAGCCATTCCTTAGTGATGAAACTTTGCTGTAGTCTCTCAATTGTCCCAATCATTACCATCACAGTACCTCTCGTCTGTGCTGCTAGTGGCCATGCTCGCGTGGTTTAAATCCGAGTTTCTCGTCGCCAATGATATGTCCTTACTATACAGTACAAGTGCACACGAGGCCCATGCCAGAGAGAAGGTCACTCTGTGACCAGTAACCTTTATTAGCCAGCACTGAAGTGGAGAAGATGGGTGGAGCTTCCCCTTTCATACCTGAAAGTCCAGGTTAGGAGTGTCTCTCACAAGTTCACCACCTAGTGGTCAGTGTTCTCACGGTGTACAACTTAGGTCAGTTTATACATGGATTACAATGGCAGTTGAATACATGACAACCTGCTTGACTATGTCATTGTCCGAGCCAGGGATTGCAAGGATATGCGCATCACCCGCGCTATGACAGGAGCTGACAACTGCTGGACAGACCACCGCCTAATCCGATCCATCATCATCATTAACATTGCCCCAAAACAGAGGGGACAGCAGAAGCAGTTCCACAAAAAAGTTAATGCCGGGGCACTTAAAGTGCAGCGAAGGTTCACCAGACTGATTCCCGGGATGGCGGGACTGACCTATCAAGAAAGACTGGATCAACTGGGCTTGTATTCACTGGAGTTCAGAAGAATGAGAGGGGACCTCATAGAAACGTTTAAAATTCTGACAGGGTTAGACAGGTTAGATGCAGGAAGAATGTTCCCAATGTTGGGGAAGTCCAGAACCAGGGGACACAGTCTAAGGATAAGGGGGAAGCCATTTAGGACTGAGATGAGGAGGAATTTCTTCACCAGAGAGTGGTGAACCTGTGGAATTCTCTACCACAGAAAGTTGTTAAGGCCAATTCACTAAATATATTCAAAAAGGAGTTAGATGAAGTCCTTACTACTAGGGGAATCAAGGGGTATGGTGAGAAAGCAGGAATGGGGTACTGAAGTTGCATGTTCAGCCATGAACTCATTGAATGGCGGTGCAGGCTAGAAGGGCCGAATGGCCTACTCCTGCACCTATTTTCTATGTTTCTATGATTCTATACAGCCAGCACCTCACAGCCAATCTGTCGCGCCTTGATGACCCTGAGATGCTGAATCCCCATAGCACTTGGTCTGCCCTCCAGGCCTCTATAACCAGTGCCTGTGAAGAGACACTTGGTCAGTCAACCAGAAAACACCAGGACTGGTTTGATGAAAATGATCAGAAGATTGAAGAACTAATAGATCGCAAGCGCAGAGCATTTCTGAGCCTTAAGCAACAGCCCAACTCGGGAGCTGCAAAACAACATTACAGATGGTTCAAGGTTCAGGTCCAACAAAAAACTCGGGACCTAAAGAACAGGTGGTGGATGGAGAAAGCACAGGAGATACAACAACTGGCCGACAGCCACGACATACGAGGATTCTTCACTGCAGTCAAGGCCACCTACGGTCCAAACTCCCAAGGCCCCACCCCATTCCTGGCCAAGAACGGGGAAACATTCATCAAGGACACCGAGGCTGTCAGGGACCGATGGAAGGAGCACTTTGAAGATCTCCTCAATCGAGACTCTACCTTTGACTCGAGTGTTCTCGATTTCATCCCGCAGCATGCGACCCGCCACCACCTCAGTGAAACTCCAACGTTGCACGAGGTTGGCAAAACCATAAAACAGCTTAAGAATAACAAGGCTATGGATGCAGATGGAATCCCTGCTGAGGCGCTAAAATATGGCAGAGAGGCATTGTTGGCGCGGATACATGACCTCATCTCTCTCATCTGGAGGGAGGAGAGCATGCCGGGAGATTTGAGAGATGCAGTGATTGTGACCATTTTTAAAAAGGGGGACAAGTCCGACTGCGGCAACTACAGGGGAATCTCCCTGCTTTCAGCCACTGGGAAAGTTGTCGCTCGAGTTCTCCTCAATCGTCTTCTCCCGTAATCACAATGAGGATTTCGTCCCCTACGGGGCACAACAGACATGATCTTTGCAGCGCGCCAGTTGCAGGAAAAATGCAGGGAGCAGCGCCAGCCCTTATACATTGCCTTTTTCGATTTTACAAAGACTTTGGACACTGTCAACCGTGAGGGTCTATGGAGCAACCTCCTGCATTTTGGATGCCCCCAAAAGTTTGTCAAATACTTCTTCTGCTTCACGATGACATGCAGGCCGTGATCCTTACCAACGGATCCATTACAGACCCAATCCATGTCCGGACCGGGGTCAAACAGGGCTGCGTTATCGCTCCAACCCTCTTCTCAATCTTCCTCGCCGCCATGCTCCACCTCACAATTAACAAGCTCCCCGCTGGAGTGGAACTAAACTACAGAACCAGTGGGAAGCTGTTTAACCTACGCCGCCTCCAGGCCAGGTCCAAGATCACCCCAACCTCTGTCATTGAGCTGCAGTATCCGGACGATGACTGCATCTGTGCACATTCAGAGGCTGAACTCCAGGATATAGTCAATGTATTCACTGAGGCATATGAAAGCATGGGCCTTACGCTTAACATCCGTAAGGCAAAGGTCCTCCACCAGCCTGTCATCGCCGCACAGTACTGCCCTCCAATCATCAAGTTCCAATGTGGACCATTTTCCATATCTCGAGAGCCTCTTATCAACAAAGGCAGACATTGATGCGGAGATTCAGCATCGCCTCCAGTGCATCAGCGCAGCCTTCGGCTGCCTGTAGACCAGGCCCTCAAATCTACCACCAAACTCATGGTCTACAGGGCTGTAGTAATACCTGCCCTCCTGTATGGGTCTGAGGCATGGACGATGTACAGAAGGCATCTCAGAAGGTACCGCTGGAGATATATCACCAACAATGTCTCCGCAAGATCCTGCAAATCTCCTGGGAGGACAGGCACATCAACATCAGTGTCTCGACCAAGCCCAGTATTGAAGCACTGACTACACTCGATCAGCTTCGCTGGGCAGGCCACATAGTACGCATGCCAGACACAAGACTTCCTAAGCAAATGCTTTATGCGGAGCTCCTCCATGGTAAACGAGCCAAAGGAGGACAGCGGAAACGTTATAAGGACACCCTCAAAGCCTCCCTGGTAAAGTGCCACATCATCACTGACACCTGGGAGATCCTGGCCGCAGACCGCCCGAGGTGGAGAAAGTCCATCAGGGAGGGCGTCAACACAAGGAGCATGAAGAGGCCAGGCGCAGACAGCAGAAGGGGCACGTGGCAAACCAGCCCTACCGACCCCTTCCCCGACGAATGTCTGTCCCACCTGTAACAGGGTCTGTGGCTCTCGTATCGGACTGTTCAGTCATCAAAGAACTCACTTTGGGAGTGGAAGCAAGTCTTCCTCAATTCCAAGGGATTGCCTATGATGATGATGATATGGTTTGCACTGCCCCCCACATGGAGGTGCCTGGAAATGAAGAGGAAAATCTCACCTGAAAGCTTTACAATGCACTGGCTAGACCACATTTGGAGTACTGTATCAGTTCTGATCATTACATCATGAAACAAAAGATGTGAAGGCATTGAAAAAGATATACAGAAGTGCAGCAAAACTGTAGGGGAAAACATTCTGAGGTGAAGACAGAGGGCAGGTATGGAATAGAGACATGGAATGTCAGAGTGATTTCAGAAGCATGGAGGGGAGCAATGGATCTCAGATTAAAAATGTAAATCTCTGAGATATGGAGGGAAGGATAATCTAAGCTTTATGGACAGATGATAAGAGGAGAGTCAGAGCAAGCAGGTGAAAGATCTTTAGGATACAGAATGGTTTCCCCTTTTCAGCCCTCCAGTTATGTTTCTGTCTCTGAAATATTGTCATTGAATGACCAAGTCCATGGTTCTTACAGAATAAATGCCTATGTTAGCAAAAAAAAAGGCCAATGTCAGCACTACTATTGGACCTTTAGATCAATAGTGCTGCTTCAGCTTTTTAAACTTACAACCTAGTTTCTCAGTAGCCAGTCTTTACCCACAGCAATGCAAAGAATGCCACATCTGCTAAAATTCGTGCATAGAGAGGGACAAGCACCGTGCATGTGGCAAACAAATTTAACATCACATTTAACAGCAGTTAGCCTTGGATTTCACATCTGATAACATTAGATTAAGGGAATAAGCAAGATGCAAGTTCACTAGAAAATCAGAACTATCCAGTACACTGCTGTCAGAGACGGTACTTAAAAGACAAAGCCCACTTTCTAGTTGGATAGTTTGACTACAAGAAGAAACATTTAATTGATCATACACTATCCAGAGAACAAGCAAACAGTTCATGATTAGCGTTAGCGAACTGACATTGGAATTTAGCATTGAACTGAAATTCCCCAGCCCCTTCTCTCCACCACTTCCCTTGACATGGTCAACCTGTGCTGTCAGACTACCTATTTGGCATCAAGTCATGAATGAGTCAAAGTTTCCAGCAACTAGATGTTGGAACAACTGAAGCCATTATTTTTAATCCTCACTGTGAAATTCCACCCAATGGGCTGGATTTTAGGCGAAAACGGAGGAGGGGCGGGAAAATTACCGGCCAGGAGTATTTGCGTCTTGGTACTTAAGTTTGGGCATCTGGGCCCTGCGTCAGTGGGTGCAGCGCTAAGGGAGGCGTTGTACACCACTCGCTGCAAGGATGGAAATCTTGCGAACTGAAGTGCCGGGCTGTGAGTGCTCCGAGAGAGGCCTGCGGGGGCGGTGGGAGTGGGGGGGGATCCTAACACAAACCACAAAAACATTTCCAAAACATTGGCACACCACCACAACACAAATCGCAAAGAAAAGGAAAATAATAAACACTCGCACTTACCTTTGGAGTACTTTACCATCTCACTGCATGGCTGGACCGCACTAATTTCCCAGGCGGTCATTGCGGGCGCAGTTCTGGGCAGACAGGTCAGGCAGGAGCTCAAACTCACACCGGTGTCGCAACCAGGGCCGTTGCACATCCGGCACAGCTCTTCCCGGCGATGCTGCTCAGCGCCACCGCAAAACCTGACCAGAGGATCGGGGTGGGGGGCACTGGATACTTCACCACAGCCTTTCACGCTGCTCCGGGGAGAAAATCCAGCCCAATGACTCCATTCCCCTTTCCAGCCAAAACTTGGGCTAAAACAGATTGAAAGGATCCTTGTTGTCTGTTCAACTGTGAACCCCACAACCAAGCTATCGGCAAAAATACTTGTGCTCATCAGGGTGGGGGGTTTGTACTTGGAAATGGAACTCTTCCTATATTAGGCATCCAATGTCATAGAAACATAGAAACATAGAAAATAGGTGCAGGAGCAGGCCATTCAGCCCTTCTAGCCTGCACCGCCATTCAATGAGTTCATGGCTGAACATGGAACTTCAGTACCTCCTTCCTGCTTTCACGCCATACCCCTTGATCCCCCGAGTAGTAAGGACTTCATCTAACTCCCTTTTGAATATATTTAGTGAATTGGCCTCAACTACTTTCTGTGGTAGAGAATTCCACAGGTTCACCACTCTCTGGGTGAAGAAGTTTCTCCTCATCTCGGTCAGTATCGAATACTCCCAGACCAGGCAGAGCACAGCCAGATGCAGAGCAAAGCTGCCTCGCTTCTACCCACAATGACCCTCAACATCAAATTGCTGCATTATTGAGATATGTTTTCCCAGTTACTGCGCAGCTTCCTGTGGCCTGAGTGTGATTACCAATTATTGCTAGTTTGTGCTGTATTCTCATACCCACTAGGAATTGGATTAAGACTTTCCAACCTCATTTCACATAGGGCCCTTACTGCAAGCAAACATAGAATCATAGAATGGTTACAGCACAGAAGCAGGCCATTCAGCCCGTCGAGCCTGTGCCGGTCTCTGCAGGAGCACTTCATCTAGTGCACATCTCCCACCCTTTTCTCATAGCCCTGCAATTTTTTTTCCTTCAGGTACTTATTCAATTCCCTTTTGAAAACCATGATTGATTCTGCCTCCACCACTCATTTAGGCAGTGCATTCCAGATCCTAACCACTCGCTGCGTAAAAAAGTTTTTCCTCATGTCACCTTTAGTTCTTCTGTCAATCACCTTAAATCTGTGTCCTCTGGTTCTCGACCCTCCCGCCAATGGGAACAGTTTCTCTCTATCTACTCTGTCCAGACTCCTTCATGATTTTGAACGCCTCTATCAAATCTCCTCTCAACCTTCACTGCTCTATGGAGAACAACCCCAGCTTCTCCAGTCTATCCACGTAACTGAAGTCCCTTATCCCTGGAACCATTCTTGTAAAGGTTTTCTGCACCCTTCACATCCTTTCTAAAGTGCGGTGCCATGAATTGGACACAATACTCCTGTTGAGGTTGGACTAGTGTTTTATAAAGGTTCATCATAAATTCCTTGCTTTTGTACTCTCTGTCTCTATTTATGAAGCCCAAGATCCCATATGTTTTTTTTAACCGCTTTCTCAACCTGCCCTGTCACATTCAATGATTTGTGGACCTATACCCCTAGGTCTCTCTGTTCATGCACCCGCTTTAGAGAAACAGAGGAGAATTTCATCCCATCAGTCTGGCCTGGATTTTGAATCCAGGTTACAGAAGCGCGAGGTGAGTGGCTGACCCGTTGCACCACTCAGTGCATCTTTTAACTTTTTCCCTCTCTCTCGCTGTCGGCAAAATGTCTTGGGCTGTCTTCTAATGTTAATGACACTATACAGATGCAGTCAGAGCTTTTGAAAATAATCATTATATAAATATACTATTATTAATAATAATGTTACAACCGTCTAACAGCTCACAATGTGGCACCCTCAAGCAGAAAAGGCAAAGCATCAAACACAACAGCCTACTGAATCGCGTGCTCTGGACACCATCTTCTGCAGGGCAAGAAGGAACATCATGTGAACCGCAGCTAACAGCATCAAAAGAAGTTACTTCATTCTTTGAAATCTGCAAGCCTGGCGTACAGTAAGAACCCACTAAACTGGTCAAAGAAAAATGAGTCATTGTTTCCTAGCAATGCTGCATTAACTCAATGATTGCTTGCCAAGCCTGCGCATAGCAATACTGGCTGAGAATAGCTTCTTTTTTCAAACCTGTAACAACAGTCACCAAATATTAAAAGTTGCTTAGTGTCAGAAAATGTCAATTGTTTCGTATTTCTGGCTCTGTGTACCAGCCTGTTTAAAATAAAATGGTTGAGCAAAGAAGTTATTGAATTTAGCTGGTCTGCAAATGGTACTTAATGAGTTTTTTCAGTCTTTTGTACTATGTGATACAAGACAATTTTAAAGACAGACAAGGTCTGAAACATTCATTTTTGATGTATTTGGGTGCCAGTCTATGGGTTGTTAATTGGTTGGGCGGTAGGAATCAGAAAGTAGGGATAAAGGGAACATTCTCTGATTGGTGGGACGGGACAAGAGGTCTTCCCCAGGGATCTATACTGGGGCCTCAGCGTTTTTAAAATTTGTTCCTGGGATGTGGGCGTTGCTGGCAAAGCCGGCATTTATTGCTCATCCCTAATTGCCCTTGAAAAGTTGGTGGCAAGCTGCCTTCTTGAACCACTGCAGTTCGTGTGGTGAAGGTGCTCCCATAGTGCTGTTACGGAGGGAGTTCCAGGATTCTGACCCAGCGAACGTGAAGGAACGGTGATATATTTCCAAATCAAGTCACTTAGAGGTGATGGCACCTGCTGCCCTTGTCCTTCTAGTTGGTGGAGGCCATGGGTTTGGGAGGGGCTGTCGAAGAAGCCTTGGCGAGTTGCGGCAGTGCATCTTGTGGATAGTATACACTGCAGGCACAGTGCGCCAGTGGTGGAGGGAGTGAATGTTTAAGGTGGCGGATGGGGTGCCAATCAAGTGGGTTGCTTTTGTCCTAGATAGTGTCAAGCTTCTTGAGTGTTGTTGGAGCTGCACACATTCAGGCAAGTGGAGAGTATTCCATCACACTCCTGACTTGTGCCTTGTACAACATATATCAATGACCTGGATGAAGAAATAGAAAGTTGCATATCCAAGTTTTCAGATGACACTGTTAGGAGGCACAGTAAGTTGTGTAGATGGGAGCTGGAAGTTATAAAGGGACAATGGCAGACTCCGAGGGGTTCATTTTGACTTTTTTATTATAGTGTAAAATGGGTGATAGCGAATCAACATCTCTCACGATTTTTATTTCCATTGACTTCCAGAGCCAAGGCAGGTAAATGGAGTTGAGGTACAAATCAGACATGATGTAATGGAACGGCGGAGCAGGGTCGAGGGGCTGAATGGCCTACTGTTCGTATGTTTGCTTCATGCTGCATCAAGATTGTACTCACCACAGGAGGCAAGTTAATATTAATCTCTGGATTGGTACAGACGGGGTCTGTATCACTTGCAAAATATATAATATAGTGGGTGGAGGAAACATTGCTATGATTATCTTATTCTATGCAGGGATAGTGAGAGTTACGACAGCAGAATTACAGAGCAATTATTTCCCCCCACCACAATTAAAAATAAATAAATATATCCTTTCACCTTTACAAATTAAAAAAGGGGAAGAAACCAGCTAACAGTGTACCTCACCAAATCAATACTAATATAGGCTAGGATGTTGTTTGTGGCTATGTTTACCCATATGACAATTTACTGATTGCTGACAATTGGGTCACTGTGGATGGGTTGCCAAGAGGAGGAAACTACTTCTCCAAAATGAGGGAAACAATGGGGAAAAAAACTAACGGAGGTTTTGGATGACGTTTTATACACCACCTTCAGCCGCTGGAAACTGTGGCAAACCCCAACGTGTTTCCTACTTTACAACAGTGACTACACTTCAAATGTACCTTATTGGCTGTAAAGCGCTTTGGGACATCCTGAGGTTGTGAAAGACGCTATAGAAATGCAAATCTTTCTTTTTTTTTGGTAAATCTCTCCATATTTTGGAACTGGCATTAAGCCTCCAGCTGCAGTCACCTCTCTGTGGGCAGTTATAGAGCAACACTTGCAGATATGGAACATTTTACAATTATCTTCAAACACATGGTGCAGATTCCGAAAAAGCTATTTCCAAAAATAGGGAAAATTCAATAATGAAAAGTTCTGTGGTTGCCACAGTTTCCGTAGGCTGAAGATGATGTCATGTAATTTCACCACAACCTCTTGTTTTTGCATAAGATTAAAAATAGACCACAAAGGGCTAGTTTAACATCTCAGAGCTGCTGTTTGCTGTGTAGTTATTCAAACTACAAGGGGCTGAAATTGGCTCTTTCTTTAAGGCCTGTTACCACCACAAATCGGCAGGCACGCCGCGGAGTGGAGTGGCCGCCGACTTTTTGTGGAATGGCCATTGATAGCCCAATTGCCCTCCCGAGTTTTCCTGGCAGTGCTCTGATTCCCCCCGACCGCTCCGCTGGTGCCGATCCGTGGTAAGCGCGTTATCACCGTGCGCACCGTGGATCTACCCTCCCAACAGTGACATTCCCCTCCAAGAATCTTCGGCCCTCCCGGTGATGCCAAAACATGTTTTTTTCCCAGCGTTCCAGTGAGGCTGTGGCCTTCTGCAATGGCGGTACGGCTTCCTTTAAAGGGGAGGATGCACAGCCATTGCCACCATGTTTGGGTGCCAGGCCACTGGCCTGGCCGAAACCCTCCCTGGAGGCCCAGTGGGCCGAAGTTTTAAAATCGCGGAAGCTCTCCCCTTTAAGTGAAGGGGAGAGCCGTGGTGATGCGGCGCCGTGATGACATCATCGCAGCGGTCACTCTGCCCTGACTCCAACTTCCGCCACTCAGGTATTGCCAGCACCCTGTTTCTACCCCTCAAGTGTTGTCAGCACCTCCATTTGTCAACTCAGCATAGAACGTTAAGGCTGCTATATCACGGTCTAAGAAAGCTGTTAATGGAGTGATTTATGGACCTAACATGAAACTCAACCTTGGAGGTCTAGAAAGGGAATAATTGAAACAGTGGAGTCTCACTCCTACAGGTCATAAAACTAGCATTTTTGTACATTTTACATTTTTTCTTACTTTTCCTTTCTGTCTCTTTTCTTAATCCAATTTTTCTTTCCCTCGCTATTTCTTTCTGTATCTAGTTTGACTCTAATTCACCCTATTCCTTCTCCGTTGTTTGGGCTGTTTCTTTCTCAATCCTTAAATCTCAATGGTTAGGGAGACAGACTGTTGGTCCTATCAATCACCAAGGTCCCAGATGCCTGCCACACCATTATCAGCTCACACTCCCAGCAACTTGCAGGGAAAGATATTTTCGAGCTGAAGGGTGAGGGAAAAAAATCTAACTAAGGGGGCATGCCATGAGATGCCTCGCTCCAGCAAAATCTGAGCTATTATCATAGTATTTACGCTTTATACAGTATTCAGTGACTTGTCAGTCGTACTGATTTATATTGCTACATTTCACATTTTAAATGAAACAACAGAAACCTGTATAGATGGATGAAACGTCTAAACAATGCAAGATTATTTTATAGCGAATTCTGGGCTATTGAATTACATCCTAAGTGGAATACAGTTAATATGTTTTAGTTCAACTGTTACACAAATCGTTTCCTTTAACTACAGTGCTTTGCAAGGTGAACTGATTCAGGAGAGAACACTTAATGCCTTTGCCCTTTCCCATTGCTGCAGAGGTAGCCATTGGCTACACCGCTTCTGAGTTGCTGTTATGTTCGCTGTGGAGTATGCCAATGAGTTCCCCAGCAAATATTGGTGTAAATTCGCCACTGGAGGATCTGAGAGCACAAATGACGTTCGCCATCAATATCTCCGTTGCAGCGAATTCCGAGCCAATCATTGATTAAATCTTTAGCTCCAATAAAAACAGCCATTCTGCATATCTAAGTATATTTTAAACACAAGTTGTTATTTTTATTAATAATAATAGGTATGTAACAGACTGAATATTAAGTATAATATGACTTTGAGGGTCAGCTAAATAAAACTGCACTGCAGCTCTAAGCGAGCAATATGAATGCATTTCCAAAAAGCGCAAATGCAAGATTCTAATTGGCTGTTTTTGCAGCTACTAAACGTGTTTGGTAGAAATCAACTGCAGCAATCTAATTGGATTTACAGTAACGAGTTTCAATTGGCACCAGGATTAAAACCACAAAATAATAAATTTTGTACGTGCAATAGTTGAGTTGAAGTATGTTGAAAGCCTAATGGAGGGGTTCAGATGCTAGATACCACAAAAGCAAAGCTGCGATGCTTGGTGAACTTCATGTGAACCCCAGCATAGGAAACAGACTATGACTCAGTTGAAGACAATTGGTAATTTTGATCTTGAGGATTCTCACTCTTCAACAAACTTTTCCAGCTGCCCAAACATGGTTGGGCCATGATTACTGAGACCGAAGAGAACCTGGCACCTTTATACAGCTGCCACAATGTTCATTTTAACAATGGAAATGTGTTGTTTGCAAATGTCTTTATGAATGTGTTACAGCTAATACTGTGCAGATCAAAGTATCAGCGTGGATGTTGATAGGTAAGAAAGAAGAGCACACTTACATTTACAAAACGCCTTTCACAACCACAATTATCAATTTCTGAAAGCTCTGTTTTCATCCTCAATACTATCCACCTCAGCAGCTTCAAAAGAAGCCTTAGGAGGGTAAGGCGGGGGAGCCGAGCCGCTGTGACCAGGTGAGGGGACGATTCTGCTGGCCGACATACCGACCCTCGAGCCCGGTGAGGAGAAGTTCGGTGGTACTTTGAAAAAAATCAAAAATTCAAGAATTGCATTACACTTTGTTGCCCCAAATGTCTTCACTGAATGCCTAGCTGCCCGTTCTAAGCAAGCCTATTGCGCATGCACAGACCAGGGTGTGGTCCATATTAGGGTGTGCACCTTGGAGAGAGAGGAAAGAGGTGTGAGTGCTTTGTCCTGCTGTTTTGAGGTTGTTTCGAAGCTACAATTTAATTATGGGAGCAATATTGACAATGCCATACTTCGTGCAAGCCTTCTGCATGATGATGCTGCGGAGGAGAAGACTGATTAGGCAGCATCACGTGAGGAACCTCAGGGCATGTAGATGATAGGCAGGAGGCCTTACCCACATCGGTTATATCGAGACAGGCGTTCATACCTGCACCTGAGTGATGCAAACTGTGTGAGAAGGCTACGTTTCCGCAAAGAAGTTGTAACCGAGTCTGTGAGTTAATAAAAGAAGAACTGCGTCAGGACTGCTTTGTCAGATGAAATAAAGGTTACAGCTGCACTTTCATTTTATGCATCTGGATCATTCCATGCCACAACTGGGGTGCCTAGCTTCCCGTTCTCAGCAAGCCTATTGCATATGCACAGACCAGGGTGTGGTCCATACTAGGTCGTGCACCTTGGCGAGATAGAGGAAAGAAGAGGTGTGAGTGTGAATGGCCACCCATTTAAAATTGAGATGAGGAAAAATTTATTCTCAGAGGGTTGTAAATCTATGGAATTCTCTGCCTCAGAGAGCTGTGGAGGCTGGGTAATTGAATATAGTTAAGGTGGAGATGGGCAGATTTTTGAGCGATAAGGGAGTTATGGGGCACAGGCAGGGAAGTAGAGCTGAGTCCATGATCAGATCAGCCATCATCTTATTGAATAGCGGAACAGGCTCGAGGGGCCAAATGGTTTACTCCCGCTCCTATTTCTTATGTTCTTATGTGCGCCATTGCTTAACATGCAACACATATCTGCATTTGGCAGATGACTGCTGCACTATATGCCCGGAGGAATGACTACATAAAGTTCCCCATGATCGCCCAGGCAATGCGTGACAGGGCTGTGGGCTTCTCCAGGATTGCTGGCTTCCCCAAAGTACAGGGTTGCATTGATTGTACCCACATCACCTTGTGAGCGCCTGTGGAGGATTCAGAGGTGTAGAGGAACATAAAAGGCTTCCACTCCATGAACGTGCAGTTTGTCTGTGATGACATGGATTGTATCATGACAGTTGATGCGAGATACCCTGGGAGCACCCATGATGCGTTCATCCTAAGCGGGAGAGGTATATCCTGCCATATGTCAGCACAGCCAGAAGGGCAGAGCTGGCTGCTGAGGGACAAAGGGTACGGCCTCACCACCTGGCTCATGACACCCCTACGTGTAACTCGGACAGAAGCTGACCGGGAATACAACATGTTGCACATTGCGACGCGCAGTATAATAGAGAGGACCATTGGCATCTTGAAGCAGCGTTTCTGATGCCTGGACCGTTCTGGAGGCTACTTGCAACACTCTCTTGAGATTGTCGGTCAGTTCACTGTTGTGTGCTGTACGCTTCACAACTTAGCCATCATGAGGCAGCAGCAGCTGGTAGTAGAAGATCTACCTGAGGTGAGAGTGGCTGATGATGAGGAGGAAGATGCAGATGACAAGGAGGAGGAGGACGAGGAGGCCATGCAACTACCTGAACCCAGAGCACGACGGCGGAGGAGGACGGGCCGTCATGCCCCTTTAATGATTGCTTGATCCTTGCACCAGCAGCTCATCCGTGAACGCTTTGCTGCCTGAAAGCTCAGCGGCAACTATTCCAATTGGACTACGTTTACTATATGGACCTGGTCCGTAATGTTGTGTTGTGTTAATAATGGAACAAATAACGCAAATTATTCTTCTTTAGTTCAAAAAGTTGAGTTAATAATGGAACAAATAATGTTAATGATTGTTATAATTTAAAATATGTTTTATTCAAAATGTTAACACTTGTTTGTACTTAACTTGTTCTTGTATCAAACATTAAACTATTCAATTAAGATCACTTACACACTTTAAGATCACTTACAAACTTTAAGATTACTTACAAACTTGTAAATTTACATCACTTACAAAAAACTTTTAATTTGAGAAGTTACAGCAGTAGCAAAAATAAACAAAAACAGCAGCAAACAAAGACTGCACCCATCTCTCCTCCACCTTATTCTATGACCGCCCGCTGCGCTTGGTCTTCGTGACTCCACCCCTGCCCACAGGTTGGTACCAAGCTTATTCTTTCGAGCATCTCGGGTAATGCGCACTTCTTGTTGGGGGCGTGGGCAGGCAGTAATGTGGAAGGTCCGGCTTGGGCCTCTTCAGAGATTGGTCTGGGGATTGGAGTGTGAGTGGCAGTTGATTCCATCAAAGGCCGCGGGGTCTGGGCATGTTCCCTTATTGAAGCAGCTACCTGCGACATTCCCTCCCTCATGTTCACCAATAGCGTATCAGCTTCCTGCAACATTTCATCTCTAATGTGCCCGGACAGTGTTCCTATTTCTCGCGAGAGTGTTGTTACTTCTCCCGACAGTCCCGATATCTCATCACCCACCCCACTGATGTTGTCCAGGAGTGATCGTGTAAGGTCAATGCTCTCGGCACTCATTGCCATCATCTGAACCACATCTGTTATATCCTGCACCTCAGGAGAGTGCTGTCTAGCTCTCCTTCCCCTCCTCACCCTGGGTTTGGCTCGCAGCCACGGACAGTGTGAAATCAGGAAATGTCCCAACACTTGCACCACTCAGCAAAGGGACTGGCACCCTCCATGGATGGCACCAGCACCTCCTCCAGAGTGAGTGCAGGAGTGGGGGGGACTTCATCCTCCTCCTCCCCCCCTCACCCCCAAGCTCTGGTCTGGAAGGTCAGATTGGAAGATGTTCTCTTCAGGCTCGACTGCGTCTGAATCTTCTTCTGCATCGGTTTCAGCCTCGTCAGGGTTGGTCTCAAATTCTGCAAAATATAACAGAACAGACAAATGGCTAGCAGCAGAGGAGGGGGCAGGGTGGCATGAGTAGGCTCACACAGCGCAGGCAGCAGGCTCATTTGAAGGACCACGATGAATGATAGCACATTGCATCAACCGAAGCGTAGCTGACGGAGACACCCCATGAACCGAAGGATAGCTAGCCTGCGCGGTACTAAACATTTAGCAAAGCCAGACTGTGGAATTTGCAGGACTTACCCTCACCCTCGAGTGTGAGTCCAGCTTGTGCAGTGGTGGTTGCTTTTCACCAGGCAGGACCCATCAAAGCAACGACCCTGTCTTCCAAGGGTGTCAGTGGGTGCAGATTTGCTGGGCCTCCTCCTGTTCGAATTCTTTCCCTTTTGTTGTGTGCCACCTTCCTCTGCAAAGATGAAAATACAACTTTTTAGAGAGGGTGTCTTCTGCTGGGTAGAACATATACAGATGGTCAGATTTACAATTGCTATTCCAGAGAATAAAAGAAAATATTACTTACACTAACTACTTGACCAAGGTCCTGCCACTTCTTTTTGCACTGGCCTCCGGACCTCGGGGTGGTCACCATTGCACAGTAATGTTGTGAAAGTTGGTTCCAGCGTTTCTTCATTTCTTTTGGTGACATCTGTTGGTGTCCAGCTCGTGCCATCTGGCCTCAATTACAGTAACCAGGAACTGCACTTCGTCCTGTGAGAAATTCTTGATCCTTGAGTCGTGCTGCATATTGCAGCTCTGATTTTTTTTCCATTGAGAATTAAAGTTCTCACACAGCATTCAGAATTAAAGTTCTCACACACAACTGGCTCTTTAAAAATGGCTTATTGCAGACCTGGAGGTGAACTGGGCAAGCGAGCCCATACCAGTCATGGAAAAAACGGCATTTTTTTTTTCACACATGCGCAGAAGTGAGGGGGGGGGCATCCTTTTTTGGGCGCAGACCTTAGGCTCCACACCGCCACCCCCCCTCCCCTGCAAAGCTAAAGGACGGGCTGCATGGTGCCAATTTGAAAAATTAGAACGAGAAAACTTTTTAAAAAATGTTGCCGTAGTCGGGCCCCAAAAAAACGGAAGGAACTCTTCAAATACGCCAAAAAACGGCATTGGGGAAAATTAAGCCCTTAAATTGTGGTTTTATTTCTTCAAATTATAATTAACGGTTAATAAAGAATTGCCACCTTTGCCTCAGACAATGCTCGAAACGGTTTTATTTATAACAGTGAGCACAATGAAACAGCCAAAAGTAAATTTAATTCGACATTGAAAATATATCCTCAAATTTATCTTAACCTGATGGAATGAAAGTCTCCTCTGCTAGCTATGAGTCCTAAATTAAATAAGATCAGCAAATTATAATCCAGTTCCCAGCGAGTATAGGTAAAACTGACTATAGTTCGCAACTGCTTGGCACTAAGTTACCAATTTCAGTGAAAGAGGCCTCTCATCTTTAGGGATTTGTTTATTTGGCCCAGTAGAGATTTTTGATTTAATCTATGATATGTTTTTGATATTAAGTCAAATTCAGAATTTGAGAGTTAATTCCCAAGGGTCCAGCATCCTTTCTTAGAGGAAGAAAACCTGGAGCTATTGGAGCAAAGTGAGAATAGGTATGTCAATGAGCACTCCTGAAAGTTAATAAGCCAGCAATCAAAATTATTGGGGTCTAAATTGTCCTGTTTTGGCACTCCTGTTAGCGCCTCCAGGGAGTGCTAACGGGGCGCAAAAACTGTTTTCGCTGGGGTGGGTTGCCACCGGCTCCCGCGAAATTATGTGGGAGTCAGCCATGGTAGCGCCAGACCCAGGCCGCTGTGCAACTGTCGATGACATCGTTGTCTCGCGTGCCGACCCCTTTCCGCTCTGTGGCGGAAATTGGCCAGTGACCCGCGAGGCCGTCGTGAGCGGTGTCAGCGCCAGTCTCGCGCGTGGCAAACCGGGCTAACATTCGTCACGTGGTGGAAGTTAAAGGGGAGGTCAAGAGCACACCCCCGCCATTTTTTTGTTCCGGCTGACTCACCAGTCGGCCCCTTCTGTTTTTCTTTGGCATGATCCGGGCTGCCATCATGCAGCCAGGCACTCTGTTAGGATGCCGGGCTGCGGCGTCGGTTCCAGTAGAAGCCATCAGAGGCCCAAAAGAGTGCGCTGCGGTCCTCCCCTTTAACCGAAGAGGTGGGGCTTTGCAATACATCAATGCTACATGGAACAGCCGCGTAGCCCTGACGAATGCGCCCCAGTAATGCCCTGGAACCCGCCCGAACAGGAAGTGGAGCACGCAACATTGCGCTCAACTTTGGTGCAGTAACCGCAATTTCGTGGCTGGGGTGGGACTTGCGCGCCTGGCGCAGAATGTCCGGCCCCGAGTTGGTTACCGCCCCCAATCGGGCGCTAGGGAATTTTGCACCCATTGAGGTGGATTTTCCAATCTTCTGCGCTCTGTTTTTTGCCCCGCAGCAGCAGCAATGGCAGTGGTGAGTTCTTCTGGGCGGGCGGTCAGCCTCCAGCGCCATGTGGCAGTTTTGGGGACCGATTTGGTGGCGGCGCAGAGCAGCACCGCTTGGAAGAGCTGCGCTAGTGTGCAACACGCCTGGTTGAGACTTCCACCCGACCTGTACGCCCTGCATCGCGCCCCACGTGTGGGGAAACGGGCGATCTAACTATACCGACTGCACAGAGGTAAGTATTGCCATCCTAAGGTAAGTGTGACTGTTTTTTCTTTTTTTTTGCGATTTATGTTGTGGTGGCATGGGCTATGTATTGAGAATGTTTTTGTAAGGTTTTATTCAGGGTTTTTGTTCTCCCCAGGCGTCCCTCGGAGTGCTCCCGGGCCGGCTCTTTAGCTCGGGGTTTTCCCATGCTCACGACCTACGAGAGATGTACAACGCCTCCCTTAGAGCTGCGCCACATACTCAGGGCCCAGCTGCTGTATTTTGATGACTGAGGCAGCAACTGTTCCCGAGCTCAGTCTTTACTGCCACTTTGCCATTACCGCCCCGAAATCATCAAAGCTGAAAATCCAGCCCATTATCTTTAAAGGTCTGGGGCAATAGGTGGGTTGTTAGCACATTCTCAGACTTTCAGTACACATTCACATTTGCTATGTTGGGAGGAGCTGAATTGATGGACATTCAGGCAGAATCTTACCAACAATGTGAGTGCAGGTTTGAAGGCGGGCCTGCTGTCAAAATGGCCCTGATTCACAGCGGGGCGGAAGTCCGCTCTGAACCCACCTTCTTGCAAGTTTCCAAAGTGCCAGGTCCTGAAGCGGAATAGAGACCCGGCACTAAGCGGCGGGTCAGGCATTTGTGACAGTTAACAAGCTGCTTAAACCTTGTTTTTAATGACTCTCCATTGCTTTGACGAGTTGACAGCTGCAGAAGTGGTATAAAAGCTAACATTTCACAGCTGTTCACTTTCCAATCTCAGAAGCTCAAGCCTTCAGGATTTGGAAAACACTTTTGAGTTGTATGCAGTTTGGATGTATTTGCAGTGAACTCTCTATCCACTGTCACCTCCTTGGAGCAACCTCTCTCATCATTGACAGATCGCTTCTGTCATCTCAATTGCCATCTATACCATCAGCATCGATGCCCTTGAAAAAATCTCACCTTGGTCTTCGGAATCCCAACACCATCATCACTAAACACACCAGCATCACCACCAATAACACCAAAGTTCTCGGCAATGGCCTGATGCCATACAGGACACAGGGCATCAGAGCCGACCACATTGCTGCCCGGGACACCAGGGGTGACCTCACCATGGCCACATTTACTTCACTTGACACTGTGCATCCTGGCTGCCACATGATGTGTCAGGTTGGCACCACCCCACACCAGCACCATAAAGCATCCCTGCAATGCCCAAGCCTTTCCTTTCACACGCACCATTGCGCGGAGTTCCCTTATGTCTCACCATTCACTGCAACTCACTAAGCCACTTCCAAAGGTTTACACAAATCTGTCCAAGAACACAAAGAGTTGAGAATAAAGATTTCAATGTTTGACAATACATCAACATAAACTTTACATGAACATTGGCAAAAGGACCTAAGTGCTTACCCTTGTGTGTTATTAGTTAGTCTGATTGGACAAGGATGATGGGGAGTGTGAGGGGTGGCTACTGAGATGGGGAACTGATAATGTAGATAGAGAGAGAGGGATGGATGGAGGTGTGAGTAAGGGTGTGCAGGAGTAGGGTAGGGAAGGCAGAGTGATTGGGATGTGATGAGTGGCACAGCAGGATGAGGTTGAGTGTGGCTTTGCAGTAACGTTTCGTGATTTGCTGAGATAATTGAAAGGTGTGTGCCACTGCACCCAGATCCTCCTGATGACATCACTTGTGGCCTCCTGAGCAATGTGCAATCAGGCTTCGTTGATGTTCTGGGGAGGTCTCTTCCATCCACTGGAAGGGAAGTGAATCTTCCTGCATGCTGTGACTCCCACCATAATCTAGAGGGAGTGATGGAAGAGCCTGGGTGCAGCCATGCACCTTTGTTGCATGTTTGTCAGTGTTTGCAGCACTTCAATGCTGTAGAACACTGACAGCGCAACTGTCAAAATCAAGGTGGCCATGGTCCCTTTAAGGAAACCGGCTGATGACGCCTCATCAAATGACATAATCAGACCCGCTTCCTTCAATTGGCGGGAACCTTAGCAAATCCTATCAACGGAAGATTCTTCATACAGTGCGGGCTGGAGCGAGGATCGGCTTCGCCACCCGTCACCTACCCTGACCACCCCGGTCTCTCCACAGTTGGCAAGATCGCAGCCTCAGTATTGTCTGGCTGAGACCCACGCCTAGGAGTCTGACTGTCTGTTCAACTGGCAATGCAGTTAGCTAACCTTGGGACATAGAGCTGGGAGGGAGGGAGGGAGGGGCGGGGTCAAGCATGGATTCCATTCATAGAAACATAGAAAATAGGTGCAGGAGTAGGCCATTCGGCCCTTCTAGCCTGCACCGCCATTCAATGAGTTCATGGCTGAACATGTAACTTCAGTACCCCATTCCTGCTTTCTCGCCATACCCCTTGATCCCCCTAGTAGTAAGGACTACATCTAACTCCTTTTTGAATATATTGAGTGAATTGGCCTCAACAACTTTCTGTGGTAGAGAATTCCACAGGTTCACCACTCTCTGGGTGAAGAAGTTTCTCCTCATCTCGGTCCTAAATGGCTTACCCCTTATCTTTAGACTGTGACCCCTGGTTCTGGACTTCCCCAACATTGGGAACATTCTTCCTGCATCTAACCTGTCTAAACCCGTCAGAATTTTAAACGTTTCTATGAGGTCCCCTCTCATTCTTCTGAACTCCAGTGAATACAAGCCCAGTTGCTCCAGTCTTTCTTGATATGTCAGTCCCGCCATTCCGGGAATCAGTCTGGTGAACCTTCGCTGCACTCCCTCAATAGCAAGAATGTCCTTCCTCAAGTTAGGAGACCAAAACTGTACACAATACTCCAGGTGTGGCCTCACCAAGGCCCTGTTCATCTGTAGTAATACCACCCTGCCCCTGTACTCACCTCTTTCCAAATGCGCTGCGATGACATCCTTAATAATTGATTCCATAATTTTACCCACTACCGATGTCAGGCTGACCGGTCTATAATTCCATGTTTTCTCTCTCCCTCCTTTTTTAAAAAGTGGGGTTACATTGGCTACCCTCCACTCCATAGGAACTGATCCAGAGTCTATGGAATGTTGGAAAATGACTGTCAATGCATCCGCTATTTCCAAGGCCACCTCCTTAAGTACTCTGGGATGCAGTCCATCAGGCCCTGGAGATTTATCGGCCTTCAATCCCATCAATTTCCCCAACACAATTTCCCGGCTAATAAGGATTTCCCTCAGTTCCTCCTTCTTACTCGACCCTCTGACCCCTTTTATATCCGGAAGGTTGTTTGTGCCCTCCTTAGTGAATACCGAACCAAAGTACTTGTTCAATTGGTCTGCCATTTCTTTGTTCCCAGTTATGACTTCCCCTGGTTCTGACTGCAGGGGACCTACGTTTGTCTTTACTAAGCTTTTTCTCTTTACATATCTATAGAAGCTTTTGCAGTCCGTCTTAATGTTCCCTGCAAGCTTCCTCTCGTACTCTATTTTCCCTGCCCTAATCAAACCCTTTGTCCTCCTCTGCTAAGTTCTAAATTTCTCCCAGTTCCTGGGTTCGCTGCTATTTCTGGCCAATTTGTATGCCACTTCCTTGGCTTTAATACTATCCCTGATTTCACTTGATCGCCACGGTTGAGCCACCTTCCCTTTTGTATTTTTACGTCAGGCAGGGATGTACAATTGTTGTAGTTCATCCATGCGGTCTCTAAATGTCTGCCATTGCCCATCCACTGTCAACCCGTTAAGTATCATTCGCCAATCTATCTGACCCAATTCACGCCTCATACCTTCAAAGTTACCCTTCTTTAAGTTCTGAACCATGGTCTCTGAATTAACTATTTCATTCTCCATCCTAATGTAGAATTCCACCATATTATGGTCACTCTTCCCCAAGGGGCCTCGCACAACGAGATTGCTAATTAATCCTCTCTCATTACACAACACTCAGTCTAAGATGGCCTCCCCCCGAGTTGGTTCCTCGACATATTGGTCTAGAAAACCATCCCTTATGTACTCCAGGAAATCCTCCTCCACCGTATTGCTTCCAGTTTGGTTAGCCCAATCTATATGCATATTAAAGTCACCCATGATAACTGCTGCACCTTTATTGCATGCACCCCTAATTTCCTGTTTGATGCTCTCCCCAACATCACTACTTCTGTTTGGAGGTCTGTACACAACTCCCACTAACGTTTTTTGCCCTTTGGTGTTCTGCAGCTCTGCCCATATAGATTCCACATCATCCAAGCTAATGTCCTTCCTAACTATTGCATTAATCTCCTCCTGGGGAGGGCATCAAACAGGAAATTAGGGGTGCATGCAATAAAGGTGCAGCAGTTATCATGGGTCACTTTAATATGCATATAGATTGAGCTAACCAAACTGGAAGCAATAAGAAACTAAGCTTCACTCTACATGTGCTGACCTGTGACTAGTTGATGTTGACATTGGATGTGAAAACATCCAACATTCACCAGGTCATTGGTGAAAATGTGGAATATAAGAAACAAAAGAAATAGGATCAGGAGTAAGACATTTGGCCCTCGAGCCTGCTCCGCCATTCAATAAGATCATGACTGATCTTCTATCTCAACTCCATTTGCCTGCACTATCCCCATAATCCCTTGATTCCCTTAAAATTCTAAAATCTATCGATCTCGGTCTTGAATATATTCAAAGACTGAACCTTCACAGCCCTCTGTGGTAGAGAATTCCAAAGATTAGCACCCTCTGAGTGAAGAAGTTTCTCCTCATCTCAGTCCTAAATGGCCGACCCCTTATTCTGAGACTGTGACCCCTGCTTCTAGACTCCCCAGCCAGGGGAAACTTCCTCCCTGCATCTACCCTGTCAAGCCTTGTAAGAATTTTGTATGTTTCAATAAGATCATCTCTCATTCTTCTAAACTCTAGAGAATATAGGCCTAGTCTACTCAACCTCTCATCATAGGACAATCCCCCCTTCACAGGAATCAGTCTGGTGAATCTTCGTTACACTCCCTCTGTGGCAAGTATATCCTTCCTTAAGACTGTTATTTTTCTCCATTAAGAAAGATGAACGCTTAGTTCAACAGCTCACCATATATGACACTAAACACCAGCTTCTCAAGAAAATATCATCGTCTTGCCAATAAATAAGTAGAAATATTGAGGGCTACTGTCTCCCTCTGATTTATTGCTCAACATTAAAAATTGAGAGCCAGAGCATCACAACTTGATTTCAAAGCCAAACTGCAGGCTTTACAGTTGTTCTGTCAGTGTTCAAAAGTGAAATCTAGTGTTCAACAGCTTCTCATTTACAACGGGTTCCATAAGCTTTGACATATTTGACAATTGGGGTAGTAGTTTGTAAAGAAAGGTGCTATCTTACATTAAAAAAATAAAACTTATGGCAAAATGCCTTTAAAATAAATATCAAGACAGTGCAGAAGGGAACTAATTCCATTTCCTTTATTAAACATTTTTTCACTACAGTGCGTTTATTATAGGTTGTGGCACATTTGCAGAGTAAGCATATGATCAAGAAAAAAGCCAGAGAACTTTGATCAGAAGTAATGTTACTTTAAAGGGAATTAATGACCCAATGTTAATGAACATTACAACAGCTCCAGCTGAGAAGATATTTTTTCTTCTCAAAAAAGTTATAGAAAATTGAGTCCTTAATGAATTGCAATTTGGATTCAGCAATAGATTCAAAACAGCTCTAATTCAAATCTGGTCTTGCGAAATGGGATGGACGTCTCATCTTGAAAGTCCATTGAGCGTCTCAGATGAGATCAGCTGGGCCAGCTTTACTGCAGTTTGTGGGTGGTATGAGCCCACAGTATAAAGCTGCGTAAATCATCCATAAATCAGCACTAACCTTGAAATATTGAGGCTACCGTGCCTGAGTGTCGTGAGTAGAAATACCGCAGTAGTGTAGTGCAGGTATGGTTGGGTAGTAGAACAAGGTGTGCGGGGGAGTAGATTGCATGGTCTGAATTGTGCCTGACCTGTGGACACCTGAATCAGTAGTGGCCGGGAATAAAGTGGAGAAATGTTCCATTCCCAGAATTATCCTCCATGTTCTTGATGAGCTTATCGATCAGAAATAAAATAGAATTCATTGCCCCTCCTCATTAAATAATATTTGACCAGCAATGGAACTTCAGTGTGTTTTAAACTTAAATGACAAGATGACTGTACCCTATACTTGAAGCAAATGCTTTATGCAATTCCCCTTCGATAAAAGGGTCGACAAGCTTGTGGCAACAGCACATTTGCTGCATTCTGTTTTTTGGGTCAAATACCAACAAAAGACAATTCCAAACAAGGGTAGAAAGGGACTAAATCTGCAAAAGCATTTACTTTTCATTTCAAAATGTCTATTTACCCAGCTGCTTATAATTTTCTTCAACAAAACTGCTGTGATCATCTTACGTTGACACTGCACCGCCAGCAAATTATAAACACTTCAATCAAGTACGCTTCATTGAGCTTGTCATAAGAAAATGCATTTTGCTCGGGAGTAATAAGTTAAAGGTTGAAAACAAATATACAAGCCATAGATTTTAAACTAACCCGCCCAGCGAGAATGGAGCAGGTTCGGGTCAGATGCCCGATTTTCACTCTGCCTGATTTTACAGTCCATTGATTGTACATCACATGGCCATTTGGAAAGGCGACCCTACAAAACAGGTTTGACACACACTAACCTTCCCGATGGGTGTTCATTTACTCACACACAAGTTGGGATGCAGGAAGGTCACTGGGTTGTCACTTGTTTCGGTTCTCTTCAAACTTCCAACATGCAGCAAATTTTTCACTCAGAGAATTGTGAACCTATGGAATTCTCTACCACAGAAAGTTGTTGAGTCCAGTTCGTTGGATATATGGAACTATATGTGGCCCTTACGGCTAAAGGGATCAGGGGGTATGGAGAGAAGGCAGGAGTACCGTACTGAAGTTGCATGAACAGCCATGATCATATTGAATGGTGGTGCAGGCTCGAAGGGCCGAACAGCCTGCTCTTGCACCTATTTTCTATGTTTCTAAATCACCGTGACACTCTTTAGTGATGTAGCCTCTTCTTCAGTAAGTACGTTCCAGCACCACTTTAACATACGTTCTTCCCTTGTTTCTTCCACAAAGAAACAGTGCAGGCCACAGTAAACTCAGTGCTTCATATCATTCATCATCACTTACTCTGTCCATAAAAGGGCACTTCTAATCTTCGGGATTTAGGCTGTCAGTTTGAGATGGGTAAACCAGTTAAATCACAGAGTAGAAGTGAACAGGAGCTGGTAGTGGAGGCAGACAAAGAGCAGGAACCTGCTGGCAGGGGGGCCAGTTCATGCCCTTCTTCAGCTGCAAAGTCCTGGCAATTAGACCTGCACTTAAAAGGACGAAAGCTCATCGACCTGGAAAATTAGCTTGGTTTCTCTCTCCACAGATGCTGCCTGACCTGCTGAGTGTTCCCAGCATTCTCGGTTTTTATTTCTTAAAAGAAGAATGGTATCTGAGCACCGTTTTCTGCAGTCATGAGAAATGTGCCAGGCGCCCACAAGATTTGAATGCAAGTGAGCAGAAGTCCACAATCCAGCTCTGTGCGGTCGTGAATAACCACTTATTAAAATTCCAGTCAGCCATGGAGCATGTGGTAACTCCATTGACATCTGCAGAAAAGTCATCAATGACAAAGATTCAATGCCCAGTAACAGCACCTCTCGTAAATATCAGACTTCTGGTATATAGCTGTTTTTCGGGTGAGGCATTAAATCGAGGCCCCACCTGCTCTCTCAGGTGGGTGTAAACGATCCCATGGCATTATTTTGAAGAAGAGCAGGGGAGTTATCCCCGGTGTCCTGGCCAATATTTATCTCTCAATCAACATCACTAAAACAGGTTACATTGCTGTTTGTGGGAGCTTGCTGTGTGCTAATTGGCTGCCGCATTTCCTACATTACAACAGTAACTACACTTCAAAAGTACTTCATTGGCTGTAAAGCATCTTCAGGCAGGCATTCACTGAAATCATTGTTACCTAAAGGTCTGTTCTCATATAGATCAGTGGGCATGCAGTGCTCAGCAGTGGAAGTATAGTAGATGTGGATGAGGTGTTGCCTCTCAGGATAATGCCACATATGACCCCCTTTAGCCAAGTGATATAATAGCAGATGTGACTGAGAGCGCACAAGGCCAGACATCCACTGCGATGGCAGACGTAATGGAGCCAGTTGTAGGGCCAGCTAATGAGAGACAGAAGGCCACTGCAATCTCAAGAATTTCTGAGTAACTCTCTTCGCATCCAACCAGCTCACTTATTCATGCCACTGGGGAAGTACCCAGGAGGGCCATGTAAGCTTCTAGAGTGCAGAAAACCTACACTGTCACCATTGGGAAGAACTGGGGCAAAAGAAAAAAACACCAGGCACTTACACAAATCACTGACAGGCTATTCATTTCATTGCACTTTATTTCAACTGTGTTGAGAGGTTTCTTGAGATGATGCAGAAAAATGTAATACCAGATAAAAGGAATAGGGTCTATGGTAAGTGAGTTAGTACAGAGGTCAATGATGGTGAAGATGTATTTGGGTACTGCATTGTGCACTGGGAGAGCACCATTCATTCATTGGTCAGATGTAGCAGTTAGGTGAAAGTTTTATCATAAGAACATCAATGAGATCTTTCTGTGTGGCTCTTGCTGTATGAAAGAAGATTCAAAAATAAATCTTCTGGCTCTTCTTCTACATCATGGTCTGTCCTTTGCTGTGTCTGAGTGGCCTCCTCCTCCAATCATTTCATGCCTATGCCCCTTTGGATAACAAAATTGTGCGGCAGGCATTAGAATATGATGATCTTCGAAACCCTTAGAGGGCTGTTCAGTAAGACACCGCTGATCTGTACAGACATCTGAAACACTCCATCAAAATACTGTAGTCAATAATGATTCCGATGGCTGCTTGGGCCTCATTCTGCATGCACTCTGTCACTGGTCAAAGTTGCCCCAGAGGTGTCAGGAGCCAGGTTTAAGCAGGTAGCCTGGTTCTCTTAGGAGCCATTCTTAGAGTCTTCTTTCTGTGTTAAATACTCCTGTTCCTGTGGATTGTCTTACAATGATGACTGCTACCTGATTTTTGCTTTATTCTGTACTGATGGTCACAGAAGACATGCAGATTGGTGGAGTGCGAATGGTTGCTGTTGATAAAGGTCATGGGATTGTGTGCAGAAGCCTGTAAGGTCACGGGTCCATCAATGAAATCCCATGGATTTGGGGGAATCATACCACCTGAAAGGCTTTGCAGTCACTCTCATTCTACTGCTGGTTTCCCACAAGGTAATCTCTGCTGGAAAATGGAGGAACATTAAAGTGTACAGCAAGCGAGCAGGAAAGTGGAATTACACTTGGACGTGATGGGTTGAATAATCTATTTCTGAGCTGTCATGTATGCACCTGTGAGTATGTTCATAGATTTGTAGAGTTGTTGCATTGTGAGTGCCTTAGTCAGTCATGTGATGTTCACAAGACTCAATAAAATCCCAGTCAGTTGGGTCGAGGGCATCCACGATGAGGTATGCAGTTGTGAGCCTCGTGAATGAACTGGTAATATATGTAGTGTGATTGTTAAACCTTTGTTAATAAACCAACTAGTTTTTAATAGTAATGAGTTGCTATGAATTCTTAAGCAAAGAACCTGTGAAGCAAATACATTACAATAACAATCTATGATTCTATGATCTTCTTCTTTAGCTTCCAAATAACAGAAAAATAGAGAAATACCCATTATGAAAATTATGATTGCAGCAACTAAAAAAATCTTAAGACAAAAACTCCATAAAAACCTAACCAAAATCTTCAGTGAAAATAACATCTTGCACAGAATTAGATTTCACTTTCAAGTTTTTTTTCTCACAATACAGTGGATCGCACTTTAAATGCTGACTTCCCGACATCGCAGATGTGCTTGCCCTCAATGGGTGCTTTATGAAGACGGACTCGGCGCTTTCCTGGCAAGCATCGTGGGAAATTCAGGATGTGCTAATATGCATCCAAAATATATATATATATTTACATATTAAAATGAAGCTCTCATCACTATCAATGGAAACCATAAAGTTTATGCTTGGGAGACCATTTTGGACAGAAATGTTGAGTGAGACCTCAGGACAGTATGTTCATCATGCCAAATCAAATAAGGCTGATTGACTGCTGGAATGAAGATTGCTGAGCTGGCAAGGTGAAACCAGAGCTAACAGAAACATTCAAGTTGAAAGTATTTGTTCATATAGCATGAAGGCATCACAGGTTTTTTTTAATGTATTCGTTCCTGGGATGTGGGCGTCGCTGGCAAGGCCAGCATTTATTGCCCATCCCTAATTGCCCTGAGAAGGTGGTGAGCCGCTTTCTTGAACTGCTGCAGTCCGTGTGGTGAAGGTACTCTCACTGTTGGCTTTGTTGCCGTGATTTGGTACAACTGAGTGGCTTGCTAGGCCATTTCAGAATCATAGCATCGTAAAATGGTTACAGTGCAGAAGGAGGCCATTCGGTCCCTCGAGCCTGTGCCGGCTCTCTACAAGAGCAATTCAGCTAGTCCCACTCCCCCACCCTTTCCCCATAGATCAGAATTTTTTTTTCCTTCAGGTACTTATCCAATTCCCTTTTGAAAGCCACGATTCAGCCTGCCTTCACCACCCTTTCAGGCAGTGAATTTCAGATCCTAACCACTCACTGCGTAAAAAAGATTTTTCTCATTTTTTTCAGAGGGCAGTTAAGAGTCTGTCATGGTGGAATTTGAACTCATATCCCCATATTATTAGTTCAGGCCTCTGGATTAGAAGTCCAGTAACATAAACAATATAAGAACATAAGAAATAGGAACAGGAGTAGGCCATCCGTCCCCTCGAGCCTGCTCCGCCATTTAATACGATCATGGCTGATCTGATCATGGACTCAGCTCCACTTCCCTGCCGCTCCCCATAACCTCTTATCCCCTTATCGTTTAAGAAACTGTCTATTTCTGTCTTAAATTTATTCAATGTCCCAGCTTCGACAGCTCTCTTGAGGCAGCGAATTCCACAGATTTACAACCCTCTGAGAGAAGAAATTTCTCCTCATCTCAGTTTTAAATGGGCGGCCCCTTATTCTAAGATCATGCCCTCTAGTTCTAGACTCCCCCATCAGTGGAAACATCCTCTCTGCATCCACCCTGTCAAGCCTCCTCATAATCTTATATGTTTCGATAAGATCACCTCTCATTCTTCTGAATTTCAATGAGTAGAGGCCAACCTACTCAACCTTTCCTTATAAGTCAGCCCCCTCTTCCCCGGAATCAACCTAGTGAACCTTCTCTGAATTGCCTCCAAAGCAAGTATATCCTTTCGTAAATATGGAAACCAACTGCACAGAGTATTCCTGGTGTTGCCTCACCAATACCTTATATAGCTGTAGCAAGACTTAATTGTTTTTATACTCCATCCCCTTTGCAATAAAGGCCAAGGTACCATTGGCCTTCCTGATCACCTGCTGTACCTGCATACTATTCTTTTGTGTTTCATGCACAAGTACCCCCAGGTCCTGCTGTATTGCGGCACTTTGCAATCTTTCTCCATTTAAATAATAACTTGCTCTTTGATTTTTTTCTGCCAAGGTGCATGACCTCACACTTTCCAACATTATACTCCAACTGCCAAATTTTTGCCCACTCACTTAGCCTGTCTATGTCCTTTTGCAGATTTTGTGTATCCTCCTCACAGATTACTTTTCCTCCCATCTTTGTATCGTCAGCAAACTTGGCTACATTACATTCAGTCCTTTCTTCCAAGGCGTTTATATAGATTGTAAATAGTTGGGGTCCCAGCACTGATCCACTGGTTACTGGTTGCCAACCAGAGAATGAACCATTTATCCCAAGTCTCTGTTTTCTGTTCATTAGCCAATCCTCTATCCATGCTAATATATTACCCCCAACCTAGTGAACCTTTATCTTGTGCAGTAACCTTTTATGTGGCACCTTGTCAAATGCCTTCTGGAAGTCCAAATACACCACATCCACTGGTTCCCATGTTAACATTCCCCTAGTTTCTAGTGGAATACAAACTTCTTCTATTATCCATTGGCAAAATGGTCGGTAACCAGAGGACACAGATTTAAGGTGATTGGCAAAAGAACCAGAGGCAACACGAGGAAACGTTTTTTATGCAGCGAGTTGTTGCAAAGCCTGAAAGGGGAGTGGAAGCAGATTCAATAGTAACGTTCAAAAGAGAATAGGATAAATACTTGAAGGGAAAAACTTTAGATGGCTATGGGGAAAGAGCAGGGGACTGGAATTAATTGGATCACTCTACCAAAGAACCGGCACAGGCTCAATGAGCCAAATGGCCTCCTTCTCTGCTGTATCATTCTTTGATTCTTTTTGATGCTGCGAGCACTACTTTTAAAAAAAAATCCATAAGAACATAAGAAATAGGAGCAGGAGTAGGCCATACAGCCCCTCGAGCCTGCACCGCCATTTAATACCATCATGGCTGATCCAATCATGGACTCAGCTCCACTTCCCTACCCGCTCCCCATAACCCCTTATTCCCTTATCGGTCCTGTTATGTCTTTAGATGCTCTGATAATGACTCCACGAGGCAATGTGTTGTACTTGAACTGTAGTGACCTCAGTCCTTTATTTGTAACTCCAGAGTGAGTTTCACACATGGTGGCCTGGCACACCTGTACAGGTAACCTACAAGTCTCCCACTGCAGTGCCCTCTGGTGGCACACCTTAGAGTAGTGCAAGCAGTAACCATGTAGGATACATGACAGGTCCCATCTCAATAGCCGGTCTGACAAATGGGCGCTGTGCAGGTCTGGGAGAAAGATGCGACCTGATAGTCGAGGGAAACACCCTGTTAGGTAGTGGGAATGTCTGAGAACTAAACTTCTAATGTCAAGAATTCCATTGCCTGCTCTGCATCTTGAGGACCCTGGGAACCATAATAAAATGGAAAAGATACACATTGAAACATTTATTTTTCAGAAGGACATACTGTTCAGCCACTTGGCTCACGCATCTGGGAGTCTTTAAGGGCTAGACTTCTCATTATCATCAAGTGATATTTCCGGCATTAGTGGTTGTTTTATTTTTCAGGATCGCCAGAATATTGCCCATTTTAAAACCCGCTGGTTTCCCCTTTTTAATTTGGGTAATAGCTGTAGCGATGTGAAATGGGCAATAGTGATGTATTCAATCGTACAAGGCTGGTGTCCATAGCAACGGCAGTCCTGCGCATGCGCGTTTTTTTCTTCAGGCATATAACTTTCCCCACGAT
Source organism: Pristiophorus japonicus (assembly GCF_044704955.1). Taxonomy (NCBI): domain Eukaryota; kingdom Metazoa; phylum Chordata; class Chondrichthyes; family Pristiophoridae; genus Pristiophorus; species Pristiophorus japonicus. The sequence continues at coordinate 21,893,609 of NC_091985.1, forward strand.
TCAAGAGGTCAGGGGTCATCTGCGTATGCTCAGAAGACAAAGGGTTGGAGTGAGAGACTGCATTTGTCTTTGGAGCTGAGCAGGAAGGTTGTGTCGAGGCTACCAAAGAGAAAAACTGGAAACTTAATTTTTTTTAAATGGAGATGGATTACGAGGAGTCGGGAGTGAGTGATGTTGGTGAGATGGCAGATGTGGGTGAGGAAGAGATTGATTTAGCAGAGGTTGGAGGGAAAAGAAGGGCTAAAAGCTTCTCAGATGAGGCAAACGCAGCCCTTGTCCACGAGGTGGAGACTTGGTGGGACCAATTAACTCGGGGTGGTCGTGGGAACCCCCCACCCCCCATGTCTACCAAAGAATCTGGGCGGAGATTGCCGAAGTTGTTTCATCGGTGGCCCACAAAATTAGAGAGCCAAACCAGTGCCGCAAGCGTTGGAATGACCTGGTTGGGTCTGCAAGAGTAAGTATTAAATTATTAAATTTATAATTGTAATGATGCACTGACTCATTCATTAAAATGTAAATCTGCCAGATTGTAATTAAGCTGGGTAATGTTGGTATCATGCATTAGTTCCTAACCACAATCTTATTAAATTTATTCTCTGAACGTAGATGTTATAACCATGCATCAATTGCATACAAAGTATATTAGCATATAACACTAACAATGAATAGCATGGGCGATGACCAATTGTGGATTATAATATATATGTTCCATAATAGTACCTGGGCAATTAGCTTATGCCATGCTCTTGTCATCTTTGCAGAAGAATATATCTAAGAATCATGCTGAGCGCAGGTGGACAGGAGGAGGGCCTGCTGATCTATATCAATTAACCCACCTGGAGGAGCGGGCCTCAGCCCTTGTCGGTGCTCATAATTGTTCGGCCACCCGTGGTGGTGCTGATCCCATTGTTGCACCACGTGTGTAATGTATAAACCATTGGTAATTTAAAGTAATTTAATGCCATTTGAGTATAATACATGAATGATGTAATGTTATGTAATTAATACTGGGATCATGAAATCTTATTGTAATGCCATGCAGCTTCTGTATCTCATGTTAATTATATGTGACATCTGTCAGTGATATTTATTGCAGTAAAGCTCCTCGTACATATGCCTGCGCAGCGTAAGCATTCCCATGGCACCCTGGCCCCCCCTTCTCTTCTACTAACCTCATTTATATTTTCTAGCTCCCCAGGGGGAACGCAGGAACGTGGAAGCATCTGGAGCGTCACCTCTTCTGGTACAGGTGACCACAGAAGAGACAACTGAGGAGAATGATGAGTATCAACCATGCTGCTCAGTGCAGGTTGAGGCCTCAACTCAAGGGTCTAATGTACCTGCAGCCATGTCCTCATCAACTGATGAAGTAGCAGGGCCAAGCATCTTGCAGCAGGGCACTCCTAGTGCTCCAGCGCCTATGCCGACCCCGCAGAGGTTGGGTCGGCGAGGTAGGCATGCGCAACGACAGGCGGATGTCAACCTGGACATGCTTTCACTGTTGAGGGCGAGTGTCGACATTGGTCAAGAGCTCCTCCAGACGACAGGTGGATTGAACGGTAACATTGCCGCACTCTGCGTGTATTTCGGAGGACATGGTGCAGATGGTTGTGGCAATGGGTAGAATAGCTGATTCCGTTGATGCCATGCAGCAGAAGTTGGACTCGGGATACGGCACTGCACCCCAAGGTGCCGTATCACCTATGCCGGCAGATGCGAGTCAGGAGGAAGCAGTTGCTTCTTTGGAAACGTCTTCTCCAGCTTCCCAAGATGTGACTCCGCTCGAGGTGCTCTGCTGCAAGACGGCTTGGTGTTAATACGGGCAGAAGGGGGAGTGTAAGTGGAAAAGGAGGGGTTAAGACCGAGGCGGGGGTGGGGGGGGGGGCGGGAGCAGCTAGAGGCAGAGGGAAGTGTGGCCGCAGGTAATCGGTGGAGGGGGGTGGGGGGCCTTATTCTTGTTATTAAATTGTTGACTGTTGGCGGGGTTGTTGTTGGAGTTATTATTGTTATTAAATTGTTGACTGTTGGAGGGTGGGTGGGTATGTGGGTTGGTGTTTGTGTCTTGTTATATTTTAATTGTTATTGAAAAATTATTGTTGTTATTCAAAATGTGTTGATTGTTGGGGGTGGTGGGGGGGGAGATGGGTGTTTATATTCAATTATTTATTTAATGCATATATGTTTGTTTTTTCCACTTTTATAGTTTGTTTAAATGTTATTTTTAGTGTTAAATTATTAAAGATTTTTATTTAACTTACAATTGTTGTGCAGTGTCTTCTAATAACAGAAAGGTTAAATATCAATACAGTAGGGTTGCAAACAATGGCCAGGCCAGACAAGGATGAATCATAACATAGCGCAACTATAATTGTCACCAATGTAACTCCACGCAAAGAGTTCATTTATGAGCTGCAACAGTCTTGCAGCTGCGTAACTACCATGGGGCTTTTCCTGCAGCGTAGGGTGGTGTGGGGGCATGGGTTCATCGCCAGGCTGATTGTCCTCCGCGAGGACCTCCTCCTCCTCCTGCTCCTTTTCCGCCTCCCCTCTCTCCTGAGGTGGACCGGCAGTCCCATCTGGAAATTCTTATCTAAGTTATGCAACATGCAGCACACCACAATGAACTCAGCGACCTGCTCAGAGTGGTTTTGTAGGTTGCCTCCTGAATGGTCTAGGCATCGGAATCGTTGCTTCAACACTCCAATTGTCTTTTCGACGATATTGGGTGTGGCATGGCTTTCATTGTAGCGCTTCTCGGCTTCTGTCTGAGTCTTTCGCAGGCGTATCATGAGCCAGCTTGCAAGGCCATATCCTTTATCCCCCAGCATACAACCGTGACCATGTGGCTGACTCTTAAACAGTTCAGAGACAGTGCTCTCACGCAAGATGTGCACATCATGAATGTTACCTGGAAAATTTGCATTTACTGCCATGATTATTTGCTTGTGGTCGACAACATAGAAACATAGAAAATAGGTGCAGGAGTAGGCCATTCAACCCTTCAAGCCTGCACCACCATTCAATATGATCAGTACCCCATTCCTGCTTTTTCTCCATACCCCTTGATCCCTTTAGCCATAAGGGCCACATCTAACTCCTTTTTGAATATATCTAACGAACTGGCCTCAACAATTTTTTGTAATAGAGAATTCCACAGGTTCACAATTCTCTAAATGAAGAAGTTTCTCCTCATCTCAAATCCTAAATGGCATTTGTCTTCTTCAAATTCAGGGAGTGAAATCCCTTTTGGTTACGGTAAACCTCTGCATCCTCTAAAGGTGCTCGCAGGGCGATGTGCATACAGCCTATTGCACCTTGCACCTTGGGGAAGTTTGCTATTCTCGAGAACCCACAAGCCTTCTCACTGTGTGCCTCCCTGGTCATATGGAAGTTTATTAAGTCCATCCTATGAGCATACAGGGTGTCAGTCACCTGTCGAATGCAGCAATGTGTGGCGTGCTGAGAGATGCTGCAAATGTCACCAGCTGAGGCTTGAAAGGAGCCCGATGCATAGAAGGAAAATGCCGCCGTAACCCTTAACCTCAACGGGCGTTTCTGATGGTGCTGGCAGGCTGCAGATCTCCCTTAATTAGCTGACATATTTCACTGATGACCTCTTTTCAGAAGCGCAGCCTCCCACGCATGTGTTATTGGACAAGTCCAGGAATGATCGCTTATCCCTGTAAATGCGTTGGGTGTAAGGTCTCCTCCTCCTCAGCAGTCTGCCACCTCTTTGATTGGGCACATAATGCTCTTCAATGAACCTTCTCCCATCTCTATTCTGCAGCATGTGAGTAGTCATCAATACTGGCTGAAATTACAGGCCCCGTTACTATAAATGCCCTAATCTGTCTTCAAAATTATTAAATTGTCCTCTACATACACAATATAAACTAAAAATTCACCACAATGTGGTTAGATGATTGTCAAGATTTTAAAATGCCCTTAAAATCACTCACGAATTACTTCAAAGCTCTCACAAATTGAAGCAGCCTTTTATTAAACTTCCTCCGATTTACAAAATGGTGTTCATACTGCTGGGTTAAGAGCCGGTCAGTGCAGCTTTTCTTGAGCGTCTTTTTGGGTGAGTGATCATTTGGGCAGTATATAGACGAAATGCCGAAAGTAGCGCTCGGCGATAATCCGGGTGGTATTTGGGAGTTAGTTTCCATTATAAACAGTCTTCTAGACAGCGCACGAGTGATGACGTCAAAAATATGGGCGGGTGGTTCAGCTCATTCTTGGCGGTAATTGTATGCCGAAAGTTCTGCTGGCGATAATCAGGCGTTCGTTTCCATTTATAATCAAATATGGGCGGTAAACAGAATCTCGGCGGTTATATGGGTGCTAAATGGGCGGATATATGCCAAAAGTCTTGCTCCTTGAGAAACAATGGAGTTTGGAAAGAAGCAGTGAGGCAAAGAGGCCCATTTTGTTTTGCAAGCTCTCTCAGAAAACAACAGGGTGAATCATCTGCTTATTTGGGTGAACTCCTAAATGAGTCAGAACTATCAGCTGTTTGTTAATCCCAGCTAAGTGCTGAGCCAAAAGTGTATGTTACCCCATGGATCTGGCATCACTGGGCAATCAGCAACGTGCATTGGCAGAGCGACCGAGACTTGGTCCCACCCTGTTTGTTGATGTACCAGATAACTAACTGTCTGACCATCTAGAGATTCACTGACTGGCCTTACACCACAGCCTGAAACTGGGCAAGACCCAAGCATACTGCTCAGAGTTTGAAGCTATTGATGTGCCAAGTAGACACTCCAGATTTCATTGGCTCCATGCCCATTCCTGTGGAATTCTAAATCTCCCAACTATATAATAACAACAACAAAACAACAACTTGTATTTACATTGTAAAATGTCCCAAGGCGCTTCAGCGGAGCATTATCAAACAAGATTTGACACCGAGCTATGTAAGGAGATATTAGGTCAGGTTGGTCAAAGGTAGGTTTCAAGGAGCGTCTTAAAGGAAGAGAGTGATGGAGAGCTTTAGGGAGGAAATTCCAGAGCTTAGGGTCTAAGCAGTTGATGGCATGACTGCCAATGGTGGGGCGATGGAAATCGAAAAGAGGAGTAACTTGTGGGAGAACACCTCTATCAAATATCACCTTAATCATCTCTGCTCTAAGAGGAATAACCCCAGTTTTTCTAGTCTCTCCACTTAACTGGTCTTTCATCCCTGGTACCATTCTAGTAAATTTCCTCTGCATCCTCTCTAAGGCCTTGACATCCTTCCGAAAGTGTAGTGTCCAGAAGTGGCCACAATACTCCAGCTGGGGCCTAACCGGTGTTTTATAAAGGTTTAGGATAATTTCCTTGCTTTTGTACTCTGTACCTCTATTTATAAAGCCAAGGATCCTGTAGGCTTTTTTGACAGCTTTCTCAACTTGTCATGCCACCTTCATAGACTTGTGTACGTACATCTCGAGGTCTCTCTGTTCCTGCATCCCCTTTAAAATTGTAGCATTTAGTTTATATTGCCTCTTCTCAATCTTCGTACTAAGATGAATCAGTTCACACTTCACTGGGTTAAATTTCATCTGCCATGATCTAGCTCCACCAGTTAGAACCTGTATAAATCTATGGTCCCATTAATTTGCATATATCTCAAACTGCTGATACTAAAGGACCTTGATGTTCTGAATTAGGATGTATCCATTAACAAACTTCCAGACTCCCAATTGTCAAATAAATAAGACTGAGTAGCCTGGGCTTTTGGAGCTGGATTGCCAGATGGCCAAATGGCCATGGGACTGTAGGTTGGACATCCCTGCATTATATAAGAACATAAGAAATTGGAGCAGGAGTAGGCCACTTGGCCCTTCGAGCCTGCTCCGCTGTTCATAATGTCATGTTGTAACCACAATGTAACACCACTGTATTACTGTATATACTCAATCTAGGTGCACACCTTGACCACAAGGGGTGAACTTGTGGGAGACACTCCTTACCTGATCACTCAGGTATATAAAGGGAGGTCCCACGCAGGGTCTGCACTTCTTCTGGAGTCCTGAAATAAAGAGTTAAGGACACGGAGTGACCTTGTCCCCAGAATGTGCCTCGTGTGGTTTCATGCTGTAGAGTAAGGACTTTACATTGGCGACGAGGATGGGATCGAGTGCATCATTCTGAATTCATGCATGACATCCACCACTGTGGAAAGCCTATGTGCGATCTTTGCAACCCATGGCTTGCCGGACATCCTGGTTAGTGATAATGGTCCATGTTTCACAAGCTATGAATTCCGGGAGTTCATGTTGGGCAATGGCATCAACCACGTCAGAACTGCGCCATTCAAGCCGGCCTCCAATGGCCAGGTGGGACGTGCGGTCCAAATCATTAAGTAAGGTATGCCCAGGATTCAGGGACCCTCCCTACAATGCCGCCTATTGCGCCCCCTGCTGGCCTATAGATCCCGACCGCACTCGCTCACGGGGGTCCTGCCCACAGAGCTACTAATGAAACGGACACTCAAAACTCGGTTGTCGCTCATTCACCCAGTCCTGACTGACATAGTTGAGGGCAAGCGCCAGTCACAAAATGAGTACCATGACCGTAATTCGAGGGGGAGATGTATAGAAATAAATGATCCTGTATTCGTCCTCAACCATGCCATGGGGCCCAAATGGCTTGAGGGTACTGTAATTGACAAAAAGGGGAATAGGGTCATCGTGGTAAAACTCAACAATGGCCAGATATGTCGCAAGCATCTAGACCAAGTAAGAAAAAGGTTCAGCATCGACACGGAGGAACCTGAAGTAGACCATGAGATAGAGCTCACACTACCACCAGTGAACGAGCAACAAGAACCATCAGAAGAATGCACAGTCCCTGAGGTCAGCCCGGACAGGCCGGAATCACCACAGGTGACAGACACTCACATCAGTGTCCAACAACCAGAGCCCCAACTGCGGTGCTCCACAAGGGAGCGCAGACCACCTAAAAGACTAAACCTATGATCCTAATAAGACTTTGGGGGGGCGAAGGTGATGTCATGTTTGTAACCACAATGTAACACCACTGTATTACTGTAGACACTCAATCTAGATGCACACCTTGACCACAAGGGGTGAACTTGTGGGAGACACTCCTTACCTGATCACTCAGGTATATAAAGGGAGGTCCCACGCAGGGTCTGTACTTCTTCTGGAGTCCTGAAATAAAGAGTTAAGGACACAGAGTGACCTTGTCCCCAGAATGTGCCTCGTGTGGCTTCATGCTGTAGAGTAAGGACTTTACAAATAAGATCATGGCTGATCTTCTACCTCAACTTCACCATCCCGCACTGTTCCCATATACTTTAATTCCCCCAAATTTAGCGACCTGTCTTGAATATACTCAATGGCTGAGCATCCACAGCTCTCTGGGGGTAGAGAATTACAAAGATTTGCAATTCTTTGATTGATGAAATTTCTCCTCATCTCATTCCTAAATGGATGACCCCTTATTCTGAGACTGTGACCCCTGGTTCTAGACTCCCCAGCCAGGGAAACATTTTTTCAGTATCAACCCTGTCAAGCCCTTTAAGAATTTTATGCTTCAATTAGATCACCTCTCATTCTTCTAAACTCGAGGAAATATAGGCCCAGTCTACTTAGTCTCTCCTCATACGGTAATCCCCTCATCCCAGGAACCAGTATAGTGAACCTTTGTTGCACTCCCTCAAAGGCAAGTATGTCTTTCCTTAGGTAAGAAGACTAGAACTGCACACAATACTCCAGGTGTGGCCTCACCACTGCCCTGTATAATTGTAGTAAGACTTCTTTATTCTTATACTCTAATCCCTTTGTAATAAAATCAAACATACCATTTTCTTTCCTAATTGCTTGCACTACCTGCAGGTTCACTTTCTGTGATTCATGTACAAGAACACCCAGGTCCCTCTGAAAGCAAACATTTCCCAGTCTCTCACCATTCAAAAAATATTCTGCATTTTTTTTTTCCCTACCAAAGTGGATAACTTCACACGTCCCCACATTGTATTCCATTTACCATGTTCTTGCCCACTTAGTCAACCCGTCTATATCTCTCTGCAACCTCTTTGCGTCCTCCTCTCAGCATATTTTCCCGCCTAACTTTGTATCATCAGCAAACTTGGATACATTACACTCAATCCCTTCATCTAAGTCATTTATCATCATCATCATCGAACGAGGATGACTTGCTTCCATACCAAAAGGGATGAGTTCATAGATGTTTCAAAGGAGGACCCGATGTTCCAGTCCTGAACTCCAGGGGTGGAAGATGCCTGTGTGTGGATACTTTTAACGTGTGGTGGCTGTTGCACATCAGCCACCACACGGGCTTGACTGAGCTAGGCCTTTATTCAGTGGCAAGAGTAAACCAGGACGACTGGAGACCTGCTCCAGTCATTTATATATCACATCAAATGATCGCATTCATGCATGTTGTGCATAAATAACAGCTTAAGCTGGTCTCAATTTCCCCACCATTGTGCCTTAGTATTTGAATCAGCATCTAAAAGGCTCATTGAATTGCCATTGGCTGCTTCCTGCAAAGGGTGCCGTGGTACTCCACATGACCTGGCTCCACAAACATTTTAATTTGGCTCCTAACACAATATTTCTTTTATAGGAGCCAAATACCTCCAAGCATAATTATCAACTTTAACTGCTGCACACTATGTTAGACTGATGACCTTTGCAGAACCTACCTCTTCAAAGACTTGGTGACAGGCCTGGAATGTATCTCCTTAAAATCTGGCTTCCTAAAATGGTCAGCTTTGCAAGTTACATAAATTTCATGTCTGACGTCTTAAACTTCAGTCAGATTGTCAGGGGGTGGTGGAGTTGTGTTCTATGCTGATCTGACTATTGGGGTAGGATTTTCTGCTTGGGCGAAAGCCTAAACAGAATAATGCCAGAGCTTATTTTGCGCCTTTTCAGAAGTAAAATGAGCTGTCACCACTGCCTTTTCCAGGATCAGTCTAATTTTTATGGTACAGGCAACTTTCCAGCAGCAGTACTTCCTCTAATTGGGAGCGTGACATTTGGGTGGGGGGTGTAGCTTTGTCCGCTGCTGGAAGATTTAAAGGCCTTCAGCAGCTTAAAGGGGCGCAGAAAAAACATTGGAATTGGAGATTATAGAATCATACAGTATAGTAGGAGGCCATTCAACCCAATGTGCCCATACCGGCTCTTTGAAAGAGTTGTTCAATTAGTCATACTCCCTGGCTCTTTCCCCATAGCCCTGCAATTTTTTCCTTTTCAAGTGTATATTCAATTCCCCTTTGAAAGCTACTGTTGAATCTGCTAAACTTGAGTTGAGCTGTTTGCTCAGAAATAGCTGCTCATCGCTGATAATAAGTATTACTTGAAGGGAGATTTTGAACCTGATACATTGTTTTCGGATTCAAAGAAGTGATTACATTGACTTAGCTCAGGTAGGGTCTGCAGGGGGGCTGACAGCCACTTGTTCAGTGAAGAAGCAATAGTTATCCTTCTGCAACACGTTAAGCAGAGGAGGACCACACTGTTTGGGTTTCAGAGATGGAGGCCCCAAAGTATAGCAACACTGCAGCAGTGATCAGGGCAGTGAAGCCAGTGCTAACAGCTACGCTTAAATTTGCAAATCTTTGTTGGCATAGCACAAAAGCTTCACAATGTCAAGAGTACTATAGCATGTACAGCAACTCAGTTCCCCAAAGCCAATTTTTTGGCGTAGTTGAAGAGTTACGCCTGTTTTCTTTGGGCCCGACTACGCCAAAAAAAAACTTGCAAGTTTCCCTGTTTTAATTTTTGAAATTGGCGCTGCGCAGCTTGTCCTTTAGCTTTGAGGGGTGAAGTCGAAGGTCTGCGTCGAAAAAAGCACAGCCCCCCTTCTGCGCATGCGTGAAAAAAAAAGCCGTTTTTTTACGTGACTGCTATGGGCGCGCATGCCCAGTCTACCTCCCAGTTTGCATTTTTAAAGAGCCAGATGTGAGTGAGAACTTTTATTCTGAGTGGAAAAAAATCAGAGCTGCAACATGCAACGCGGCTCAAGGATCAAGAATTTCTCACAGGACGAAGTGGAGGCCCTGGTTACTGTAATTGAGGCCAGATGGCATGAACTGGACAGCAAAGGTCAAATAAAAGTTGCACCAAAAGAAATGAAGAAACACCGGAACCAACTTTCACAAGATTACTGTGCCATGGTGAGCACCCCGAGGTCTGGAGGCCAGTGCAAACAGAAGTGGCAGGACCTTGGTCAAGCAGATGGTGCAAGTAATATATTCATTTAATCACTGGAATTGCAATTGTAAACGTGACCATCTGGATGTCCCACCCAGCAGAAAGGCATCCACTCTAAAAAGTTATATTTTCATCTTTGCAGAGGAAGGTGGCCCACAACAAGAGAGAACTTGAACAGGAGGAGGCCCAGCAAATCTGCACCCACTGACACCTGTGGAAGAGAGGGTCGCTGCTTTGATGGGTCCTGCCTAGAGAAAAGCAACCACCACTGCACAAGCTGGGCCCACACTCAAGGGAGAGGGTAAATCCTGCAAATTCCACAGTCTGGCTTTGCTAAATGTTAAGTACTGCGCGGGCTAGCCATGCTTCGGTTCATGGGGTGTCTCCGTCAGCTATGCTTTGGTTGATGCAATGTGCTATCATTCATCGTGGTCCTTCAAATGAGCCTGCTGCCTGTGCTGTGTGAGCCTACTCATGCCACCCTGCCCCCTCCCCTGTTGATAACCATTTGTCTGTTCTGTTATATTTTGCAGAACTTGAGGCCAACCCCGACGACGAGGATTCTGACGCGGACGAGCCTGAAGAGAACATCTTCCAATCTGACCTTCCAGACCAGAACTTGCGGGTGAGGGGGAGGGGTAGGATGAAGTCCCCCCCTCCTGCACTCACTCTGGAGGAGGTGCTGGTGCCGCCCATTGAGCTGCCAGGCCCTTTCCTGAGTGATGCGAGTGTTGGCACATTTCATGGTTTCACACGCGCAGCGAGCCATACCCAGGGCCCCACCATCCGAGGCTGCGGGTCCCAGTGGGGTGCAGCAAGCCACACCCAGGGTGAGGAGGGGAAGGAGAGCTCGACAGTGCTCTCCTGAGGTGCAGGATCTAACAGATGTGGTTCAGATGATGGCAATGAGTGGGGAGAGCACTGACCTTACACGATTACTCCTGGACACCATCGGTGGGATGGGTGATGAGGTATTCTGGACTGTCGGGAGAAATAACAAAATTCTCATGAGAAATGGGAACACTGTTCGGGCATATTAGAGATGGAATCTCGCAGGCAGCTGATACATTGTCGGTGAACACGAGGGAATGTCGCAGGTAGCTGATACACTGTCGGTGAAGATGAGGGACGGAATGTCGCAGATAGCTGATACACTGTCGGTGCACATGCGGGAGGGAATGTCGTAGGTAGTTGAGATGCTGTCGGGGTACATGAGGGAGGGAATGTCGGAGGTAGCTGCTGCAATAAGGGAACACGCCCAGACCCCGCGGCCATTGACGGAATCAACTGCCACTCCCACTCCAATCCCCAGACCAACCTCTGAAGAGGCCCAAGCCAGGCCTTCCACATTACCGCCTGCCCACAACCCCCAACAAGAAGTGCGCATTACCCGACATGCTCGAAAAAATAATCTTGGTAGCAACCCGAGAAACACTGCGCCACCGCCTGCAGGCAGGGCTGGAGTCACCACAGCAGCGGTCTCAGAATAAGGTGGAGGAGAGATGGATGCAGCCTTTGTTTGCTGCTGTTGTTATTATTATTATTGTTACTGTTCTCAAATTAAAAGTTTTTTGTAAGTAATGTAAATTTATAAGTTTAAAAGTTTGTAAGTGATCTTTAAGTTTGTAAGTGATCTTAACTGAATAGTTGAAAGTTTGATACAAGAATCTTTTTATTAAAGTTAAGTTAAGTACAAACAAGTGTTAAAATTTTGAATAAAATATATATTTTTCTGCCGTTGCATGTGGGAGCTGGTGAACACCATTGAAGTCCACGGTGACCACATCTGCGTCAAGTGTCTGCAGCTTGAGGAATTTCGGCTCCATGTTGATGAGCTGGAATCCGAGCTGCAGACACTACGACACATCAGCGAGGGGGAAGAGTTACTTGGATACCACGATCCAGGAGCTAGTCACACCAATTAGATTAATTCATTCAAATTCGATCCGTGGTCAGGGACAGGAGGGTGTGACTACAAGTGAGGAAGGTATGAGAACTCAGGATATTGTGATGGAGAAGCCTCGGCCCTTGCTCTTGTCCAACAGGTTCGAGGCTCTTACTCCCTGTGGACGAGAGCAGGGTTTGCAGGGAGGATGAACAAACTGACCACAGCACTGTGGTACAGGGGGCTATTCAAGTGGGGGGAGTAAAAAGAAACGTTGAAATGGTAGGGGACAGTATAGTTCGGGGGATAGATACTGTTCTCTGCAGCCGAGGGCGTGAGTCCCGAAGGCTGTGTTGCCTGCCTGGTGCCAGGGTTAAGGACATCTTCTCTGGGATGGAGAGGAACTTGGAATGGGAGGGGGAAAATCCAGTTGTTGTGGTCCACGTGGGTACCAATGACATAGGTAGTACAAACAAAGAGGTTCTGTTGAGGGATTATGACCAGGTAGGGGCCAAATTAAAATGCAGAATCTCAAAGGTAATAATCTCTGGAATACTACCTGAGCCACAAGCGAATTTGTATAGGGTAAATAAGATCAGAGAGTTAAACACGTGACTCAAAGACTGGTGTGGGACAAATGGGTTTTGGTTCGTGGGACACTAGCACCAGTACTAGTAAGAGGGAGCTGTTCCATTGGGACGGGCTCCACGTAGACCGTGCTGGGACTAGGATCCTGGCGAATCGAATAAATAGGGCTGTATAGAGGGCTTTAAACTAATTAGTGGGAGGGAGGATTCAGGTGAGCGGAAATTTCAACAGTCAAAGAATAAGGAGAAGACAATAGAGCAGGGTAGCACTGGGGGAAATGAAAACCAGAGAGTGACAGGAAGGGACAGAATGTATAAACATCAAAATGTATCAGAAAGTGGGATCAAAGCAGGAAAAAATGATTAAAAAATAGATTTAAAAGCTCTTTATCTGAATGCACGCAGCATTCGTAACAAAATAGTGGAGTTCACGGCACAAATAGATACAAATGGGTATAGAAACATAGAAACATAGAAAATAGGTGTAGGAGTAGGCCATTCAGCCCTTCTAGCCTGCACCGCCATTCAATGAGTTCATGGCTGAACATGAAACTTCAGTACCCCATTCCTGCTTTCTCAACATACCCCTTGATCCCCCGAGTAGTAAGGACTACATCTAACTCCTTTTTGAATATATTTAGTGAATTGGCCTCAACAACTTTCTGTTGTAGAGAATTCCACAGGTTCACCACTCTCTGGGTGAAGAAGTTTCTCCTCATCTTGGTCCTAAATGGCTTCCCCCTTATCCTTAGTCTGTGACCCCTGGTTCTGGACTTCCCCAACATTAGGAACATTCTTCCTGCATCTAACCTGTCTAAACCCATCAGAATTTTAAACGTTTCTATGAGGTCCCCTCTCACTCTTCTGAACTCCAGTGAATACAAGCCCAGTTGATCCAGTCTTTCTTGACATGTCAGTCCCACCATCCCGGGAATCAGTCTGGTGAACCTTCGCTGCACTCCCCCAATAGCAAGAATGTCCTTCCTCAAGTTAGGAGACCAAAACTGTACACAATACTCCAGGTGTGGACTCACCAAGACCCTGTACAACTGTAGTAACACCTCCCTGCCCCTGTACTCAAATCCCCTCGCTATGAAGGCCAACATGCCATTTGCTTTCTTAACCGCCTGCTGTACCTGCATGCCAACCTTCAATGACTGATGTACCATGACACCCAGGTCTCGTTGCACCTCCCCTTTTGCTAATCTGTCACCATTCAGATAATAGTCTGTCTCTCTGTTTTTACCACCAAAGTGGATAACCTCACATTTATCCACATTATACTTCATCTGCCATGCATTTGCCCACTCACCTAACCTATCCAAGTCACTCTACAGCCTCACAGCATCCTCCTCGCAGCTCACACTGCCACCCAACTTAGTGTCATCCGCAAATTTGGAGATACTACATTTAATCCCCTCGTCTAAATCATTAATGTACAATGTAAACAGCTGGGGCCCCAGCACAGAACCTTGCGGTACCCCACTAGTCACTGCCTGCCATTCTGAAAAGTACCCATTTACTCCTACTCTTTGCTTCCTATCTGCCAACCAGTTCTCAATCCACGGCAGCACACTACCCCAAATCCCATGTGCTTTAACTTTGCACATTAATCTCTTGTGTGGGACCTTGTCAAAAGCCTTCTGAAAGTCCAAATACACCACATCAACTGGTTCTCCATTGTCCACTCCACTGGAAACATCCTCAAAAAATTCCAGAAGATTTGTCAAGCATGATTTCCCTTTCACAAATCCATGCTGACTTGGACCTATCACGTCACCTCTTTCCAAATGCGCTGCTATGACATCCTTAATAATTGATTCCATCATTTTACCCACTACCGATGTCAGGCTGACCGGTCTATAATTCCCTGTTTTCTCTCTCCCTCCTTTTTTAAAAAGTGGGGTTACATTGGCTACCCTCCATTCGATAGGAACTGATCCAGAGTCAATGGAATGTTGGAAAATGACTGGCAATGCATCCGCTATTTCCAAGGCCACCTCCTTAAGTACTCTGGGATGCAGTCCATCAGGCCCTGGGGATTTATCGGCCTTCAATCCCATCAATTTCCCCGACTAATAAGGATTTCCCTAAGTTCCTCCTTCTTACTAGACCCTCTGACCCCCTTTATATCCGGAAGGTTGTTTGTGTCCTCCTTAGTGAATACCGAATCAAAGTACTTGTTCAATTGGTCTGCCATTTCTTTGATCTGATAGCCATTACAGAGACATGGTTGCAAGGTGACCAAGGCTGGGAACTAAATATTCAGGGGTATTTGATAATTCGGAAGGACAGACAGAAAAGAAAAGGAGGTGGGAAAGCTCTGTTAATAAAGGATGAGGTCAGTGCGTTAGTGAGAAACAATATTGGCTCAGAAGATCAAGATGTTGGATAAGTTTGGGTGGAGATAAGGAAATAATAAGGGGAAAAGTTGCTGATGGGCGTTGCTATCGGCCCCCTAACAGTAGCTACACTGTTGGACGGAGTATAATTCAATAAATAATGGAGGCTTGTAAAAAAGGAACGGCAGTAATCATGGGCGATTTTAATCTTCATATTGATTGGACAAAGCAAATTGGCCAGTGTAGCCTTGAGGAAGAGTTCATAGAGTGTATCCGGGATAGTTTCCTTCAACAGTATGTTGTAGAACCAACCAGGGAGCAGGCTATCTTAGATCTTGTACTGTGTAATGAAACAGGATTAATAAATGATCTCCTAGTAAAGGATCCTCCAGGAATGGTTGAATTTCAAATTCAGTTGGAGGGTGAGAAAGTTGGATCTGAAACCAGCATTCTAAGCTTATATAAAGGAGACTACAAAGGTATGAAGGCAGAGTTGGCTAAAATGGACTGGGAAAATAGAATATGGGACAGTTGATGAGCAGTGGTAGACATTTAAGGAGATATTTCATAACTCTCAACAAAAATATATCCCAATGAGAAGGAAATACTGTAAGAGAAGGGATAACCACCTGTGGCTAACTGAGGAAATAAGGGCTGGTATCAAATTGAAAATAAGGGCATACAAAGTGGCCAAGACTAGTGGGAGGCCAGAGGATTGGGAAATGTTTAAAAGCAAGCAAAGAACAACTAAAAAAGTAATAAAGACAGGGAAGATAGATTATGAAAGTAAACTAGCACGAAATATAAAAACAGATAGTAAGAGTTTCTACAGGTACTTAAAAAGGAAAAGAGTGACTAAATTAAATGTTGGTCTCTTAAGAGGATGAGACTATAGAATTAAATGGGGAACAGGGAAATGGCAGATACTTTGAACAAATATTTTGTATCGGTCTTCATGGTAGAAGACACTAAAAACATCCCAATATTGGATAATCAAGGGGCTATAGGGAGGGATGAACTTAATGCAATCACTATCACTAAAGAAGTAGTACTCGGTAAAGTAATGGGACTAAAGGCGGACAAGTCCCCTGGACCTGATAGCTTGCATCCTAGGGTCTTAAAAGAAGTGGCTGCAGAGATCGTGGATGCATTGGTTGTAATCTACCAAAATTCCCTGGATTCTGGAGAGGTCCAAGCCGATTGGAAAACTGCAAATGTAACGCCCCTATTAAAAAGGAGGCAGACAGAAAGCAGGAAACTATAGGCCAGTTTGCCTAACATCTGTCGTTGGGAAAATGCTGGAGTCCATTATTAAGGATCGGTGCTGGGGCATCAACTATTTACAATCTATATTAATGGCTTGGATGAAGGGATCAAGTGTAATGTAGCCAAGTTTGCTGATCATACAAAGATGGGTGGGAGAGCAATTTGTGAGAAGGAAACCAGAAACCTGCAAAGGGATACAGACAGGCTAGGGAAGTAGGCAAAAATTTGACAGATGGAGTATAATGTGGGAAAATGTGAGGTTATCCATTTTGGCACTTAAATGGAGAAAAATTGCAAAGTGTTGCAGTACAGAGGGACTTTGTGCATGGAACACAAAAGTTAGTATGCAGGTACAGCAAGTAATCAGGAAGGCAAATGGAATGTTGGCCTTTATTGTAAGGGGGATGGAGTATAAAAGCAGATAAGTCCTGCTATAACTATACAGAGTATTGGTGAGGCCACACCTGGAGTACTGTGTATAGTTTTGGTCTCCATATTTAAGGA
This sequence comes from Pristiophorus japonicus, assembly GCF_044704955.1. Classification (NCBI taxonomy): domain Eukaryota; kingdom Metazoa; phylum Chordata; class Chondrichthyes; family Pristiophoridae; genus Pristiophorus; species Pristiophorus japonicus. The sequence goes on from NC_091985.1 coordinate 21,910,395, forward strand.
TGGATATACTTACATTGGAGGCTGTTCAGAGAAGGTTCACTAGGTTGATTCCAGAGATGAGGGGGTTGACTTATGAAGATAGGTTGAGTAGATTGGGCCTATACTCATTGGAGTTCAGAAAAATGAGAGGTGATCTTATCGAAACATATAAGATAATGCAGGGCTCGACAAGGTGCATGCAGAGAGGATATTTTCACTCATAGGGGAAACTAAAACTAGGGGGCATAGTCTAGAATAAGGGGCCGCCTATTTAAAACTGAGATGAGGAGGAATTTCTTCTCTCAGAGGGTTGTATATCTGTGGAATTCTCTGCCCCAGAGAGCTGTGGAGACTGGCAAGTTGAATATATTTAGGTGGAGATAGACAGATTTTTGAGCAATAAGGGAGTGAAGGGTTATGGGGAGCGGGCAGCGAAGTGGAGCTGAGCCCATGATCAGATCTTATTAAATGGTGGAGCAGGCTCGAGGGGCCAAATGGCCTGCTCCTATTTCTTATGTTCTTATTTTAAATTATAACTGAATCATTTACATTATTTGTTCCATTGTGCACACAACACAACATTACAGAACAAGTCCAAACAATAAACATGGTCCATTTGGAATAGTTGCTGCTAAGCCTTCAGGCAGTAAAGCGTTCACGGATTGAGCTGCTGGTGCAAGGCTCGAGCAATCGTGAAAGGGGCATGACGGCCCGTCCTTCTGCGCCGTCATGCTCCGGGTTCAGGTAGTTGCATGGCTTCCTCATCCTCCTCCTCCTTGTCATCTGCATCTTCAGCCACTCTTACCTCAGGTGGGTCTTCTACTACCAGCTGCTGCTGCCTCATGATGGCTAAGTTATGCAGCATGCAGCACACAACAGTGAACTAACTGACAATCTCAGGGGAATATTGCAAGTAGCCTCCGGAATGGTCCAGGCATCGGAAACGCTGCTTCCAAGATTCCAACGGTCCTCTCTATTATACTGTGCGATGTGCGACATGTTGTATTCCCGGTCAGCTTCCGTGCGGGTTATGTGTAGGGGTGTCATGAGCCAGGTGGCAAGGCTATACCCTTTGTTCCCCGGCAGCCAGCTCTGCCCTTCTGGCTGCTGCTGAAACATGGCAGATATAGTGCTCTCGCGTAGGATTAAAGCATCATGGGTGCTCCCAGAGTATTTCGCATCAACTGCCATGATGCGATGCATGTCGTCACAGACGAGCTGCATGTTCATGGAGTGGAAGCTTTTTCTGTTCCTGTACATCTCGGATCCTTCAATGGCGCTTGCAAGGCGATGTGGGTACAATCAATGCAGCCCTGTACCATGGGGAAGCCAGCAATCCTGGAGAAGCCCACAGCCCTGTCACGCATTGCCTGGTGGGCATGGGGAACTTTATGTAGTCATCCATCTGGGCATATAGAAACATAGAAACATAGAAAATAGGTACAGGAGTAGGCCATTCGGCTCTTCGAGCCTGCACCGCCAATCAATGAGTTCATGGCTGAACATTCAACTTCAGTACCCCATTCCTGCTTTCTCGCCATACCCCTTGATCCCCCTAGTAGTAAGGACCTCATCTAACTCCTTTTTGAATATATTTAGTGAATTGGCCTCAAAAACTTTCTGTGGTAGAGAATTCCACAGGTTCACCACTCTCTGGGTGAAGAAGTTCCTCCGCATCTCGGTCCTGAAGGCTTACCCCTTATCCTTAGACTGTGACCTCTGGTTCTGGACTTCCCCAATATTGGGAACATTCTTCCTGCATCTAACCTGTCTAACCCCGTCAGAATTTTAAATGTTTCGATGAGGTCCCCTCTCATTCTTCTGAACTCCAGTGAATACAAGCCCAGTTGATCCAGTCTTTCTTGATAGGTCAGTCCCGCCATCCCGGGAATCAGTCTGGTGAACCTTCGCTGCACTCCCTCAATAGCAAAAATGTCCTTCCTCAGGTTAGGAGACCAAAACTGTACACAATACTCCAGGTGTGGCCTCACCAATGCCCAGTGCAGCAGTCACCTTTAGAATGCAGATATGTGTTGCATGTTGAGAAATGGCGCACACATCCACAGTTGTGGCCTGGAATGATCCAGATGCATAAAATGAAAATGCAGCTGTAACCTTTACTTCAACTGACAAAGCAGTCCTAACACTTCTAAGGTGCAGGTTTGCTTTTATTAACTCACAGATTCAACAGAAGCCCGGGGGGCTAGTGGAAGAATAGCCAGCAGCAGGGTTGCCAACCCTCCCTGATTGCCCTCAACTCTCCAGGAATTGAAAATTAATCTCCAGGCCACAGCAGCGAGCAACCCAGGAGAAAAATCATAGGAGCATTAACAAAAATAATCGGTTTCTTTCTTTGACTACTTCAATTTATTATTTCTAAAAATTTTGAACGTGATAAACGGCTGTTTGATGGGCAGTTAAGAATCATCCATTCGGGTAACAATGAGTCTGTTTGCCTTCTAATTAGTGTGGGAAGGCGGTGCCTGGGAGGATTAACTTGTCGGGTGACCAATGGCATGAGCGAGAGAGTTGTCGGTGAGAGATCATGTGATGAAATCCCTAGGAATCATACAACCACAGTCAGCAACCCGAGCCAGCAGGAACTTTGTAACAATACATTATGCAAAGTACCTCAGATACTTACAGTCACTCCTTACTCTTTGTTAAAGTGAGTGAATTCTTTACTATCAATGTCCAGGAATCAGCACTGTGCTTTTTACAGTCGCTTCCTTCATGTGGAAGTTTTCCAACCCTCACTTTGTTACAATCACCCAACTTAATATGCTCCTGTGGACTCCAATTGCAAGGAGCATGTACCTGCCATTACACAACGTAGCCCCTTGACTGAAAAGCATGGGAACCAGATCTCAAGGGTTCCACTTTTAGAAGAATGACGCTTGTAGTGTATCAGATGTATGTGCAGGCACTGGGACAGTCCATGAATATGCAGGAGAGATAGGAGCAGATTTAATTTTTGTTTCTCTTGTGTCTAGTTGTCATGTATCTTACATTATTATATATAACTGTATCCCAACATGCTATACATGACTGTAATAAGATATGACCTGTAACCACCAGCATACCTTACCACCAGGGGTGCACTTGCAAGAGACAGGTATATAAGGACAGGTCTCAGGCAAGTGCAGCATTCCAGAGCTGTGAAATAAAGGTGCAGGTCCAGAGTGACCTTGACTTCACTACATGCCTCGTGTGAATCTGTACTGAGGGGACAGAACTTTACAGTGGCGACGAGGATGGGATGAAAAGTACAATGCAGGAGACAATTGGGAGGACTTTATAGAATGGCTCCAGCAAAGCTTTGTAACCAAAGACTGGTTAGGCGACGATAAGGCAGACAAGAGAAGAGCCCATCTCTTGACCAGCTGTGGCTCGAAAACATACGCTTTAATGAAGGATCTGTTGGCACCCGAGAAACCAGCAAGCAAGTCGTTTGAAGAATTGAGCACACTGGTAAGAGACCACCTGAAACCAGCGAGCAGCCTACACATGGCCAGACACAGGTTCTACAACTACAGACGCTGTGTGGGCCAGAGCATACCCGATTTTGTGGTGGAACTTCGGAGGTTTGCTAGTTTATGTGAGTTCTCCGATGAACTGAGGAGAGAAATGCTGAGAGATTTTTTCATTGAAGGAATAGGCCACGCAGGCATACTCCGAAAGCTCATAGAGACCAAGAACCTGACCTTAGAGGCAGCAGCACTGGTTTCAAAGACATTCTTGGTAGGGGAAGAAGAAACGAGGTTGATTTACAATGCAAGTACGACAACTAACGAAATATTGGAAGAACAAGTTTACAGCACTAAACAAGCTGCTACCCCCACACACAGACAAAACCGGGAGAACAGGCTCTCGACAGTAGGCCGAAGCCATCAAGCTGCTACCCCCACACACAGACAAAACCAGGAGAACAGGCTCTCGACAGCAGGCAGAAGCCATCAAGGGCCACAGGAACGGCCGTTCACACCTCATCAACCCACAATGCGAGCAATCAACTACTGAGAGAATCTCAAGAGAGATCAGCCAGACACAGCTCATTCTTTGGGAACTCTTTGAACAATGGAACAGGTCTTTGCTGGAGGTGTGGGGGTGGGCACTCGTCAAGGGGATGTCGATTTCAGCAGGCTGTTTGCAGAAATTGTGAATATACAGGGCATTTGGCCTGCATGTGCAAAAAAACGTCAGCTCGGCTAGTATACGAATCGGATGGGTCGGAAAGCGGACCAGAAGATGATGGGGACAGTACCCGGGACACCGGTGTACAGCGGGTCAACACGATCAATGGCCGCTGCTCCTACAACAGGACGCCTCCTATAATGATGAGGGTCCTACTCAACGGGATATCTGTCAACATGGAGCTGGATACGGGAGCAAGTCAATCTCTCATGGGCACTCAACAATTTGAACAACTGTGGCCGCATAAAAGAGACAGACCAAAACTCACAAGGATCGACACCACACTAAGGACCTATACCAAAGAAATCATAGCAGTCCTCGGCAGCGCCATGCTCTCTGTGACACACAAAGGGACGGTGAACCGACTTCCCCTGTGGATTGTCCCCGGAGACCCCCCAGCACTGCTGGGGAGAAGCTGGCTGGCAAAACTAAACTGGGGATGATGTCCATGCCATGTCATTAGAGGAACAGACCTCCTGCTCAACAGTTATAAAGCGATTTGAACATCTCTTTCAGCCAGGTGTGGGCACTTTCAAAGGGGCCAAAGTCAAAATCTACATTAAACAGGATGCTAGACCGGTCCATCACAAGGCCAGAGCTGTACCCTATGTGATGAGGGAAAAGATTGAACACGAACTAGACAGGCTTCTGCGGGAAGGCATTATATCACCTGTGGAATTTAGCGACTGGGCAAGTCCCATCGTCCCAGTCATGAAGCCTGATGGATCCGTACAAATCTGTGGGGACTACAAATCTACCATAAACAGAGTCTCAGTACCCGCTGCCCAGAGCGGAGGACTTATTTGCCACATTGGCTGGAGGTAAACTTTTCTCAAAATTAGACCTCACATCTGCATTTATGACGCAAGAATTGACCGAGGAATCTAAGCTACTCACCAAAATCAACACACATCGAGGCCTTTTCATATACAATCGATGCCCATTCAGCATCAGGTCGACAGCTGCCATATTCCAAAGCAACATGGAGAGTCTGCTTAAGTTCATCCCGGGGACGGTTGTATTTCAAGACGACATACTTATCACGGGCAGGGACACCGACTCCCATCTCCGTAATTTGGAGGAAGTACTAAAGTGGTTGGATCGGGTAGGCCTACGAGTCAAGAAATCCAAGTGCCTGTTTCTCGCACCCGAGGTTGAATTTTTGGGCAGAAGGATTGCCGCTGATGGAATCCGCCCAACAGAGTCCAAAACAGAAGCAATTCGCCTGGCACCCAGTCCACGGAATGTCTCAGAACTGCACGCCTTTCTCGGGCTACTCAATTACTTTGGGAACTTTGTGCAGAACTTAAGCACGTTGCTGGAGCCTCTCCACGTGCTACTCAGGAAGGGGTGCGATTGGTTTTGGGGGGACGCCCAGGAATGCGCCTTCAATAAGGCACGCAACCTTCTGTGTTCCAACAGTGTTTTGACTTTCTTTGACCCAGGTAAAAAGCTAGTTCTCACATGCGATGCGTCAGCGTATGGGGTCGGGTGCGTTTTGCAACATGTCAATAGTGCGGGCAAATTGCAACCCATAGCTTATGCCTCCAGGTCACTTTCGCGGGCGGAGCGCGGGTACGGAATGGTAGAGAAGGAGGCGCTCGCGTGCGTGTACGGTGTCAAAAAGATGCACCAATACCTTTTCGGGGCCAAGTTCGCATTAGAAACCGACTACAAGCCCCTCACGTCCCTCCAATCTGAGAGCAAGGCAATAAACGCCAACGCCTCGGCGCGAATTCAACGGTGGGTACTCATGCTGGCGTCCTACGACTACACAATAAGGCACAGACCAGGCACAGACAACTGTGCCAACACGCTCAGCAGGCTACCCCTGGCGACCACGGAAGGATCTGACGAACAGGACTGTGAGATAGTCATGACAATCAATGCCTTTGAGTCCACAGGTTCGCCCATGACAGCTCGCCAAATCAGAGCCTGGACGGCCAGCGATCCCACGTTATCCTTAGTAAAAAGATGTGTCCTAACTGGTGACTGGGCAGAGGCTCGCGATGCCTGCCCCGAGGAATTAAAACCTTTTCACAGGCGCATGCATGAGCTATCACTACAAGCAGACTGCCTGATGTGAGGCAGCCGAGTAGTCATGCCTCTGCGAGGCAGAGAGGCATTTGTTCGGGAGCTCCACCGCGAGCACCCGGGGATCGTTCTCATGAAGGCCATAGCCAGATCCCACATCTGGTGGCTTGGTATTGACGCGGACTTGGAGCTCTGCGTCCGAAGGTGCACCATTTGTGCTCAACTCAGCAATGTCCCCAGGGAGGCTCCACTGAGCCCCTGGCCCTAGCCTACCAAACCGTGGTCGCGGGTGCATGTAGACGATGCGGGCCCATTCATGGGCAAAATGTTCCTCGTAGATGCATTTTCAAAGTGGATCGAATGCACCATTTTAAACTCGAGCACAACCTCCACCACTGTGGAGAGCCTCGCAACCATGTTTGCAACGCACGGAATCCCTGACACATTGGTCAGTGACAATGGTCCATGCTTCACCAGCGCAGAATTCCAAGACTTTATAATTGACCACGGCATAAATCACATCAAGACGGCACCGTTCAAGCAGGCCTCCAACGGCCAGGTGGAGAGAGCAGTGCAAATCATTAAACAAGGCATGCTTAAAATCTAAGGTCCCATGCTGCAGGGTCGCCTGTTGCGACTGCTGCTGGCATACAGATCTCGTCCGCACTCACTGACTGGGATTCCCCCGGCGCAACTGTTGATGAAAAGGACTTTAAAAACAAGGCTCTCTTTAATCCTCCCAGAGGCAAAGCGTCATAAGCTGACTGAGTACCATGACAGAAATTCAAGGGGGAGATGGAATGAGATAGGGGACAAAGTGTTTGTACTAAACTATGGCAGAGGTCCCAAATGGCTCGCAGGGACAGTACCGGGCAAGGAAGGAAACAGGCTACTGGTAGTACAAATGGACAATGGCAACTTTCCCCAAAGTGAAATTTAATTTTGGTGCCATGTTACCTGAAGTTAATTCCGGGGGCGGAGCTTCAAGTGTGCGCCAAAATCTCTGTGGGCATGCATGAAAAGCTGAGGTTGCCAGGGCAACCAGAGATACACTGACTGGTGAAGCAAGCTTAAGCCCGCTCCCCCACTGCAGTCGCGGGCAGAAAGGACCCACTCCCCCACTGCAGTCCCTACTCGAAAGGACCCGCTCCTCCACTGTAGTCCCTGCTCGAAAGGACCCGCTCCCCCACTGTAGTCCCGGGCCGAATGGACCCGCTCCCCCACTGCAGTCCCAGGACGAAAGGACCCACTCCCCCACTGCAGTCCCAGCCGAATGGACCCGCTCCCCCACTGCAGTCCCTGCTTGAAAGGACCCGCTCCCCCACTGCAGTTCCGGGCCGAATGGACCCGCTCCCCCACTGTAGTCCCGGGCCGAATGGACCCGCTCCCCCACTGTAGTCCCGGGCCGAATGGACCCGCTCCCCCACTGCAGTCCCAGGACGAAAGGACCCGCTCCCCCACTGCAGTCCCGGGCCGAATGGACCCACTCCCCCACTGCAGTCCCTGCTCGAAAGGACCCGCTCCTCCACTGTAGTCCCTGCTCGAAAGGACCCGCTCCCCCACTGCAGTCCCAGCCGAATGGACCCACTCCCCCACTGCACTCCCTGCTTGAAAGGACCCGCTCCCCCACTGCAGTCCCGGGCCGAATGGACCCGCTCCCCCACTGTAGTCCCGGGCCGAATGGACCCGCTCCCTCACTGTAGTCCCAGGCCGAAAGGACCCGCTCCCCCACTGCAGTCCCAGGCTGAAAGGACCCGCTCCCCCACTGTAGTCCCGGGCCGAATGGACCCGCTCCCCCACTGTAGTCCCGGGCCGAATGGACCCGCTCCCTCACTTTAGTCCCAGGCCGAAAGGACCCGCTCCCCCACTGCAGTCCCAGGCCGAAAGGACCCGCTCCCCCACTGTAGTCCCGGGCCGAATGGACCCGCTCCCCCACTGTAGTCCCGGGCCGAATGGACCCGCTCCCTCACTTTAGTCCCAGGCCGAAAGGACCCGCTCCCCCACTGCAGTCCCAGGCCGAAAGGACCCGCTCCCCCACTGTAGTCCCGGGCCGAATGGACCCGCTCCCCCACTCCCGGTCCTGCTCGAAAGGACTGCATCCGCACTGCAGTCCCGGGCCGAAAGGAATGGCTACCCCACTGCAACCCCGGGCCGAATGGCCCCTCACCCCCGCTCCTGCTCCTCCCGCGAGTTGAAGTTGCACGGCCCGGGGTTGCAGCAGGACCGGGAGCAGGAGGGCCATTCAGCCCGGGGTTGCAGTGGGTACAACGGGGACAGCAGTCCTTTAGGCCAGGGACTGCAGCAGGGGACCGGGTCCTTTCAGCCCAGGTTACAGTGGGGTGAGAGGGTCCTTTCAGCCCAGGTTACAGTGGGGGGAAGAGGGTCCTTTCGGCCCAGGTTACAGTGGGGGGAGAGGGTCCTTTCGGTCTGGAGTTACAGTGGGGGGAGAGGGTCCTTTCGGTCTGGAGTTACAGTGGGGGGAGAGGGTCCTTTCGGCCCAGGTTACAGTGGGGGGAGAGGGTCCTTTCAGCCCAGGTTACAGTGGGGGAAGAGGGTCCTTTCGGCCCAGGTTACAGTGGGGGGAGAGGGTCCTTTCGGCCCAGGTTACAGTGGGGGGAGAGGGTCCTTTCAGCCCAGGTTACAGTGGGGGGAGAGGGTCCTTTCAGCCCAGGTTACAGTGGGGGGAGAGGGTCCTTTCAGCCCAGGTTACAGTGGGGGGAGAGGGTCCTTTCAGCCCAGGTTACAGTGGGGGGAGAGGGTCCTTTCAGCCCAGGTTACAGTGGGGGGTGAGGGTCCTTTCAGCCCAGGTTACAGTGGGGGGAGTGGGTCCTTTCGGTCTGGAGTTACAGTGGGGGGAGAGGGTCCTTTCAGCCCAGGTTACAGTGGGGGGAGTGGGTCCTTTCGGTCTGGAGTTACAGTGGGGGGAGAGGGTCCTTTCAGCCCAGGTTACAGCGGGGGGAGAGGGTCCTTTCAGCCCAGGTTACAGTGGGGGGAGTGGGTCCTTTCGGTCTGGAGTTACAGCGGGGGGAGTGGGTCCTTTCAGCCCAGGTTACAGTGGGGGGAGCGGGTCCTTTCAGCCTGGGGTTACAGTGGGGGCAGTGGGTCCTTTCGGCCCAGGTTACAGTGGGGGGAGCGGGTCCTTTCGGCCTGGGGTTACAGTGGGGGGAGTGTGTCCTTTCGGCCCAGGTTACAGTGGGGGGAGAGGGTCCTTTCGGCCTGGGGTTGCAGTGGGGGGAGTGGGTCCTTTCGGCCCAGGTTATAGTGGGGGGAGAGGGTCCTTTCGGCCTGGGGTTGCAGTGGGGTGGGGGGGCTAACAGATGAAAATCCATGAAATAGTTCCCTCTGAAAAATCTTCTTCCCTTGCTCCAATTTCAGAGTTCCCTGTGAAAAAATAATCATGCAGTTGTATTTTAATTTGTCTTCTTTTGCCTCGCTCCAATGTCATCTTGTGCACCGCGCCGATTTCCTTAAGTTAACAGAAGGGTTTTTTTGCGGAGCTTTTGGCCACTGTGCGCCGCGCTCAAAAAGATAGCACACGGGGAAAATCCCTTAACTGTGAAAAAACGGCCAAAAACAGCACCCGATCCAGTTATTACGCCATCGGGTACCAAAAATAAATCTGCCGCTGACAGTGGGCGCCGGCACACAAACTTTTTCCAAAGTTGCAAATGGAGGATTTCACGCTAAAAAAAACGGCGCCCAATCATGGCAAAAATAGGGGCCATAGTCACTATTACAGTGCTACTCTCTGATTTGAGAATCATTCCAATTTTGTCAACATAAGCAGTTCGCTTTGAATTAACGTGAAGCTGACCAGGCAGCTTGCTATTACAGAACGATTTGCTGACAGTGAGAAGCATGTAATAAAAACTAACCTGTACAAAAGAGAAAGCCCCATAGCAAGTAGAAATGTACAAAGTTTCAAGCCTTGGGGCGCTGGGAGATGACACCGGAGCTGGGACGATGTTCTCAGTCGAACTGCACTTGTGGGAGTTTGCTGTTCCAGGTTGGATCACAAGAGTAAATTAAGCGGATGCAGGAGTTTGCCAGTGCAGGTCGGATGTCAGTATAAGCAGTAAGTGATACAAGCCTTTAATGCTGTTAGGGACTTAAAAAATTTGTCGACTTAAACAGGCCAGAGTTTATGTCAGCATCGACATTAACAGTAAGTTTTTTGTTTAAATATATAGAGAAGGGATTGGGACTTCACTTTTTGTCAATATAAGTGGGATGTCAAAATAAATGGGTTTGAGCTAAGTGGGTAGGTCTATATCAAGACTAAGGGGGAGAAATTCAGTCGCGCCTCTGTTGTGACGCTAATCGAGGCGGAGCAGTAATTTTAGCACCTCGAAAAAGTTTGCGTCTCCTGCTCAGAAATTTTTCAGAATCGGTCAAAGAACTGACAGGGGCGCTAAATCAGCCATTGCACACCAGAGCTGGGGCGGGGGGGGCGGGGGGGGCGGCGGGGGGAATGCTAACGAAAATGCCGCCGTTAAAGTTAACTGAGTCATTGCGCATGGGCTGAACTCCGATTCAAATCCCGGGAACATCCGAGTCTTCAAGGCGCAGCATAGTAATGCACCCATTAAAGTTTTCAAAATCACTATTTCTCAAGCTGAATTCTTATTTCTGTCTGCTGCTGAAAACTCAGAGGCTCACCACCGTGCTGTGTGTAAACGTTGCACTGACTGTGACCTCCAAGGGAAGCGCTTCTTCATCCCTTTAACCAATTAACAACTCTACAAGCCCGTACCCACCGTTTTTATTGCCGTTGTTCTTGCCAGCCGCTAAATGAAGCGGCCGCATCTAATTTTCCGACCAGGGCTCAAGCGTGAGCCTCTAATGAATTTTCGATCGGGGCGCTAAATGCTGCGCTCTCAGTCGGTAACCTCTTACGCTCCCATTAACGCCCCCTCTGATCGCTAACTGAGGGGTTAGACAATCGAAAATCCAGCCCCAAGACTTAAAATAAATGTCAACTTTGTTATGTATGCAATAAAGGTTCAAACTGAATACTGTTTAACTAAGCAAGGAACAACGTTGCTTGTGTTTTATTTAGGCCCAAAGTGCCTGACTCACAAAATAAATGGCCTTTTTCCCAGAGCAGCATCATGTGCATGCAGCTCAGTGGCCTCCATCAATGACACCATCTGGTGGCTACAAACAGCATGTACATACATGACAATACCCTCCTCTGAGATCTTCTCAGTCTTTCACAGGTTGAGACGGTCCGGTGCATTATGCTCCCAGGTTGACCGTCTCAGTTCGATTCCCAGCTTGGGTGAATGTGCGGAGTTTGTTGTTGTGGCTGGTGGCTGGACGGCTGACTTGTTGGGGGTGGCAGTGGCCATGTCAGGAATTGCAAGTCCATTTTTATTGAACAAGTCCGTGATGGAAATTCCAGGTTCACTGATGACTCTTGAGTCCACTGAAGGCTGCTGGTAGTTTGGTTGGTCATCGGCGGTTTCTTCGTCCGACTGCTCTGGCTCGTCAGTTGCCTCAGCTTTGTTTGATCCATGTGTTTCCTGCAAGTTTGCCCATTCTTGAGCTTAATAACAAATACTCTGTTGCCCTCCTTGGCCATGACCGTACCAGCGATCCATTTGGGGCCTGACCATAACTCAACACATATACAGGATCATTAACAGAAATCTCGCGTGACACAGTTGTGCGATCGTGGTACCCTTGTTGACTCTGTCTTCTGTATTCAACCTGATTACTTAAATCTGGGTGTACAAGAAATAACTTGGTCTTAAGACCTCTTTTCATCATGAGTTCAGCAGGCAAGAGCCCTGTGAGTGTGTGGGGTCTTGTCCTGTAACTCAGCAGTATGCAAGACAAGCGGGTCTGCAGTGACCCTTGGGTTACTCTCCTCATGCTGTGCTTGATAATTTGTACTGCACGTTCTGCTTGCCCGTTGGACACAGGTTTGAACGGTGCTGACATTACATGTTTTATGCCGTTAAGTTTTACAAACTCCTGAAACTCCTGACTGGTGAAGCACAACCTATTGTCGCTCACCACTATGTCAGGCAGACCATGTGTCGCAAACATGACATTGAGATTCTCTATGGTTGCCGAGGACATACTGGATGACATGATTATGCATTCTATCCACTTCGAATAAGTATCCACCACTAAAAACATCTTGCCCAGGAAGGGACCTACAAAATCTACATGGATCCTGAACCAAGGTTTGGATGGCCATGACCACAGACTCAGTGGCGATTTTGCTGGTGCTTTGCTGAGCTGCATGCAGGTGTTGCACTGATGCACACATGCTTCCAGCTCAGAATCAATTCCTGGCCACCATACGTAGGACCTGGCGATGGCCTTCATCATCACTATACCAGGATGTCTGCTGTGTAACTCATGCACCAACTTCTCTCGCCCTTTCTTAGTCATTGCAACTCGATTGCCCCACAATATGCAATCTGCTTGAATAGACAGTTCATCCTTGCGACGAATGTACGGTTTGGCCTCCTCGCACATTTGCTTGGTTATGGCAGACCAATTCCCTTTGAGGATGCAACCCTTTACCACCGACAATATCGGGTCCTGGCTGATCCAGGTCTTAACTTGTTGAGCCATGACAGGGGAACCTTCACTCTCAAAAGCATCCATGATTAACATTAAATCTGCTGGTTGTGGCGTTTCTACCTCTGGTGTGGCAACGGCAACCGGCTCAAAACATCGGCACAATTCTCTGTGCCAGGTCTGTGGCGAATGACAAAATAATAGGCTGATAATGTCAGCACCCACCTTTGGATGCGGGATGAAGCATTGGTATTGATACCTTTGCTCTCGGAAAACAACAAAATGAGCGGCTTGTGATCGGCCTCTAATTCAAACCTCAGACCAAACAGGTATTGATGCATCTTTTTAACACCATACATACACGCTAAAGCTTCTTTTTCTACCATACTGTTGGCTCTTTCTGCTTTAGACAAACTTTTGGATGCATACGCGACAGGTTGAAGTTTACCCGACTCATTGGCTTGTTGGAGTATGTAACCAATTCCATATGACGATGCGTCACAGGCCAAAACTAAACATTTACATGGGTCATAATGTATCAGCAGCTTGTTTGAGCAAAGCAGATTGGTGGCTTTCTCGAAAGCTCTGTCTTGCAATGCGCTCCACACCCAGTTGTTGCCTTTTCTCAACAGCATGTGCAGTGGTTCAAGTAAGGTGTTCAATTTAGGTAGGAAGTTACCAAAGTAGTTGAGTAGACCCAGGAACGAATGCAGCTCTGTCATGTTCTGCGGCTTGGGTGCATTCTTGATGGCATTGGTTTTCACGTCAGTAGGTCTGATGCCATCAGCGACGATTTTCCTCCCGAGGAATTCGAACTCCGATGCCATGAAAACGCACTTTGAGCATTTAAGTCTGAGTTCCACTTATTCCAAATGCAGTAGATCCTCTTTCAAGTTGTTCAGATGTTCCTTGACGTCACGACCGGTGATCAGGATGTCATCTTGGAATACGACGGTTCTGGGAACGGACTTCAGTAGACATTCCATATTCCTCTGGAATATGGCTGCAACCGAGCGAATTCCAAACGGGCACCTGTGGTAAATAAACAGTCCTTTGTGCGTGTTAATGCACGTAAATCTCTTCGACGTCTCGACCAACTCCTGCGTCATATAGGCCGATGTCAAATCCAGTTTTGTGAACGACTTCCCTCCGGCTAGCGTCGCAAACAAGTCAGCAGCTTTCGGTAACGGGTACTGATCCTGTTTCGAAACCCTGTTGATCGTAGCCTTGCAGTCTCCACAGATTCTGACTGTGCCATCACTTTTCAGCACAGGAACAATGGGGCTGGCCCATTCATTAAATTCGACTATTGATATGATCCCTTCACGCTGGAGTCTGTCCAGTTCAATTTCGACCATCCCCCTCATCATATACGGCATTGCCTGAGCTTTATGATGGACGGGTCTTGCATCTGAGTCCACATGGATCTGCACCTCGGCTCCCGTGAAGTTGCCGATACCCGGTTCAAACAGCGAACGGATCTTGCTCAATACTTGGCCACATGTATCTTCCATCAACGACAACGCCTTTATGTCATTCCAGTCGCATCTGATTTTCTCCAATTAGCTCCTGCCGAGCAGCGTTGGGCCACTGCCTGGAACAATCCACAGTGGTAACTCGTGAACCGCACCGTTATACAACACGTTAATTTGTGCACTGCCAATCACCTTTATCAGTTCTTTGGTGTAGATGCGCAGCTTGGCGTTAACAGGGCTCAGCCTGGGCCTCACAGTCTTAGTATCCAACAGCTTATTAAATGCCCTCTCATTCATGATCGATTGACTCGCCCCTGTGTCCAGGTCCATCGATACCGGTATCCGGTTAAATTTCACATTAATCAAAATTGGTTTAATCTTGTTTATGAAAGAGTACAGTACAGTACTTCCTCCTCTGACATCTCGGATTGCGTATCCGGATCCGTGCTAGTCTGACTCTCATCCTCCACGTGGTGTGTCGCAGCTCGCTTGCTCATCTGCGGACATAGAAACATAGAAAATAGGTACAGGAGTAGGCCATTCGGCCCTTCAAGCCTGCACCACCACTCAATAAGATCATGGCTGATCATTCCTTCAGTACCCCTTTCCTGCTTTCTCTCCATACCCCTTGATCCCCTAAGCCGTAAGGGCCAAATCTAACTCCCTCTTGAATATATCCAATGAACTGGAATCAACAACTCTCTGCGGCAGGGAATTCCACAGGTTAACAACTCTCTGAGTGAAGAAGTTTCTCCTCATCTCAGTCCTAACTGGCCTGCCCCTTATTCAAAGACTGTGTCCCCTGGTTCTGGACGTGCCCAACATCGGGAACATTCTTCCCGCATCTAACTTGTCCAATCCCGTCAGAATCTTATATGTTTCTATGAGATTCCCTCTCATCCTTCTAAACTCCAGTGTATAAAGGCCCAGTTGATCCAGTCTCTCCTCATATGTCAGTCCAGCAATCCCGGGAATCAGTCTGGTGAACCTTCGCTGCACTACCTCAATAGCAAGAACGTCCTTCCTCAGATTAGGGGACCTGAACACAATATTCCAGGTGAGGCCTCACCAAGGCCCTGTAAAATTGCAGTAAGACCTCCCTGCCCCTGTACTCAAATCCCCTAGCTATGAAGGCCAACATACCATTTGCCTTCTTCACCACCTGCTGTACCTGCATGCCAACTTTCAATAATGGATTGAGAACTGGTTGTCAGACAAGAAGCAAAGAGTAGGAGTAAATGGGTACTTTTCAGAATGGCAGGCAGTGACTAGTGGGGTACCGCAAGGTTCTGTTCTGGGGCCCCAGCTGTTTACACTGTACATTAATGATTTAGACGAGGGGATTAAATGTAGTATCTCCAGATTTGCAGATGACACTAAGTTGGGTGGCAGTGTGAGCTGCGAGGAGGATGCTATGAGGCTGCAGAGCGACTTGGATAGGTTAGGTGAGTAGGCAAATGCATGGCAGATGAAGGATAATGTGGATAAATGTGAGATTATCCACTTTGGTGGTAAAAAAAGAGAGACAGACTATTATCTGAATGGTGACAGATTAGGAAAAGGGGAGGTGCAACGAGACCTGGGTGTCATGTTACATCAGTCATTGAAGGTTGGCATGCAGGTACAGCAGGCGGTTAAGAAAGCAAATGGCATGTTGGCCTTCATAGCGAGGGGATTTGAGTACAGGGGCAAGGAGGTGTTGCTACAGTTGTACAGGGCCTTGGTGAGGCCACACCTGGAGTATTGTGTACAGTTTTGGGCTCCTAACCCGAGGAAGGACATTCTTGCTATTGGGGGAGTGCAGCGAAGGTTCACCAGATTGATTCCCGGGATGGCGGGACTGACCTATCAAGAAAGACTGGATCAACTGGGTTTGTATTCACTGGAGTTCAGAAGAATGAGAGGGGACCTCATAGAAACATTTAAAATTCTGATGGGTTTAGACAGGTTAGATGCAGGAAGAATGTTCCCAATGTTGGGGAAGTCCAGAACCAGGGGACACAGGGGTAAGCCATTTAGGGCCGAGATGAGGAGAAACTTCTTCACCCAGAGAGTGGTGAACCTGTGGAATTCTCTACCACAGAAAGTTGTTGAGGCCAATTCACTAAATATATTTAAAAAGGAGTTAGATGAAGTCCTTACTACTAGGGGGATCAAGGGTATGGCGAGAAAGCAGGAATGGGGTACTGAAGTTGCATGTTCAGCCATGAACTCATTGAATGGCGGTGCAGGCTCGAAGGGCCGAATGGCCTACTCCTGCACCTATTTCTATGTTTCTATGTTTCGATGAACCATGACACCCAGGTCTCGTTGCACCTCCCCTTTTCCGAATCTGCTGACATTCAGATAATATTCTGCCTTTGTGTTTTTGCCCCCAAAGAGGATAACCTTACATTTATCCACATTATACTGCATCTGCCATGCATTTGCCCACTCACCTAACCTGTCCAAGTCACCCTGCAGCCTCTTAGTGTCCTCCTCACAGCTCACACCGCCGGCCAGTATAGTTTCATCTGCAAACTTGGAGATATTACACTCAATTCCTTCATCTAACTCATTGGCGGCAGTCGGACGCGGGAGTTCGTGGTGTTGGTGAGGCCTACAAAAGGCCCTGCAGCAGCGAGAGGCGGCGGCAGTCAAAGGCGGGAGTTCGTGGTGTTGGTGAGGCCTACAAAAGGCCTAGCGGTAGCGAGAGGCGGCGGCAGTCAAAGGCGGGCGTTCGTGGTGTTGGTGAGGCCAACAAAAGGTCAGCTTGTACAGCTCCAGCCGGGAGAAAAAGGAAAAAGAAGTAGAAAAAAATCAATCGGTGACGTCACAGCCAAAGGGGCAAGTGATTGGCTGGTGATTGGTGAGAAGCTTTTCTTTTTCTTTTTTATATCAGTAAGTAACCTGTTAACATTGTTGTCGCCAAATTAAATGTATCCAAGGGTTAAGTCATGGCAGGAGAGCTCGGTCACATGATATGCTCCTCCTGTACCATGTGGGAATTCAGGGACACCGACAACTACGTGTACGTATCCACCTCCAGCTCCTGACGGTCCGCGTTGCGGAATTGGAGCTGAGGGTGGATTCACTCTGGAGCATCCACGACGCTGAGAATGGCGAGAGTAGCGAGTTGGTCTTACCGCAGGTGAAAGGTCCACAGCCAGATAGAGAATGGAAGACCAGTAGGAAGAGCAGTGCAAGGAAGGTAGTGCAGGGGTCCCCTGCGGTCATCCCCCTGCAAAACAGATACACCGTTTTGAGTACTGTTGAGGGGGATGACTCATCAGGGGAGGGCAGCAGCAGCCAAGTTCATGGCATCATGGCTGGCTCTGCTGCACAGGAGGGCAGGAAAAAGAGTGGGAGAGCGATAGTGATAGGGGATTCAATTGTAAGGGGAATAGATAGGCGTTTCTGCAGCCGCAACCGAGACTCCAGGATGGTATGTTGCCTCCCTGGTGCAAGGGTCAAGGATGTCTCGGAGCGGGTGCAGGACATTCTGAAAAGGGCGGGTGAACAGCCAGTTGTCGTGGTGCACATTGGTACCAACGAAAAAGGTAAAAAAAGGGATGAGGTCCAACGAGACGAATTTAAGGAGCTAGGAGCTAAATTAAAAAGTAGGACCTCAAAAGTAGTAATCTCGGGATTGCTACCAGTGCCACGTGCTAGTCAGAGTAGGAATCGCAGGATAGCTCAGAAAAATACGTGGCTTGAGCAGTGGTGCAGCAGAGAGGGATTCAAATTCCTGGGGCATTGGAACCGGTTCTGCGGAAGGTGGGACCAGTACAAACCGGACGGTCTGCACCTAGGCAGGACCGGAACCAATGTCCTAGGAGGAGTGTTTGCTAGTGCTGTTGGGGAGGAGTTAAACTAATATGGCAGGGGGATGGGAACCAATGCAGGGAGACAAAGGGAAACAAAATGGAGACAGAAGCAAAAGACAGAAAGGAGATGAGTAAAAGTGGAGGGCAGAGAAACCCAAAGCAAAAAACAAAAAGGGCCACTGTACCGCAAAATTCTAAAGGGTCAAAGTGTAATAAAAAGGCAAGCCTGAAAGCTCGGTGCTTCAATGCGAGGACCCCAGGAGTGGGCTCTGAGCTAGTTAGAGTGGGTGATAGCTCAGATGAACAGGACCCCAAGAAAGACAGGAGGCGACAGAGCAGAGTAGCACTGGGGTAAGTGTAAACCACAAAGTGATAGGAAGGGACAATATGTATGAATATAAAGGGGCTGCAGAAGGGGTCAAAACTAAAAATCATGGTTCAAAAATTAGTATTAAAACACTCTACCTAAACGCACGCAGCATTCGAAATAAAGTAAATGAGTTGACGGCACGAATCATTACAAATGGGTATGATTTGGTGGCCATTACAGAAACATGGTTGCAGGGTGGCCAAGACTGGGAATTAAACATACAGGGGTATCTGACAATTCGGAAGGATAGACAAGAAGGGAAAGGAGGTGGGGTAGCTCTGTTAATAAAGGATGATATCAGGACAGTTGTGAGAGATGATATTGGCTCTAATGAACAAAATGTTGAATCATTGTGGGTGGAGATTAGAGATAGTAAGGGGAAAAAGTCACTGGTGGGCGTAGTTTATAGGCCCCCAAATAATAACTTCACGGTAGGGCGGACAATAATCAAGGGAATAATGGAGGCATGTGAAAAAGGAATGGCAGTAATCATGGGGGATTTTAACCTACATATCGATTGGTCAAATCAAATCGCACGGGGTAGCCTGGAGGAGGAATTCATAGAATGCATACGGGATTGTTTCTTAGAACAGTATGCTACAGAACCTACAAGGGAGCAAGCTATCTTAGATCTGGTCCTGTGTAATGAGACAGGAATAATAAACGATCTCCTAGTAAAAGATCCTCTCGGAATGAGTGATCACAGTATGGTTGAATTTGTAATACAGATTGAGGGTGAGGAAGTAGTGTCTCAAACGAGCATACTATGCTTAAACAAAGGGGGCTACAGTGGGATGAGGGCAGAGTTGGCGAAAGTAGACTGAGAACACAGACTAAACGGTGACACAATTGAGGAACAGTGGAGGACTTTTAAGGAGCTCTTTCATAGTGCTCAACAAAAATATATTCCAGTGAAAAAGAAGGGCGGTAAGAGAAGGGATAACCAGCCGTGGATAACCAAGGAAATAAAGGAGAGTATCAAATTAAAAACCAATGCGTATAAGGTGGCCAAGGTTAGTGGGAAACTAGAGGATTGGGAAAAGTTTAAACGACAGCAAAGAATGACTAAGAAAGCAATAAAGAAAGGAAAGATAGATTACGAAAATAAACTTGCGCAAAACATAAAAACAGATAGTAAAAGCTTTTACCGATATATAAAACGGAAAAGAGTGACTAAAGTAAATGTTGGTCCCTTAGAAGATGAGAAGGGGGATTTAATAATGGGAAATGTGGAAATGGCTGAGACCTTAAACAATTATTTTGCTTCGGTCTTCACAGTGGAAGACACAAAAACCATGCCAAAAATTGTTGGTCACGGGAATGTGGGAAGGGAGGACCTTGAGATAATCACTATCACTAGGGGGGTAGTGCTGGACAGGTTAATGGGACTCAAAGTAGACAAGTCCCCTGGTCCTGATGAAATGCATCCCAGGGTATTAAAAGAGATGGCGGAAGTTATAGCAGATGCTTTCGTTATAATCTATCAAAATTCTCTGGACTCTGGGGAGGTACCAGCGGATTGGAAAGCAGCTAACGTAACGCCTCTGTTTAAAAAAGGGGGCAGGCAAAAGGCAGGTAACTATAGGCCGGTTAGTTTAACATCTGTAGTGGGAAAACGCTTGAAACTATCATTAAGGAAGAAATAGCGGGACATCTAGATAGGAACAGTGCAATCAAGCAGACGCAACATGGATTCATGAAGGGGAAATCATGTTTAACTAATTTACTGGAATCCTTTGAGGATATAACGAGCATGGTGGATATAGGTGTACCGATGGATGTGGTGTATTTAGATTTCCAAAAGACATTCGATAAGGTGCCACACAAAAGGTTACTGCAGAAGATAAAGGTACACGGAGCCAGAGGAAATGTATTAGCATGGATCGAGAATTGGCTGGCTAACAGAAAGTAGAGAGTCGGGATAAATGGGTCCCTTTCGGGTTGGAAATCGGTGGTTAGTGGTGTGCCACAGGGATCAGTGCTGGGACCTGTTTACAATATACATAGATAGAAACATAGAAACATAGAAAATAGGTGCAGGAGCAGGCCATTCAGCCCTTCTAGCCTGCACCGCCATTCAATGAGTTCATGGCTGAACATGAAACTTCAGTACCCCCTTCCTGCTTTCTCGCCATAACCCTTGATCCCCCGAGTAGTAAGGACTTCATCTAACTCCCTTTTGAATATATTTAGTGAATTGGCCTCAACTACTTTCTGTGGTAGAGAATTCCACAGGTTCACCACTCTCTGGGTGAAGAAGTTTCTCCTCATCTCGGTCCTAAATGGCTTACCCCTTATCCTCAGACTGTGACCCCTGGTTCTGGACTTCCCCAACATTGGGAACATTCTTTCTGCATCTAACCTGTCTAAACCCGTCAGAATTTTAAACGTTTCTATGAGGTCCCCTCTCATTCTTCTGAACTCCAGTGAATACAAGCCCAATTGATCCAATCTTTCTTGATAGGTCAGTCCCGCCATCCCGGGAATCAGTCTGGTGAACCTTCGCTGCACTCCCTCAATAGCAAGAATGTCCTTCCTCAAGTTAGGAGACCAAAACTGTACACAATACTCCAGGTGTGGCCTCACCAAGGCCCTGTACAACTGTAGCAACACCTCCCTGCCCCTGTATTCAAATCCCCTCGCTATGAAGGCCAACATGCCATTTGCTTTCTTAACCGCCTGCTGTACCTGGAAGAGGGGACAGAGAGTAGTGTAACAACATTTGCAGATGACACAAAGATTAGTGGGAAAGCGGATTGTGTAGAGGACACAGAGAGGCTGCAAAGAGATTTAGATAGGTTAAGCGAATGGGCTAAGGTTTAGCAGATGGAATACAATGTCGGAAAATGTGAGGTCATCCACCTTGGAAAAAAAAACAGTGAAAGGGAATATTACTTGAATGGGGAGAAATTACAACATGCTGCGGTGCAGAGGGAACTGGGGGTCCTTGTGCATGAATCCCAAAAAGTTAGTTTGCAGGTGCAGCAGGTAATCAGGAAGGCGAATGGAATGTTGACCTTCATTGCGAGAGGGATGGAGTACAAAAGCAGGGAGGTCCTTCTGCAACTGTATAGGGTATTGGTAAGGCCGCACCTGGAGTACTGTGTGCAGTTTTGGTCACCTTACTTAAGGAAGGATATACTAGCTTTGGAGGGGGTACAGAGACGATTCACTAGGCTGATTCCAGAAATGAGGGGGTTACCTTATGATGATGGATTGAGTAGTCTGGGTCTTTACTCGTTGGAGTTCAGAAGGATGAGGGGTGATCTTATAGACACATTTAAAATAATGAAAGGGATAGACAAGATAAAGGCAAAGAGGTTGTTCCCACTGATCGGGAAGACTAGAACTAGGGGGCACAGCCTCAAAATACGGGGGAGCCAATTTAAAACCGAGTTGAGAAGGAATTTCTTCTCCCAGACGGTTGTGAATCTGTGGAATTCTCTGCCCAAGGAAGCAGTTGAGGCTAGCTCATTGAATGTATTCAAATCACAGATAGATAGATTTTTAACCAATAAGGGAATTAAGGGTTATGGGGAGCGGGTGGGTAAGTGGAGCTGAGTCCACGGCCAGATCAGCCATGATCTTGTTGAATGGCGGAGCAGGCTCGAGGGGCTAGATGGCCTACTCCTGTTCCTAATTCTTATGTTCTTATGTTCTTATGTATACTGTAAAGAGCTGGGGTCCCAGCAATGAGCCCTGCGGCACTCCACGAGTCATTGTCTGCCATTCTGCCGACTCTCTGCTTCCCGTCTGCCCACTAGTGATCTATCCACGTCAGTACATTACCCCCAATATCATGTGCTTTTGATTTTGCACATCAATCTCTTGTGTGGGTCCTTGTCAAAAGCCTTTTGAAGGTCCAAATCCACCACATTCACTGGTTCTCTCTTGTCCACTCTACTAGTTACATCCTCAAAAAATTCCAGAAGATTTGTCAAGCATGATTTCCCTTTCATAAATCCATGCTGACTTGGACCGATCCTGTCATTGCATTTCAAATGCGCTGCTATTTCATCTTCAATAATTGATTCCAACATTTTACCCATGACTGATGTCAGGCTAACTGGTGCATTATTACTTGTTTTCTCTCTCCCTCCTTTTTAAAAAAGTGGTGTTACATTAGCTACCTTCCAGTCCATAGGAACTGATCCAGAATCGATAGACTGTTGGAAAATGATCACTAATGCATCTACTATTTCTCGGGCCACTTCCTTAAGTACTCTGGGATGCAGACTATCAGGCCCCGGGGATTTATCGGCGTTCAATCCCATCAATTTCCCGAATACAATTTCCTGCCTAATAAGGATATCCTTCAGTTCCTCCTTATCACTAGACCCTCAGTCCCCTAGTACTTCCGGAAGGCTATCTGTGTCTTCCTTCGTGAAGACAGAACCAAAGTATTTGTTCAATTGGTCTGCCATTTCTTGTTTCCCCATTATAAATTCACCTGAATCTGACTGCAAGAGACCTACATTTGCCTTCACTAATATTTTTCTCTTCACATATCAATAGAAGCTTTTGCAGTCAGTTTTTATGTTCCCGGCAAGCTTCCTCTCGTACTCTATTTTCCCCCTCCTAATTAAACCCTTTGTCCTGCTCTGCTGAATTCTAAATTTCTCCCAATCCTCAGGTTTGGCTTTTTTGGCCAACTTATACGCCTCTTCCTTGGATTTAACACTATCCTTAATTTCCCTTTTTAGCCACGGTTGAGCCACCTTCCCCATTTTATTTTTTACTCCATACAGCGATGTACAATTGTTGAAGTTCATCCATGTGATCTTTAAATGTTTGTCATTGCCTATCCACTGTCAACCCTTTAAGTACCATTTGCCAGTCAACTCTAGCCAATTCCCGCCTCATACCATCGAAGTTACCTTTCCTTAAGTTCAGGACCCTAGTTTCTGAATTAACTGTGTCACTCTGCATCTCAATAAAGAATTCTACCATATTATGGTCACTCTTCCCCAAGGGGCCCCGCACAACAAGATTTCTAATTAGTCCTTTCTCATTACACATCACCCAGTCTAGGATGGACAGCTCTCTAGTTGGTTCCTCGACATATTGGTCTAGAAAACCATCCCTAATACACTCCAGGAAATCCTCCTCCACCGCATTGCTACCAGTTAGGTTAGCCCAATCAATATGTAGATTAAAGTCACCCATGATAACTGCTGTACCTTTATTGCACGCATCCCTAATTTCTTGTTTGATGCTGTCCCCAACCTTACTACTACTGTTTGGTGGTCTGTACATAACTCCCACTAGCCCTTTGGTATTCCACATCATCCAAGCTAATGTCCTTCCTTACTATTGCATTAATTTCCTCTTTGATCAGCAACGCCACCCCGCCTCCTCTTCCTTTCTGTCTATCCTTCCTAAATGTTGAATACCCCTGGATGTTGAGTTCCCAGCCTTGGTCACCCTGCAGCCATGTCTCCATGATGTCAATTATATCATAACTGTTAACTGCTGTCTGTGAAGTTAATCCGTCCACCTTATTCCGAATAGTCCTTGCATTGAGGCACAGAGCCTTCAGGCTTGTCTTTCTAACACACTTTGTCCCTTTAGAATTTTGCTGTAATGTGGCCCTTTTTGCTTTTTGCCTTAGGTTTCTCTGCCCTCCATTTTTACTTTTCTTCTTTCTATCTTTTGCTTCTGCCCCCATTCTACTTCCCTCTGTCTCCCTGCATAGGTTCCCATCCCCAACTCCTCCCCAACAGCACTAGCAAACACTCCCCCTGGGACATTGGCTCCGGTCCTGCCCAGGTGCAGACTATTGCGCTGGAGATGCCCCACTCTCAGACAGCCTTTGCAACTATATTGCTTAAATTGGCACTGCTGGTGCCGATGATTTCCCCCACAATGCCAACATGGAGAAGTCGGATACATTCCTGCTGGCAGACTTTGGGCAGCCACAGGTTTCGCGAACGCAGCCGGATAGGCCCTGCCATGTGCCGCTCTGCCGAATCATTCGCGAACGCAGTCGGATAGGCCCTGCCATGTGCCGCTCTGCCGAACCAATCGTATTTACAGTACTTGCCGAGGTTTGGTTCTTCATCGATATTTGCTTTAAACTCCTGTCCGTTGTCATACATGATTGAGCGATCCGGACGGCCCTTTTTAAATCCAACTCCTCCACTGCCAGAAATTTGCGCAGGATCACCTCGTGGTTGATACCGATAACAAAGAAGTCTCGCAGCATGTCTGTCAACACCGTCCCGAACTTACAGTCCCGCTAGATGTCTCAGGTCAGCAACGAATTCCGCCGCGCTCTAGCCCTCCGATCGAATGTGTGTACAATACCTGTATCTCGAGATGATGATGCCGTCGTCTGGCTTGAGGTGCTCCCATACCAATGTATACACCTGCTCGTACATTTTCTCTGTTAGATCACTAGGCGTGAGTAGATTTTTTATCAGACCGTAGATCTTTGAACCGCACACAGTGAGGAACACGGCCCGGCACCGATCTGCATCGTCGACCCCCTTCATTTTGTTGGTCACGAAGTACTGGTTCAAACTGCTCACAAAGTCTGCCCAATCTTCTCCCTCCATGAATCGCTCTAAAAATCCAATTGTACTCATTTTGCAAACAAAGGTTCTTGTATTCTCGTCGCCAAATGTTATGTATGCAATAAAGGTTCAAACTGAGTACTGTTTAACTAAGTAAGCAACGTACAACCTTGCTTCTACTTTATATAGGCCCAAAGTGCCTGACTCACAAAACAGTTGGCCTTTTATACCAGAGCAGCACCATGTGTGTGCTGCTCAGCGGCCTCCAACAATGACACCATCTGGTGGCTGCAAACAGCATGTACATACATGACAAACTTGGTGGGTGGTTTTGAGCTGCAGAGCTAAGTACTCATGTCCTCCCAATTTCAAAGAGATGTTTTGAAGTGACGATATAATATAAAGCTCGATTAAAAGATCCAATCACTGTCACATCCTGTGTCTAACGGAGCAAAATTGCCTTTGTCAAAATGTGCCTGCTGAGCTTCTGGGGAGCAGTTATGTTTCTGTTTTAATACTGTGCCCAGGAAAGTTCCCTCACATCACTTCACAGAGTTACATAAAATTTACAGCACAGAAATAGCCCATTTTGCCCAATAGATCTGTGGTGTTTATGCTCCACACCTCTACTTTACCCTACCCTATCAGCATATCCTCCTATTCCTTTCTAACTCATGTACTTATCTAGCTTTCCCTTAAATGTATCTATGCTATTCATCTCAACTACTCCATGTGGTAGCGAGTGTCATATTCTAAGTAAAGAAGTTGCTCCTGAATTTCTTAATGGATTTATTAATGACTATCTTATATTTATGACACATAGTTTTGAACTCCCCCACAAGTAGAAATGATTTCTCTATGTCTACTCTATCAAACCCCTTCATCATTTTAAAGACCTCTATTAGGACACCACTCAGACTTCTCTTTTCTAGAGAAAAGAGCCCAGCCTGTTCAGTCTTTCCTGATAGTTCTAACTTCTCAGTTCTGGTATTATTCTTGTAAATCTTTTTTGCACCTTCTCCAGTGCCTGAATAACCTTTTTGCAATATGGAGACCAGAACTGTGCACAGTTTTAAATGTGGTCTAACCAAGGTTCTATACAAGTTTAACATCTTTGTTTTTCAATTCTATTCCTCAAGAAATTAACCCCAGTGCTTTGTTTGATTATTTTTCATGACCTTGTTAACCAGCATCGCTACTTTTAATGATTTGTGTTTCTGTACCCCGAGATCCCTTTGCCTCATTTAGACTCTTACTTTGCAAAGGGTATGTGGCCTCCTTATTCCTCCTGCTACAATGTACTACCTCACACTTTGCCAATCTGCAATTTTATTAATATCTTCCTGTATGTTGTCGCAGTCTTCCTCAGTATTAATTATAACCCCCAATTTATCGTAATCAGCAAATTTTGAAATTGTATTTCCAATTTTCGAGTCCAAATCGTTTATGTAATTGGTGAACAACAATGATGATTAAGATAATCAGCTGGAATCACTTTTACATTTTTAAAGGGGCACTGTCTTTATGAAAAAGATAAATTGTTTCCATCATTTGTTTATGGTATTTGCACTCATATTTGGGAAGATGTATTCACCAACCCCTCTCAGTTCTGACGGAATATTCTGGAAGAGGCGGTGATTAGTGAAGCAGTGGCAGAACAGTCCCCCGACAGATTTTCTGTCTCCAGCCAGCCCAGACAGCAGGCAGATTTGAACAAAAGATCTACCTTATTGGGTCTCTGTAATGTTTTCCCATATGCTAATGGACTAATGATTGAACGTAATTCTTCCCTTACTAGGTTTTGAAGTATCAGAAAAATGATTAGCAATTGTCTAAGAAACTGCTGATCATTTTCAGACCAGCCTTGACAGAACAGCACTCAGGCCTTGGGTAGCCCTGGGCGATGTATGGTGGGCCATGTTTAACTTTCCCAGACTGTGGGAGACATCATCATGTCGTCCTAAATGGCCAATGAGGGATTTGAGTTTAACTGACTGGTGGTGACGACAGGATTTTAGCGATTGAGTTTGTTGTCAGATCACAGAATTTGTCCGAATGCCCATGGACCAACCAAGCTTGGGTTTTTTCTTCTCTCTGTCGGGGAAATATAATCAGGAAATGGTGCCACTATATTTATCAAACTAACTCTTCTACATGTTTAACCAATGAAGGCTACTTGGCATTTTGTATTATTTAAGTTAACAGTTTTTGGTATTGCCTTTAGAAAATAACTAAATTAAAGATTTACTTCGATGAAATCAAAGGCTAATAAAACTCTCATATGTCAGCCTGCCAGATTCACATTGCTATAGTCTTGCAAAATATAGCCTTAGACATCTAGAAATAAGTCATTCTGAATATTTTTCATGATTGTCTTTATACATTCCATATCTGATTTTGGCCGCTAGCCAGCATCCTTAAAGCCTCCATTTTCTAAATTGGGTCAATGCTTCAGTGCGGCAAATGCGACACATCAGTGAAATCGGGGTGGGGGCGGAGGAGGCCCGCGCTCTAATATGTGGCCCGAACCTCTCGGTCCCCGTCCAGTTAACTATCCAGCTGACCAGCAGAAGAGATCAGCGAGCGGCGAGAGGTGAGAGGCCTACTAAAGGCCCAGCAGCAAGCTACTGCAGGGAGAAAGGGCAAAAAAGAAGTAAAAAGAAATCGAAAGGTCATATCACAGCCATGGGCGTAAGTGACTGGTGAGTAGTTTTTCCTTATCTTTGCCTTTTCCTATCAGTAAGTGACCTTTGGCATAGTTGCCAAATCAAATTAACTTAAGGGTTAAGTCATGGCAGGAGAGCCCAGTCCCATGTCATGCTTCTCCTGTGCTATGTGGGAAATCAGGGACAGTATCCCTGACAACTATGTATGCAGGAAGTGTATCCAGCTGCAGCTCCTGACAGACCGCATTGCGGCACTGGAGCTGCACATGGATTCACTCTGGAGCATCCGCAATGCTGAGGATGTCATGAATAACATGTTTAGTGAGTTGGTCACACCGCAGGTAAAGGTTACAAAGGCAGAAAGGGAATGGGTGACCATCAAGCAGAACAGGAATAGGAAGGCAGTGCAGGAGACCCCGGCGGTCATCTCCCTCCAAAACAGATACACCGTTTTCGGTACTGTTGGGGAAAGGCAGCAACAGCCAAGTTCATGGCACCGTGGGTGGCTCTGCTGCAGAGGATGGCAGGGAAAAGAATGGTTGGGGATTCTATTGTAAGGGGAATAGATAGGCATTTCTGCGGTCACAACCGAGACTCCAGGATGGTATGTTACCTCCCTGGTGCAAGGGTCGAAGATGTCTCGGAGTGGCTGCAGGGCATTCTGGAGGGGGAGGGTGAACAGCCAGTTGTCGTGGTGAATATAGGTACCAACGATATAGGTAAAAAACGGGATGAGGTCCTACAAGCTGAATTTAGGGAGCTAGGAGTTAAATTAAAAAGTAGGAACTCAAAGGTAGTAATCTCAGGATTGCTGCCAGTGCCACGTGTTAGTCAGAGTAGAAATAGCAGGATAGCTAAGCTGAATATGTGGCTTGAGGAGTGGTGCAGGGGCGAGGGATTCAAATTCCTGAAACATTGGAACCGGTTCTGGGGGAGGTGGGACCAGTACAAACCGGACGGTCTGCACCTGGGCAGGACCGGAACTAATGTCCGAGGGGGAATGTTTGCTAGTGCTGTTGGAGAGGGGTTAAACGAATATGGCAGGGGTATGGGAACCTATGCAGGGAGACAGACGGAAGTAAAATGGGGGCAGAAGCAAAAGATAGAAAGGAGAAAAGTAAAAGTGGAGGGCAGAGAAACCCAAGGCAAAAATCAAAAAGGGCCACATTACAGCAAAATTCTAAAAGGACAAATTGTGTTAAAAAGACCAGCCTGAAGGCTCTGTGTCTCAATGCGAGGAGTATTCGTAATAAGGTGGACGAATTAACTGCGCAGGCAGCTACTAACGAATATGATATAATTGGGATTACGGAGACATGGCTCCAGGCTGGGAACTCAACATCCAGGAGTATTCAACATTCAGGAAGGATAGATTTCCAAAAGGCATTCGATAAGGTGCCACACAAAAGGTTACTGCAGAAGATAAGGGTACGTGGAGTCAGAGGAAATGTATTAGCATGGATAGAGAATTGGATGGCTAACAGAAAGCAGAGAGTCGGGATAAATGGGTCCTTTTCGGGTTGGAAATCGGTGGTTAGTGGTGTGCCACAGGGATCAGTGCTGGGACCACAACTGTTTACAATATACATAGGTGACCTGGAAAAGGGGACAGAGTGTAGTGTAACAACATTTGCAGATGACACAAAGATTAGTGGAAAAGCGGATTGTGTAGAGGACACAGAGAGGCTGCAAAGAGATTTAGATAGGTTAAGCGAATGGGCTAAGGTTTGGCAGATGGAATACAATGTCTGAAAATGTGAGGTCATCCACCTTGGGGGAAAAAACAGTAAAAGGGAATATTATTTGAATGGGGAGAAATTACAACATGCTGAGATGCAGAGGGACCTGGGGGTCCTTGTGCATGAATCCCAAAAAGTTAGTTTGCAGGTGCAGCAGGTAATCAGGAAGGCAAATGGAATTTTGGCCTTCATTGCAAGAGGGATGGAGTACAAAAGCAGGGAGGTCCTGCTGCAACTGTACAGGGTATTGGTGAGGCCGCACCTGGAGTACTGTATGCAGTTTTAGTCACCTTACTTAAGGAAGGATATACTAGCTTTGGAGGGGGTACAGAGACGATTCACCAGGCTGATTCCGGGGATGAGGGGGTTACCTTATGATGATAGATTGAGTAGGCAGGGTCTTTACTCGTTGCAGTTCAGAAGGATGAGGGGTGATCTTATAGAAACATTTAAAATAATGAAAGGGATAGACAAGATAGAGACAGAGAGGTTGTTTCCACTGGTCGGGGAGACTAGAACTAGGGGGCACAGCCTCAAAATACGGGGGAGCCCATTTAAAACCGAGTTGAGAAGGAATTTCTTCTCCCAGAGGGTTGTGAATCTGTGGAATTCTCTGCCCAGGAAAGCAGCTGAGGCTAGCTCATTGAATGTATTCAAATCACAGGTAGATAGAATTTTAACCAATAAGGGAATTAAGGGTTCTGGGGAGCTGGCGGGTAAGTGGAGCTGAGTCCACGGCCAGATCAGCCATGATCTAGTTGAGTGTCGGAGCAGGCTCGAGGGGCTAGATGGCCTACTCCTGTTCCTAATTCTTATGTTCTTATGACAGAAAGGAAAAGGAGGTGGGGTAGCGTTGCTGGTTAAAGAGGAAATTAACGCAAAAGTAAGGAAGGACATTAGCTTGGATGATGTGGAATCGGTATGGGTAGAGCTGCAGAATACCAAAGGGCAGAAAATGCTGGTGGGAGTTGTGTACAGCCCACCAAACAGTAGTAGTGAGGTTGGGGACAGCATCAAACAAGAAATTAGGGATGCGTGCAATAAAGGTACAGCAGCGACTTTAATCTACATATAGATTGGGCTAACCAAACTGGTAGCAATATGATGGAGGAGGATTTCCTGGAGTGTATTAGGGATGGTTTTCTAGACCAATATGTCGAGGAACCAACTAGAGGGCTGGCCATCCTAGACTGGGTGATGTGTAATGAGAAAGGACTAATTAGCAATCTTGTTGTGCAAGGCCCTTTGGGGAAGAGTGACCATAATATGGTAGAATTCTTTATTAAGATGGAGAGTGACACAGTTAATTCAGAGACTAGGGTCCTGAACTTAAGGAAAGGTAACTTAGATGGTATGAGACGTGAATTGGCTAGAATAGACTGGCAAATGATACTTAAAGGGTTTGCGGTGGATAGGCAATGGCAGACATTTAAAGATCACATGGATGAACTTCAACAATTGTACATCCCTGTCTGGAGTAAAAATAAAACTGGTAAGGTGGCTCAACTGTGGCTAACAAGGGCATTTAGGGATAGTGTTAAATCCAAGGAAGAGGCATATAAATTGGCCAGAAAAAGCAGCAAACCTGAGGACTGGGAGAAATTTAGAATTCAGCAGAGGAGAACAAAGGGTTTAATTAGGAGGGGGAAAATAGAGTATGAGAGGAAGCTTGCTGGGAACATAAAAACTGACTGCAAAAACTTCTATCGATATGTGAAGAGAAAAAGATTCGTAAAGACAAACATAGGTCCCTTGCAGTCAGAATCAGGTGAATTTATAATGGGGAACAAAGAAATGGCAGACCAATTGAACAAATACTTTGGTTCTGTCTTCACGAAGGAAGACACAAATAACCTTTCGGAAATACTAGGGGACCGAGGGTCTAGTGAGAAGGAGGAACTGAAGGAAATCCTTTTTAGTCAGGAAATTGTGTTCGGGAAATTGATGGGATTGAAGACCGATAAATCCCCGGGGCCTGATAGTCTGCATCCTAGAGTACTTAAGGAAGTGGCCCTAGAAATAGCAGATGCATTTCTGATCATTTTCCAACAGTCTATCGACTCTGGATCAGTCCCTATGGACTGGAAGGTAGCTAATGTAACACCACTTTTTAAAAAAGGAGGGAGAGAGAAAACGGGGAATTATAGACCGGTTAGCCTGACATCGGTAGTGAGGAAGATGTTGGAATCAATTATTAAAGATGAAATAGCAGCACATTTGGAAAGCAGTGACACGATCCATACAAGTCAGCATGGATTTATGAAAGGGAAATCATGCTTGACAAATCTTCTGGAATTTTTTGAGGATGTAACTAGTAGAGTGGACAAGGGAGAACCAGTGGATGTGGTGTATTTGGACTTTCAAAAGGCTTTTGACAAGGTCCCACACAAGAGATTGATGTGCAAAATCAAAGCACATGGTATTGGGGGTAATGTACTGACGTGGATAGAGAACTAGTTGGCAGACAGGAAGCAGAGAGTCGGAATAAACGGGTCCTTTTCAGAATGGCAGACAATGACTAGTGGAGTGCCGCAGAGCTCAGTGCTGGGACCACAGCTATTTACAATATACATCAATGGTTTAGATGAAGGAATTAAGTATAATATCTCCAAGTTTGCAGATGACACTAAGTTGGGTGGCGGTGTGAGCTATGAGGAGCATGCTAAGAGGCTACAGGGTGATTGGACAGGTTAGGTGAGTGGGCAAATGAATGGCAGATGCAGTATAATGTGGATAAATGTGAGGTTTTCCACTTTGGTGGCAAAAACATGAAGGCAGAATATTATCTGAATGGTGACAGATTAGGAAAAGAGGAGGTGCAACGAGATCTGGGTGTCATGGTACATCAGTCATTGAAAGTTGGAATGCAGGTACAGCAGGCGGTGAAGAAGGCAAATGGCATGTTGGCCATCATAGATAGGGGATTTGAGTATAGGAGCAGGGAGGTCTTACTGCAGTTGTACAGGGCGTTGGTGAGGCCTCACCTGAAATATTGTGTTCAGTTTTGGTCTCCTAATCTGAGGAAGGACGTTCTTGCTATTGAGGGAGTGCAGTGAAGATTCACCAGACTGATTCCCGGGATGGCAGGACTGACATATGAGGAGAGACTGGATCGACTGGGCCTGTAATTACTGGTGTTTAGAAGAATGAGAGGGGATCTCATGGAAACATATAAAATTCTGACGGGATTGGATAGGTTAGAGGCAGGAAGAATATTCCCAATACTGGGGAAGTCCAGAACCAGGGGTCACAGTCTAAGGATAAGGGTAAGCCATTTAGGACTGAGATGAGGAGAAACTTCTTCACTCAAGAGAGTTGTTAACCTGTGGAATTCTCTACCGCAGAAAGTTGTTGAGGCCAGTTCGTTAGATATATTCAAGAGGGAGTTAGATATGGCCCTTACAGCTAAAGAGATCAAGGGGCATGGAGAGACAGCAGGAAAAGGATACTGAGGTGAATGATCAGCCATGATATTGAATGGTGGTGCAGGCTCGAAGGGCCGAATGGCTTCCTCCTGCACCTATTTTGTATGTTTCTATGTATCAACACACGGCTATAAGCAGCTTAATTGAGTGTCTAAGCCAATCTATGAGGGCATCTTCAATATGAAGGCAAGTTAACTAGTTTCTTTGACAACATTTTCATGATACAGTTGGAGTGAACCTTTGACTTATGGGTGTTTTTCATCATAACAGTTCAACACACAACCATGTTTGAAACCACACAAAAGCAGAGCCATTGTCTGAGCAACAGATATTTGTTTAGTAAGCAAAAACAAATGTTACTTAATATTTTATGGATGTTTTCTTTCATTGTGTGGTAAACAATATTTTCCTCGACTCTATTTGTGTCTGTTAGCATGTGGTTGGGTAAGTATTTGTGTTCCTAGAAAAGTAAAATGATTTGACATGCTCCGCTGAAATTCAGTAATACTGGGGCTGAAATTTCTGGTCCCGTATGCAGATGGTGCAAGCACATGGTGCTCGGGGGAGTAGAAGTTTGCAGGCTAGAGGCTTTGTGCTACAAACACTATAGATGTGCTGCCTGGGAGATGTTTTTCCACCTGGGAAGTGCGAAAGGGGGGGATTAAATATATTACATTTACCAGTCAATCTCCCACACCACTGCACATGGGGGATTGAAAACCTCAGTGTTGAAATGTTTTATTTTGATGTGCTCACAAAGTAAATAATGACACTGCATCCTAAAACAATAAAATAACATCCGATCATCGTAACATGCAGATTAGAAAATAATTGCATTAAGCTGGAAATCTTCAACTGCGACACAATAGGATTGCCTTCTTCCACATTATTGCAACAGGAAAACTCAACTCGGAAAAACCACATAGAAGCACTGGCGAAAGTGCAAAAAAGATTTACAAGAATGGTACCAGAACTGAGAGATTACAGCTATCGGGTAAGACCGAACAGCTTGATTTTTTCCCTTTGGAATGATGAATGGGTAGATGTGGAGAGAATATTTCCACTTGTGGGAGAATCCAAAACTAGGGGCCATAAAAACAAGATAGTTACTAAAAAATCCAATTGGGAAATAAGGAGACATTTCTTTACTCAGAGGATGGTCAGAATGTGGAACTCGCTACTACAGGAAGCGGTTAAGGTAAATAGCTTAGATGCTTTTCAAAAGAAAACTAGACGAGTACATGAGACGAAAGGGAATAGAAATATATGCTGAAAGGCCGAGATAAGGTAGATGGAGACTCGTGTGGAGTATAAACACCAGAAGACTTGTTGGGCCGAATGGCCTGTTTCTGTGCTGTATCTTCTATGTAATTCTATGTAATCCTATGTAATTCCGCTGGCTGCAGTCTCGAACTAGGGGGTATAGTCTCAGGGTATAAGACTGAGATGAGGAGGATGTTCTTCACTCAGAGGGTTGTGAATCTTTGGAATTCTCTACCCAGAAGGCTGTGGATGCTCAATTGTTGAGTGTATTCAGGGCTGAGATAGATAGATTTTTGGACTCAAAGGGAATCAAGTGATGTGGAGATCGGGCAGGAAAATGGAGTTGATGTCGAAGATCAGCCATGATCTTATTGAATAGTGGAGCAAGCTCGAGGGGCCATATGGCCTACTCCTGCTCCTAATTCTTATGTTCATATGTAACATGCATCATTGACAATAGAACACTGTGACACAGGTAAGCAGGCACCATGAATTAATACATTAATAGAGCACTGGCCACCAATGAATCTACAAACTCATAGAGCAGTGAGCACAAGCTAATGGATTCTGTAAATTTATACAGCAGTCAATTGAAAATAATAACAGAGCAGGTGGCACCAGCCAATTCATGAATTAATGAAGCACCAGGAACAATAAGGAATCAGTCAATTAATGGCACAGCCGCTCACTTTAATAGATGAAAAGCTGAAGGGCGAGAATGTGTAATTTTGCAATATGCATTCCTCGCACAAATTAACAAGCAGCACACAGGGATTTTTACCCCCAAGAAGCTTGACAAAGCAGAAATAAGTTTTTGTCCCCATATGCAGGCTAAATAATCAGTCACTTCTGCTGCTTCTGGCATCTTGACAAATTTTCTAGAATTTTTTGAGGATGTAACTAGTGGAGTGGACAAGGGAGAACCAGTGGATGTGGTGTATTTGGAATTTCAAAAGGCTTTTGACAAGGTCCCACACAAGAGATTGGTGTGCAAAATTAAAGCACATGGTATTGGGGGTAATGTATTGATGTGGATAGAGAACTGGTTGGCAGACAGGAAGCAGAGAGTCGGGATAAACGGGTCCTTTTCAGAATGGCAGGCAGTGACTAGTGGGGTGCTGCAGGGCTCAGTGCTGGGACCCCAGCTATTTACAATATACATTAATGAGTTGGATGAAGGAATTGAGTGTAATATCTCCAAGTTTGCAGATAACACTAAGCTGGGTGGCGGTGTGAGCTGTGAGGAGGATGCTAAGAGGCTGCAGGGTGACTTGGACAGGTTAGGTGAGTGGGCAAATGCATGGCAGATGCAGTATAATGTGGATAAATGTGAGGTTATCCACTTTGGTGGCAAAAACACAAATACAGAATATTATCTGAATGGTGACAGATTAGGAAAAGGAGAGGTGCAACGAGAGCTGGGTGTCATGGTACATCAGTTATTGAAGGTTGGCATGCAGGTACTGCAGGCGGTGAAGAAGGCAAATGGCATGTTGGCCTTCATAGCTAGGGAATTTAAGTATAGGAGCAGGGAGGTCTTACTGCAGTTGTACCGAGCCTTGGTGAGGCCACACCTGGAATATTGTGTTCAGTTTTGGTCTCTTAATCTGAGGAAAGACGTTCTTGCTATTGAGGGAGTACAGCAAAGGTTCACCAGACTGATTCCCGGGATGGCAGGACTGACATATGAGGAGAGACTCGATCAACTGGGCTTGTATCCACTGGAGTTTAGAAGAATGAGAGGGGATCTCATAGAAACATATAAAATTCTGACGTGATTGGACAGGTTAGAGGCAGGAAGAATGTTCCCGTTGCTGGAGAGTTCCAGAACCAGGGGTCACAATCTAAGAATAAGGGGTAAGCCATTTAGGACTGAGATGAGGAGAAACTTCTTCACTCAGAGTTAACCTGTGGAATTGTCTACTGCAGAGAGTTGTTGAGACCAGTTCGTTAGATATATTCAAAAAGGAGTTAGATATGGATTGAAACATCTGTGAACTCTTGTGGAAGCAAGTCATCCTCGCTCGAGGGACCGCCTATGATGATGAGATATGGCCCTTATGGCCAAAGGGATCAAGGGCTATGGAGAGAAAGCAGGAAAGGGGTACTGAGGTTGAATGATCAGCCATGATCTTATTGAATGGCAGTGCAGGCTCGAAGTGCCGAATGGCCTGCTCATGCACCTAGTTTCTATGGGCCCAAGTTTCCACACGATAAAAAACGGGCGCCCTCCGAGCTGGGCGCCCGTTTTCCGCGCCTAAAACGGCGCCTAAGAAAAAAAATCGCGATTCTGGAGCGTTCTGCAGCTCCATGTCTGCCTGGCACGGCGCCCAGGGGGGTGGAGCCTACACTCGCACCAATTTTGTAAGTGGGAGGGGGCGGATACTATTTAAATTAGTTTTTTTCCTGCCGGCAACGCTGCGCGTGCGCGTTGGAGCGTTCGCGCATGCTCAGTGTGAAAAAAACATTGGCACTCGGCCATTTTTGTAATTCTTTGTAGCTGTTTAATTTTTGAACATTTTTTTAATAAAAGCACATTGCCATCAGCACATCAGCACTTGCAGCCTTCTCACTGTCTCCTCCCCCCCCCCCCCACGCGGGAAGAACGGGCTCCTCCTCCGCTCCCCCCGCGGGAAAGAACGGGCGCCTCCTTTCCCCCCCCCCACCCCCCGCGGGAAGAACGGGCGCCTCCCCCCGCCCCCGCGGGAAGAACGGGCGCCTCCTCCCCCCCCCGCGGGAAAGAACGGGCGCCTCCTCTCCCCCCCCCACCCCCCGCGGGAAGAACGGGCGCCTCCCCCCGCCCCCGCGGGAAGAACGGGCGCCTCCTCCTCCACCCCCCTCCGCGGGAAGAACGGGCGCCTCCTCCTCCACCCCCCTCCGCGGGAAGAACGGGTGCCTCAGGCTGACTGCAGAATTCTCCGTGCCTGAAGCACTTTCACACAGGTAGGAAGATGGTTTATTTAATCTTTTCTTTGCTTATAAATGTTTATTCAGGTTGGATTTATTTGTATAATATTTGTAGAAGTATAAATAAGGATTTATTGTAGAATTTAATGCCCCCCCCCACCTGCCCCCCACCTCGTTCTGGACGCCTAATTTGTAACCT
Source organism: Pristiophorus japonicus (assembly GCF_044704955.1). NCBI lineage: Eukaryota > Metazoa > Chordata > Chondrichthyes > Pristiophoridae > Pristiophorus > Pristiophorus japonicus. The sequence continues at coordinate 21,947,504 of NC_091985.1, forward strand.
GCGCCTGATTTTTTAATGTGTGGAACAGGTTTTTTCAGTTCTACAAAAATCTTCACTTGCTCCATTCTAACTTAGTTTGGAGTACGTTTTCACTGTGGAAACTTTCAAATCAGGCGTCAGTGGCCGGACACGCCCCCTTTTGAAGAAAAAATTCTGTTCCAAAGTAGAACTGTTCTACCTGACTAGAACTGCAGAAAAAAAAATGTGGAGAATTGCGATTTCTAAGATAGTCCGTTCTCCACCAGTTGCTCCTAAAAATCAGGCGCGAATCATGTGGAAACTTGGGCCCAATGTTTCTATCTCATTGTCTGCAGCTGGGAGTTGTGTTACATTAAACATGTCTACATGTGTGTGATTCTGCAAACAGCAAACAAAGATTTTCTGCGGACATGTTCTTTATGGGTCAACTGAGTCATTTGTTTTTCTTTTTTCTCCTCATTTTGCTTCAAATAATTCTCTCCAAATCACTTGAAATTTGTAACAAATTAAAATGGATGGTAGAGAGGATTACAGAGTATCCAGGCTAAATTCAATTGCTGTTGGTTATCGTGTGTACCCTGAAAAGAAAGTTTTGCGAGCCTGATTATATGGTACAAATCAGAAGTGGCTAACTCCCAGAAATTATCCAGGTCATAATTTCTAAAACTCAGAAATCTGATCTTAGGAACATCAGAATTACTCAACAAAAAAAAACCCACGGTCCATCTCGTTCACCTTCGACCGTCTGGGTAGTCGCATGATTCAATGATTATGGCGTTGTTGTCTAATCATAGCAATCAATCTTGATCCATTAGTCTACAACAGACCCAGACATGAGGCGAGGAAAATCCCCAGTGGTGGAGAGCTTTGGGAACCACAGGTCCACAGTCACCTGTTCCTCCCGAACATGCTACACTCACCACACGTCATCTCTCAAATTACTCATATATTGTATCTAAGATGTTATTATTGAAAGAAATCTGTCTAATTTGAATGACCTTTTGACAAGGTCCCACAAAAAAGATTATGTGCAAAATTAAAGCACATGGTATTGGGGGTAATGTATTGACGTGGTTAGAGAACTGGTTGGCAGACAGGAAGCAGAGAGTCGGGATAAACTGGTCCTTCTCAGAATGGCAGGCAGTGACTAGTGGGGTGCCGCAGGGCTCAGTGCTGGGACCCCAGCTATTTACAATATACATCAATGATTTAGATGAAGGAATTTAGTGTAATATCTCCAAGGTTGCAGATAACACTAAGCTGGGTGGCGGTGTGAGCTGTGAGGAGGATGCTAAGAGGCTGCAGGGTGACTTGGACAGGTTAGGTGAGTGGGCAAATGCATGGCAGATGCAGTATAATGTGGATAAATGTGAGGTTACCCACTTTGGTGGCAAAAACACGAAGGCAGAATATTATCTGAATGGTGACAGATTAGGAAAAGGGGAGGTGCAACGAGACCTGGGTGTCATGGTTCATCAGTCATTGAAAGTTGGCATGCAGGTACAGCAGGCGGTGAAGAAGGCAAATAGCATTTTGGCCTTCATAGATAGGGGATTTGAGTATAGGAGCAAGGAGGTCTTAATGCATTTGTACAGGGCCTTGGTGAGGCCACACCTGGAATATTGTGTTCAGTTTTGGTCTCCTAATCTGAGGAAGGACGTTCTTGCTATTGAGGGAGTGCAGCGAAGGTTCACCAGACTGATTCCCGGGATGGCGGGAGTGACATATGAGGAGAGACTGGATCGACTGGGCCTGTACTCACTGGAGTTTAGAAAAATGATAGGGGATCTCATAGAAACATATAAAATTCTGGCGGGACTGGACAGGTTAGATGCAGGAAGAATATTCCCGATGTTGGGGAAGTCCAGAACCAGGGGACACAGTCTAAGGATAAGGGGTAGGTCATTTAGGACCGAGATAAGGAGAAACTTGTTCACTCAGAATTGTTAACCTCTGGAATTCTCGACCGCAGAGAGTTGTTGATGCCAGTTTGCTAGATATATTCAAGGGGGAGTTGGATATGGCCCTGATGGCTAAAGGGATCAGTGGTATGGAGGGAAAGCAGGAAAGGGGTACTGAGGTGAATGATCAGCCATGATCTTGTTGAATGGTGGTGCAGGCTCGAAGAGCCAAATGGTCTACTCCTGCACCTACTTTCTATGTTTCCATGAATCAATACTAACTGCTTCCACCATCTCTCGAGGGAGCCTGTTCCATAAATTGACCGCTCTTTTTTGTTTGTTGATGTTTACGTGGATTGTATTGGTTTCCCAATGCTGTCAAAATTCACCTCTTTAAAACTCATAGGGCTGGACTTTTGGCTTTTCTGGTTTCTGGCCGATAATGGCGACAGGGCGGGAAAGTTAGTGGCCGGGAATAGCTTGCGTTTTAGTATTTAAGTTTGGGCAACTGGGCTCTGAGTCAGGGGACGCAGCGCTGAGGGAGGCGTTGTACACCTCTTGTGACACAAGGAAGGGAAACTCCCGAGCTAAAGAGCCGGGCCGGAAGTGCGCCGAGCGAGGCTGGGGGTGGGGGGTAAACCTAAAATAACCCACAGAAACATTCGTAAAACATTGCCCACGCCACTGCAATACCAAAACGCACAAAAAGAAACAAAGAAGGCTCGCACTTACTTTTGTAGTACTTTACCTTCCTCTCTGCCGCCAGCATGGCTGAACCACTGATTTCCCAGTCGGTCATTGTGGGCGCACTTCCAGGCATACAGGTCGGGCAGGAGCTCAAACTAGCGCTGATGTTGCAACCAGAGGCGTTGCACACCAGCTCTTCCCGGCGGTGCTGCTCAGTGCCACCACAAAACCCGACTGGATGATCTCGGCGGGTCGTTGGAGACCTCACCGCCGCCTTTCATGGCGTTTCGGGGCGAAACCCGGAACGCAAAGGACCGGAAAATCCAGCCCATAGGGCTTACAAAGTAGCACTTTGCTGGAGCTCCTTTCAAAATGTATTGATATGGTAAGGATCAGTGAAACAGTAATCCTGCCTTTTAAGTTGGAGGCAGAAATCGGGCGTGCAGGAAGCCTCCATGATGCTGCCATCGTGAGGCCTGGGTGATTTTAACAGCCAGGCCTCACTTCGATATAATTGAGGGGCAGTCCACCTATTCTTGTCAGAAAACGGCAGACTGCCCATGTTATGCATCCATATTTTGGTGTGCCCCCGAACCCCCCTGGCCTATTTGAAGTGGGAATGTACCTCTTAAAGCGCGGCCCCATTCTCTGAAGACAGATTGCATTCCAAGCAGACTGTCCTGACAGCAGCCAAGATGCAGCAGTCTGTAGCTGGGCACTCACAGGCCCGAGCACCCAGAAGTCACCAGCTGCGAGCATCTCGAGGGTCCCCACATGAGCAAGAGCAGCCTTCCACCTGCTTTGCGGTGGCCACTAGGGGTGTACCTCATAGGAACATCTCATTAGGAAAGCTTCTTATAAGAAAAGCACCATGGGTTGCCACTTGCATGAGAAATAAATGGATGACAATATTTGATGGAAATTAAATTAATCACATATATCATATTTGGCACAATGGTCTGCAGTGTGGTTTTACAGCAGCTTCTGAGTCTGCATTTTCAGTGTGTTATTGATATAGATGCTGGCTGAATAGTTTCAATGTTCTTTAAGGCAGAATGAAGGGAGTGGTAAAAGATGTAACAATGTATGTTAATGTAGAGGGGCTTTATGTAAGTTTTCAGGGCAGGGAAATGCGCATGTTACCAAAATCACTGATCAATTACCTCCCCCCCTTACATCTCTTGCTGCATGGCGATGAGGTGACCATCATTTTTTATTACTTCCTCGTCTTCCTCCTGGTCTTCCCAGGAACCCCTGCTGCTGTGCCTCCTCCAAATGCAGGCGACTCTGTACGGCAAGATTGTGCAGTAGGCTGCACAATGTGTGATGTGGGAGACTCTTTCTGCGGCATATTGTACAGTCCCCTAATCTGTCCAGACACATGAACCTCTGCTTTATTAGCCCCATGGTATGCTCAATAATGAGCCTGATGGTCCCCTGCCTTTAATTATGACCAGGTTGCTCAGGGGTGGTGGGATTGCAGTGGGGTGTCATGAGCCATGTGGCCCCAAGCAGCCATCCTGCCACATTCCTGGGAGGGTCACATATTGGGGGGATGGTAGACTGTCGCAGGATAAATGCACTGTGACAGCTGCCTGGGTATCTTGCAAAAACTTGCATGATCCCGTTTCTGTAATTGGACACTACCTGGACATTAACGGAGTGGTAGATCTTCCAATTCACAAAGACTGCTGGCTGGTCTTCTGGAGCAGTCAATGATGCCCTGGACTTGAGGAAAGCCAGCCAGTGCTGCAAATTGGTTCACTAAAGACCTCTAGGGAAGGTCACGTGCTGTCCTTACCTGGTCTGGTCTGTATGTAACTCCTGACACACAGCAATGTGGTTGACTCTTAATTTTCTTCTGAAATAGCCACTTGCAAACCACTCTGTCGTATCAGAAAAAAACTGCTACGATGGACTGAAACGGTTCAAGCTTCTCAAGGGCAATTAGGGATGGGCAAGAAATGCTGGCCTTGCTAGCGACGGCCACTTCCAGTGAATGAATAATTTGTTTTTTAATGGTTTAATGCAGCTGTCGACTGGGAGATGAGGGTAATGTCCCCTGTGTAGCAAACTTTAAAGATCCATTGACAAAGAAGTTAAGGGCTGTACTGGCCACTAGCAAAGCATAGTTACCTAGTCCAGCAGGCAGCAGATCCTGTTGCAGGAGGCTGTAGAGATCTGCAACAGCCTGTCTGGAGCTACTGCTCTTCAGATAGACCCAAGAAAGTGATTCTTGACCTGTACACCTTGTGTGCTCGGTATGGCTTCCTACGAGCACCCCTCTCACCTGCTGTGCTCTAATCGGCACAGCTACTGTTCAGTGCTTGTTGCTGTGGCTGGTGCTCCTCTTCCTCCATTCAAATAAAACTGGCAATAATAGCTCCTATTATAAGCAGATAAAGCTTACTGAAGATAAGTAAGGAGAAAAATATCAGAAAGAAACGATCTGGAAGTTGGAAACTCTCCTGACAATACAAATGGCACAAACATCCTATGATCCATTTACCAGCAGCTGAGTATGCCTTAAAATACTGCTAAGTCTGGGCACTGGGCGTAACTTCTGCGATTTTACATAAAAGTGGCGTAGGGGCCTTCAATGTGGCATAGGACCATGGTTTACATATATCAATGAGGCCTCTGCCTGCCGCCGGCGGCTGCCTCGGCCAATGGCACAGTTAAGATGGCTGTGGTTCCGATCTTGGGGTTAAAATCTGCCCTAGTTTCTTACAATGGGAGTTTTGTAAAAAGGTTCTTTTAACAAGGCTTGAGTAATGAATGCAGTGTACTTTAAAGCTGAAGGTAAGTGTGGGGAAAGAGAACTCTTGATATAATATATTTCCCAGATAGTTAAGGTAAAACAAGCTGTTTGTAAAAATTCTACTTTTTTAGGTTATTTCCCCTGCTCCTACCATGTTGAGACCCCACACATATTAGCGAATTGCTAAACTGATATCTGCGTTAGAAAGAACTTAAATTCATATAGCATCTTTCACACCCTCAGAATGTCATCAAGCAGCTTAGTATCAGCTGTGGCTCAGTGGGTAGCACTCTCACCTCTGAGTCAGAAGGTTGTGGGTTCAAGCCCTACTCCAGAGACTTGAGCATAAAAATCTAGGTAAAACTCCAGTCCAGTACTGAGGGAGTGCTGCATTGTCGGAGGTGCCATCTTTCAGGCGAGACGTTAAATTGAGGTCTCGTCTGCTCTCTCAGGTGGACGTAAAAGATCCTGTGGCACCATTTCGAAGATGAGCAGGGGAATTATCCCTGGTGTGCCCTGGCCAATATTTATCCCTTAATCAACATCTAAAACACATTGGGGCTGAAATTCTGCAATGCCAGAAACCTGACGCACCTACGATTTCTTACCTGGTTTTACCACCGCATGGGAAGAGGTCGCCTCCTGATCAATATTCAAGTCTTTGTTGCTTTATTTTCGACAAGACCGAAGTTGGTCATAATGGGGGCGGAAGTATGGCAGTAAGTCCTGGTGAGGGGCGGAAGTTGGGGCGGGACCGAGACTCCGCTGCTGTCACTCAGCGGCGGAGCGGTGGTGACGTCACTGCATGTGTGCGTCACCACATCCCTCCCCTCATTTAAAGAGGAGAGAATGGGCGATTCTGTAGGTTCAGCCACTGGGCCACTGGGCCACCAGGGAGGGTTTCGGCTGAGCAAGCAGCCTGGCACCCAAGAGGGGGTGCTCGGCTGCCTGTTGGCGGCCCGGTGGAAACGGGGCAATAATTGGCTGGCCGATCGGGAAGTAGGCCGGAAAAAATAAAAACATGGCCGCCACGGCAGTGCGCCCTCCTTTGAAGGGCCGCTGCGCTGCCGTGCCGCACACACATAGAACAAGGTGTCGGAGGCACCCCGTGGCAGAGCAAAGATTTTTGCAGGTAAAATTGGGGCGGAGTATTCTGGAGGTGCGGGAGATCGGTGGTGCGCACTTTGATGATGCGCTTGCGGCGCTCAGCAGCAGTGGGGAGGAAATGAGGACAGGCCGAAAAGTCCACGAGCTGAATTTGCTTCGTGGCAGCCAATTGACTGCAACACGGCGGCCACTCAATTCCGCTGCATGGCCACTGCAAAATGGCGGTTACGGGCCTTATCCGGACCCTAAATTTCAGCCCCATTATCTGGTCATTATCACATTGTGTGTGTGGGAGCTTCCTGTACGCAAATTGGCTGCTGCATTTCCTACATTACAACAGTGACTACACTTCACAAGTAATTAATTGGCTGTAAAGCGCTTTGGAACGTCCTGAGGTCATGAAAGGAGCTATATAAATGTAAGTCTTTCTTTTTTTGAATGAATACTCACTGTTGTTATGTAGACAAAGTTGGCAGCTAATTTGTACACAAGGTTCTACAAACAGCAAATGAGATATATTTTGCCGGTGTTCGTTGAGAGATGCATGATGGCCAGAATACAAAGAGAACTCACTTCTCTTTTACAAACAGTACTATGGGATCTTTCATGTCCACCCGATATTTCTGCCAAAATCGAAATTAATAAACAGTTCTATAGGAAGCCATGTTGATCAGCAACTTTCCATCTTGGATGATGACTGGAAAGCACCAGCCAAGAGGTCAGAGAAGAGCAACACATCTGGTTACAAGACTTAAGGCTCTGAGGGAAATGACAAGGAAACACAATCCAGGTTTTAAAATACTGAGACAGCTAGCTGATGTTAATGTCAGCAGGCTATTTGACTTAGATAGTGAGCACAGAACTAGAGTTCACAGTTTATAACTAATAAGTCTCAAGCGAGATTGGAAGTTGGAAGACACTTTTTTATTCCCCACAGATTAGCGGATATGAGGTACAGACTCACAGGAAAAAGTGTTGTGGCTATGATCAGTAACTAGCCTGTTCCCATCATATTACTCCAGCTCTTTAGTGGACTGGGCCACCCACTGCAGTTCCCTTCTGGGTGGCCCGTGCCTCCCGCCGGCTTTCTGACCGCCAGTTAAAATTCCCCTTCGTGTTTCAGATGCTTTTTTTGCAGATTTCTTCCAGAGCAGACTATTGTATGAATGTTTAAGCAATGAGAGAAGCAGCAGTATCTTTGGGAGTGATATGGTGACTTGTGCAGAGATGCAACACAGAGACAATTGGGGAATTGTAACCCTAGGTCAGGTGGAAGAGGGGTGAGGTGGGATTAAATTCAGAAAAATCTGAAAACCAACTCCAACCCACCACGAACGTAACCTGCTGTCGAGAGGCGGGTCAGTCATTTCATTCTGCCGATGAGGCTGCGTGCCTCAGATTTTAACAGATTTTTACTTTCAATGTGCTGCGAACCAGGTTTCCCAGAACTTGGGAAACCTGGCAACTGAAGGGAGGCAAGAACAGCGAATCCAGCAGGTAGGTGCTTTTCCAGCACTGCTTGTGGGCCAGGAAGAGCCGGAGTGCTTCCTCTTGGCCACCCACACCCAAGCTAACCTGCCATGATCGGCCTCCTAGCCCACGATCTGCTGATCACCCCCCACACCGCCGATCCGATGCTCTCCTTGCGACCCCCCCTCCTCACGTTAAAAATAATTTTCAAAAAGCAATTCTCCGCCAAGATCCTAACAACAGCCTTCCTCAGCTGCTGTTCCTGAAAGTTTGTTTTCTCCTTTAAAGTACCACATTTAATTCGAGCAAAGTATATCGATGGATGGACCCATTATTCAACGTTACAGCGGGTGCTGGTCCTGCCAAGCTGTGGATGCCTGCGCGGCCAGTGGTGTTTATGGTTTCAATGGAGAATTGAAAAAGAAAGCTGCATGGCCAGAATCACAACTTGCCATTTAATGTCAATTCATTTATCTTGACCATTACATAGGATTACATAGGATATTCGGCCCAAGCAGTCCATGCCGGCGTTTATGCTCTACTCGAGCCTCCTCCAGTCTTTCCTCATCTAAATCTATCAGCATAACCCTCTATTCCCTTCTCCCTCATATTTAGCCTCCAGTTAAATGCAACAATACTATTTGCTTCAACCACTCCCTGTGGTAGTTTCATATTGTCACCACTCTCTGGGTAAAGAAGTTTCTTCTGAATTCCCTATTGGACTTCTTGGTGACTATCTTATATTGATGGCCTCTAGTTATGCTCTTCCCAACAAATGGAAACATTCCCTCTGTATTCACTCTTATCAAAACGTTTCATAATTTTAAAGACCTTTATTAGATCACCCATCAGCCTCCTTTTTTCAAGAGTAAAGAGACCCATCCTGTTCATCCATTCATGATATGTGTACCCTTTCATTTCTGGTATCATCCTTGTAAATCTTCTCTGCACCCTCTCCAGTGCCTCTATATACTTTTTATAATTTGGTGACCAGAACTGTACGCAGTACTAAGTGTGGTCTAACCAATGTTCGATACAGGTTTAGCATAACTTCCCTACATAACTTATAGGCAGACCATTCACTTTACACCTACAGGGAACACTTATTAATGTTAATTTCATTCACTACTCTTATCATCTCTCTCCACAAGATAGAGCATTTTACAAGGCATATTAAGTTTAGGCACAGTGATAAATCTGTGCAGTAAATTCATGTTAATGTAATTAAATGTATCGAAACTAAATACTGTGACTGTTCCACCTGGCTTGCTTTCAAGATTTTTCTTGCAGTCTATCTCATGGCTAGTCGTATATCTATAGTTCCCTTTCGAAAAGCTTTTCACACTCTGACCACTTCAACTATTTTATCTTTCTTGAAATCCTAGTACCTCCCTTCTAGTTTCCCTCTTTCTCTTCTTCGTCGCTACTTTCAGGCATCAATCACTATTTGCTGCACTTAAAACTGACGGTGACTTTAGTTCTGATGAAGGGATCTGCATCAATAACCTGTTTCCACGTTACAGATATTGATTGAGCTGCTGTATATTTCTAGCATTTTCTGTTTTTCTGCCTTCTGTGGCTTCCTTCGCACATTTGAGGATTACTCCCCATGGCAATGTAGTGCCAGTATTTGGAGCCTGAATTTCACCCAAGTATATTTGCCTTTGCATTGCACAGAGTCAGAAAGAATCAGCATGGTTGTGGTATTTTTATCTCCTGTAAGCAGGGTTGACCTCCATTTGAATCCAAGTTAGGCAATTCCAGATCGAGTTATATGTTTTTAAACTTGCTTTATTCAGATTACGTTAGACTTCAAATGACACCACAAGCTGTTAATGGTAAGGCCAATTTTTATAACATCAGTGTTGCGTTAAAGAACTACCCAGACGACTATTATGAAAGAATCTAGAAGAGTGCGTGACTCACAAAGGAGTCCTAATCAAAATCCATGCTCCAAATTCAGATATTCCCAGCTGGGCTGCTCCCTGCTAGTAATTCCCACAAAGAAGGGGAACTAATCTATTTATTCAGACAGATGAGAACCATGCCTTTTCCTCGTGTCTTTTGCTTTGTCTTTTTTGGCCTTCTTTCCCCTCCGAGCTTTTATCTGAAATTTTAGCCAGAGACAATAACATGTAGAAACATCAATAATAAATGACTGACAAGGTGACTAAACTCCGTCCACCTACCACCTCGGTCCAAAATTAAACAAGCAAACAAGAAAACAACACCAGTAGCAATGATGATGTAATTTCCTAAAGTCGCAATATTCGAAATAAATATTTGGGCGAAAATTTCCTCTGCTTGGTATTTGTAGAGGAATTGTCCATTTACCCACCTTGGTTGCATATCCCTTAATACAATTACCTGACAAAAATCTATCAACCACAGTTCTGAAATGTTGAATTGCCCCACCAGCCTCAACAGCTTTATGGGGGAGAGCGTTCCTGATCTCCATTACCTTTTGTGTGAAAATACAGAGCAGCCAATGATCTAATTGAACGGTGGAACAGCCTCGAGGGGCTGAATGGCCTACTATGTTCGCCGAGTTCTTTTTGAACGCGTTTAAGATTTCACTGGAAATAGCAACTCGAAGACATCTTCCTCCATTTGTTTACAATGTTGCTACACGTAGTGACTCGAGAAAATCACCTCACAACTTGGACAATTTGTTTTCACAATTTGCTTATGAATGTTTCAGTCACATTATTGTGGGGTTGGGGGAGGGGGGGGGGTGAGAGGAGAGGGGAAGGGAATGCATCTTCTTTTGGTTAAAGCAAGAGCTGAGCTTTTGGCCGAGTCCTACAGGCCCAACAGTGAACGCCTGATATTATTGATAATAACTTGATAATCCGCTGAGCTATCAATGGTTTAAATAGAGTTAGCTTGCTTGCCTGACTTTATTATTAAGAATTTTAATTAATTGTATTTTATCTAGCAGATCTCCACTAGCACTGTTCAAGGTAATATGGAGAATGGTTGTGATATGTAATTGCTAACCTGGTCTGTTCCTTTAAAGCCACTGCTCAAGTACTCCCTCTGGAGAAGTGGCCAGGTAATTGTAGCTGCTTGTAGATTTCTGGCTCCAGATCAGAAGATCACATCATGAAATGACTGACTTCCTTTCTCTTTTGCTGACTGCTTTGAATCTGTAACAAAGTGGGAAGCTTTGAAGTACGATCACTGGACTGTGACATCTGGAGTGTGACAGACACAACAGCAATGTCTCTATCTCGCCAATCTCTTCTCACTGACTGAGGCTTTCTGCTTCTGTGCTTTTCCATCTGTACATTTTTATGGATGGCAAATTATAGGCTGGCGAGCGAAGTGAAAAACCCTGGCCACCATTTCTCTGCCACCTGATCCGTTCCTCCATCACCACCCCCATCACCGCCTCCACCATCTCTCTCTGTTATCCAAAGTCTCCTTTCCCTCTCGGTCTATCTGCCCCGTGTCTGAGACTGCTTCCCAATCTCCCTGCTGGCCTCGCCTCTGTGTCACTGACAGTATCTCAGTCCTTAGCTGGGAAACTGGAACCAAAGATAATCAGCCATAAAATGTTAAATACTGTACCAAGCCAATAGGCAGGAGTCTTGGACCATGGTCAGTTGGCCAAAAAACAATCAAAGTTGTTTGTTCAGTTGGTCAAAGAAAACATTTTTTGAAGATGGTCCCGGCCCCATCTGGGAACCTGGGGACAAGGCCAGCTGGGTCAAAACAAAAATATTAAAGGATTGTACTGCGAGGTGGAGAAAGGCCAACTTGGCCAAAGGAGAATATAAACTCTGCAGCCAGCTTCTTCAATGGCTGAAGAGAGTTTGAAATTGACCAGAACAGCACCACTGGATTTGAAGGATGCTACAATGGACTGGGGAGGAACAAAGTTCACATGCCTTGCTAATCAGAGGCCAGGTAAATAGAAGCATTACAAAGTGTTCCTCCCAGGCGTAAGAAAATGCAGAAAATCAGGCCACAAAATTGTAACACATGAAGTAAGTCTGGCATCAGGACAGCAGTAAGTGTTTGCAGGCACAAGACGTTTAATATATTGAGTGTCAACCTCATGACGCATTGAGTAGAAACCAAGTGCCGTATTTAGGTCAAGCATCGGTCAAGGGTGCTTTTTTATAGACTACAATAGACACCAAGCCCAAGATAGGGATATTAGGAGAAAGGAGAAAGGCAGAGACAGAGGGGTTTAGAGACGGAATTCTAGAGCATGATGCCTAGATGGCTGAAGGCACGGCCGACAACGGTGGGTCAAGGGTGGGAGGGTTCAGATGTGTGAGGGACAAAAATGAAAGGGGGTGGGGGGGGGGGGGGGGGGAAGGCAGATAGGAGAGTGGAAGAGGGAGAGAGATAGAGGAAAACTGGGTAAATGGGGAGAGGAAGTGAAGAAAGGAGGAGGGGAGGGAGGGAGATGAAGAGGGAGAGACGTGGGAGATGAGAGGAGGGAAAAGGGATCGGGAATATTGGAAGGAAAAAGAGGGATCAGGGGAGGAAATATAAATAAATGTTCTCAATGGGGAGCTAAAGGTGGTGAACTCTCAAGGGAAAGGGAGCTCGGGATGTTGGGAAGGGGTTGCGATGAGCTCGTTTCCCCTGCTGCAGGGCTGATTTGCCACTCAGTGGACTGCTCTATCCTCGGGTCAATTTTGCTGCTGAATGATGAGTGGAGGCATACACACCACATGATTTTGCTGGGCAATGGGGGGAAAGACTATTTGAGGGTCAATGTCCCTGTTCACTAGCATGCGGCAGTCATCCCTGGGTCAATTATACAGCTTGTGGGGGGCTGATGTTACGTTCATTGGGCCGTCAATGAGGAAGAGCAGTAAAAGTGTACAAGCGGACCTCCGACCTCCCGCTCCTTGCTGATGTCTGCGCCTCCCACTCCTTGTTGTCCTCCGGACCTCCTGCTCCTTGCTAACCTCTGGGCCTCCCGCTCCTTGCTGTCCTCTGGGCCTCCCGCTCCTTGCCATCCTACGAGCTTCCCGCTCCTTGCCGACCTCAGGGCCTCCCGCTCCTTGCTATCCTCTGGGCCTCCTGCTCCTTGCCATCCTACGAGCTTCCCGCTCCTTGCCGACCTCAGGGCCTCCCGCTCCTTGCTATCCTCTGGGCCTCCTGCTCCTTGCCATCCTACGAGCTTCCCGCTCCTTGCCGACCTCAGGGCCTCCCGTTCCTTGCTATCCTCTGGGCCTCCTGCTCCTTGCCATCCTACGAGCTTCCCGCTCCTTGCCGACCTCCGGACCACCCGCTCCTTGCCGACCTCAGGGCCTCCCGCTCCTTGCTATCCTCAGGGCCTCCCGCTCCTTGCTAACCTCTGGGCCTCCCGCTCCTTGCCATCCTACGAGCTTCCCGTTCCTTGCCGACCTCCGGGCCTCCCGCTCCTTGCCGACCTCAGGGCCTCCCGCTCCTTGCTATCCTACGGGCCTCCCGCTCCTTGCCGTCCTACGAGCTTCCCGCTCCTTGCCGACCTCCGGGCCTCCCGCTGCCAAATGCGTTATTCCCCTGCACCCCGCTGATTTCGGATTCGGCTCCAAACTGCGTTTCCAACATCTGCTCGCTCACAGCCCTCGTCCGGGCAGGCAAGTGATTGGCTGGTTGATTGATAAGTATCTCTCTTTCTTTTTTATAACAGATAAGTCTAATTAGAGGGATGGCAGGGCAGCTCAGTCCTGTGGAGCACATGTCCTGTGGCATGTGCAAAATCCTGGACATTTTGCGCATCCTCGATATCTATGTGTGCAGGAGGTGTCTCCAGCTTCAACTACTCGAGCTCCGCGTTTCGGAGCTGGAGCAGCTGGAGTCACTACGGTGCACCTGCTATAAGAATTAAAAAATTGAAGTCGTACCTTCAGCATCAAACTCCAATTCATAGAAACATAGAAAATAGGTGCAGGAGCAGGCCATTCAGCCCTTCTAGCCTGCACCGCCATTCAATGAGTTCATGGCTGAACATGAAACTTCAGTACCCCCTTCCTGCTTTCTCGCCATAACCCTTGATCCCCCGAGTAGTAAGGACTTCATCTAACTCCCTTTTGAATATATTTAGTGAATTGGCCTCAACTACTTTCTGTGGTAGAGAATTCCACAGGTTCACCACTCTCTGGGTGAAGAAGTTTCTCCTCATCTCGGTCCTAAATGGCTTACCCCTTATCCTCAGACTGGGAAGGCAGTGGGCCGGTGCGAGAGGCCACTCGGCCTGGGCTAGGGACGGGAGAACGCACCTGGAGGCCACTCGTCACAGAGCGGATGCAGGGCATTCTGCGGGGGTGGTGAACAGCCAGAGGTCGTGGTCCACATCGGGACCAATGACATAGGTAGAAAGAGGGATGAGGTCTTGCAAGCAGAATTTAGGGAGCTAGGAGAAAAATTAAAGGGTAGGACCTCAAAGGTAGTAATCTCCGGGTTACTACCGGTGCCACGTGCTCATGAGTACAAGAACAGAAGGATAGAGTGGATGAACGCATGGTTGGAGAGTTGGCGCAGGAGGGAGGGCTTTAAATTCCTGAGGCATTGGGGCCGCTTCTGGGGGAGACGGGACCTGTACAAACCGGACAGGTTGCACCTCAACAGCGCCGGGACCAATATCCTCACAGGGAGTTTAGCTAGTGCTGTTGGGGAGAGTTTAAACTAGCTTGGCAGGGGGATGGGAACCTGAGAACAAATTCAATAGGGAAGGAAGTAAAGCTGAAATTGGAAAGCAAGAATGTGGAAAGTGAATCTGTAAGACAGAGGAAACAAGGGTTAGTTTGTAATCAAGGAAGTCTTCCTGTGCTAAATTGTATCTACTTCAATGCAAGGAGTATAGCAAATAAGGCGGATGAGCTGAGAGAACAGGAAGACACTTGGGAGTATGACATTATAGCCATTACAGAGACATGGCTGAAAGAGGGGCAGGTTTGGCAGCTCAATATTCCTGGTTACAGGATTTTTAGACAGGACAGAGAGAGGGGTAAAAAGTGGGGGGGGGCGCGGTATTGATTAAAGAAACTATTACAGCTGTGAGGAGGGATGATATGTTAGAAGGATCATCAAATGAAGCCGTATGGGTCGAACTGAAAAATAAAAAAGGGTTGATCAGACTGTTGGGCGTGTATTATAGACCCCCAAACAGTGGGAGGGAGATAAAAGAGCAGATATGTAGGCAAATTTCTGTGAAGTCCAAAAACCAGAGGGCAGGAATAGTAGGGGATTTCAATTATTCGAATATTGATTGGGACAAATATAATGTGAAGGGTATAGAGGGTGCTGAATTCCTAAAATTCATTCAAGAGAACTTTTTTAGTCAGTATGTAGCAAGCCCAACATGGAAGGGGGCTGTTCTCGATTTAGTTTTGGGGAATTATGCTGGGCAGGTGAAAGGCGGATCAGTGGGAGAGCACTTGGGTGCTGGTGACCGTAAATCAGTCAGATTCAAGGTAGTTATGGATAAGGACAAGGATAGACCAGGAATAAAAGTCCCAAATTGGGGAAAAGCTAACTTTACTAAGTTGAGAAGTGATTTGGTCATAGTGGACTGGATACGACTACTTGAAGGCAAATCAGTGATGGAACAGTGGGAGGCATTCAAGGAGGAGATCCGGAGGGCTCAGGCCAAACATGTGCCCTTAAAGAAAAAGGGTGGGAATAACAATTCTAGAGCCCCCTGGATGTCTAAGGACTTACAGGGGAGGATAAAGAAAAAAAGGGAAGCTGACGGCTAAATACTGCAGAATCTGTGGAGGAATATATAAAGTTCAGAGGTGAAACTGAAAAGGATATTAGGAATGCTAAGAGAGAGCATGAAAAATTCTTGGCAAGTTAAATCAAGGAAAATCCAAAGATGTTCTATAAATATATTAAGAGCAAGAGGATAACTAAAGAAAGGATAGGGCCTATTAGAGACCATGAGGGTAATCTGTGTGTGGAGGCGGAAGATGTGGGTATGGTTCTTAAAGAATACTTTGCATCTGTTTTCACAAAGGAAAGGGGCAATGCAGATACTGCAATCAAGGAGTAGTTAAACAAGTGAAACTCTGGCTGAAATAAACATAGTAATAAGGGGTTTAGCAGCTTTGAAAGTGGATAGGTCCCCAGGCCCAGATGAAATGCATCCCAGGCTGTTGAGCGAAGCAAAAGAGGAAATAACCGACGCCTTGACCATCATTTTCCAGTCCTCTTTGGAGTCAGGCATGGTGCCGGAGGATTGGAGGACTGCTAATGTGGTACCCTTGTTTAAGAAGGGAGAAAGGGATAGGCCGAGTAATTACAGGCCTGTCAGCCTAACCTCAGTGGTGGGAAAATTACTGGAAAAATTCCTGAAAGACAGGATAAATCTACATTTCGGGACAGTCAGCATGGATTTGTTAAGGGAAGATCGCGTTTGACTAATCTGATTTAATTTTTCAAGGAGATAACCAGGAGGGTCGATGAGGGTAGTGAGTACAATGTAGTGTATATGGACTATAGCAAAGCTTTTGATAAGGTCCCACATGGCAGACTGGTCACGAAGGTAAGCCCATGGGATCCAGGGAAAAGTGGCAAGTTGGATCCAGAATTGGCTTAGAGGTAGGAAGCAAAGGGTAATGGTTGATGGATATTTGTGACTAGAAGGATGTTTCCAGTGAGGTTCCACAGGGCTCAGTACTGGGTCCCTTGCTTTTTGTGGTATACATCAATGATCTAGATTTGAATATAGAGGGTATGATTAAGAAGTTTGCAGATGACACTAAAATTGGCTATGTGGTTGATAAAGAAGAGGAAAGTCATGGACTGCAGAAGGATATCAATCTACTGGTCAGGTGGGCAGAACAGTGGCAAATGGAATTTAATTCGGAGAAGTGTGAGGTAATGCACTTGGGAAGGGCTAATAAGGAAAGGGTACACACATTAAATGGTAGGCCATTTAGAAGTGTAGATGAACAAAGGGACCTTGGAGTGCTTGTCCACAGATCCCTGAAAGTAGCAGGCCAGGTGGATAAGGTGGTTAAGAAAGCGTACAGAATGCTTGCCTTTATTGGCCGAGGCATAGAATACAAAAGCAGGGAAGTTATGCTTAAATTATATAATACACTGGTTTGGCCACAGCTGGAATACTGCGTGCAGTTCTGGTCGCCATATTATAGGAAGGATGTGAATGCACTGGAGAGGGTGCAGAAGAGTTTTGTGAGGATGCTGCCTGGAATGGAGAAACTTAACTATGAGGACAGATTGGATAGACTGGGTTTGTTCTCCTTGGAACAGAGGAGGCTGAGGGAAGACCTCTTTGAGGTGTATAAAATTTTGAGGGGCCTGTATAGTGGATAGCAAGGGCCTATTTTCCTTGGTGGAGGGGTCAATTACAAGGGAGCATAGGTTTAAGGTGGTTGGTGGAAGGTTTAGAGGGGATTTGAGGGGAAGCTTCTTCACGCAGAGGGTTGTGGGGGTCTGGAACTCACTGCCTGGAAAGGTGGTAGAGGCAGAAACCCTCACCACATTTAAAAGGTGCTTGGATGGACACTTGAAGTGCCAGAACCTGCAGGGTTACAGACCTAGAGCTGGAAAGTGGGATTAGACTAGATAACCACTTGTGGCTGGTGCAGATACAATGGTAAGTATTTCAGGGAATCTAATACGGCCAGAGTAATCTCCTGGACTAGTTTCGATTGTCTGGATGGATCGGAGAGGAATTTTCCCAGATGGTTTCCCCAATTGACTTGGGTTTTTATCTGTTTTTTTGCCTCTCCCAGGAGATCGCATGACTCCGGGTGGGGTGGAGTGTAAAGTGTTACGATACATGGGGTATCGCAGTTGGTTGGGCCGAATGCACTTTACCTGTCCACCATTGTTCATTGTTCATAGGTTTATATATAAACCTTCAGGGCTGTTGACTGAGGGCCGTCTGGCTCTTTGTCGGACAGCGTGGACACGACAGGCCAAAATGGCTTCCTTCTGCGCTGTAAATTTCTATGTTTCATTGGGCTCAATTTTCCCCAGTATTTGCTCCGTTTTTTTTGGAGTAGGCTGCTTTTTCTGGCCTAACTTAAAAATCCTCAGTTTCCCCAATCAATTTGCACTAGACTAACTGACTTAGTTATGTTTTTTTTAGGTAAGTTTTATTTTTAAAAAGAGGGAGTTACCAGCCACCTACACCAGGTCTGGCCATTTAGGCAACTTTGGCCGGCTAATACTTACTCCATTTCTACTTAGGCCAGCGTTATATGGCCACTTCTTTAACCCTTGTGGAGAGTTAAAGAAATTGGCGCAGATAAGTACATCGGAGGACATTCGGCCTGGGATAGGGGCGGGAAGTGGAGAGGACCTGGACCTGAACCAAGCCTTTAAAATATTCAACAAATCAATGCGGAGTGCATTTGCAAACAAAAACTACCAACGAGACATTGAAAAATAAAATTTATTCAATAGAAACACCACTTTTCAGAGGGAACAGACTTACAAAACCATCCTTCGCACAATTAAAATAATCAAGAAATAATCATTACCGCAATTCTATAAGAAATTAAAAAATTGAAGTCGTACCTTCAGCATCAAACTCCAATTCACCTTTTCACACTCAGCTCGGGAAGGCAGTGGGCCGGTGCGAGAGGCCACTCGGTCTGGGCTAAGGGCGGGGGAACGCACCGGGAGTCCACTCGGCCTGGGCTAGGAGGGGGAGGGAGCGAACTGGCCGGCATCAGGGCCACAAAGTGGCGGCAAGTCAACGTAGAGGCTGGGGGTGGGTGTGACATACAGACCCTCCAACAGTGCGGTAAACAATAGCACGCCATACAACCCCTTCAACAGCAATGAGGCCATTTTCAACACAGTCCCTCAACTATTCCCTCAGTCGTGGTATTTTGAATAAACAGCCTTCAGTCTCTTAACAATATGGTGATTGCAGCGTTTCGCTCTATTGATGGCATGACCTGTTGCAGCACAGTTTGTAGACTGGGAGCTCGACACTGTATGAACGCATCGCTCTGGCAGGTTCGCCACTTCAAAGGCAGTTTGAATACAGCCTTTCACTCAAGGGTTTTGCTGAACTGCCACCGCGCATGCGTAGGCATCCCTGCAGCTTGTCCCAGAGGTCTACTATTCTCTGTGAAAAGAACCACCTCCTGACATCTAACCTAGATCGAGCCTTATACAACTTAAATTTATTCCCTCTGGTCCTGCCAATCCTATTTAATTGAAATAATCGGCCAGCTGGAACACTCTCTATTCCCTTCATTATCTTATAAACCGCAATCATATCCCCCCCTAAGTCTACCCAAGTCTAAGGTAAAGAGTTCCAACCCGTTCAACCTATTTTGATAATAAGATGCTTTAGACTTGGAATTAGTCTAATGGCTGTCTTCTGCACCCTTTCTGGAGCCTCAATATCACCCACCATGTGAGGAGATCAAAACTGGACACAGTATTCCAAGTGCGGCCTGACTAAGGTCTTGTACAAGGACAAAACAGTACGCCTCGTCTTACACTCACTTGTCCTTATGGATGCACCTCAACAGCCGATTTGCTTTAGCTATCGCTGCATGGCATTGCTCGTGTACCTTCAAGGATGTATGCACTAGAATGCCCAAATCTCTTTCTATCTCCACCATCTTTAATGCCTTTTCCTGGAGGGTGTATGAATGTTGAGCATTTGCCCTGCCCACATGCATAACACGGTACTTATCCAAGTTATACATCATTTTCCAGTCTTGAGCCCGGTCTCCCAACACATTAAGATCTGCCTGAATCAGACGAGCCTCTTCTACAGTTCCAGCACTCACACAGATCTTGGTATCATCTGCAAATTTGCAAATTGTGCCACCAACCCCCAAATCCATATCATTAATAAAAATAGTAAAAAGAACGGTCCCAACACTGATCCCTGCGGGACACCACTGGTGACTGGTCTCCAAACAGATCCAAATCCATCTATAACTACTCTTTGCCTGCATCCTGTCAGCCAATTCTGTATCCAGCTCAATATATTTCCACTAATACCAGAGACTCCGATCTTATAGAGAAGCCTCTTGTGCGGTAGCTTGTCAAAAGATTTTTGGAAATTCAGAGTCCCAATAAGGGCCATAAACGCCTGTTTGCAGCGGCCATGCAGCTGAATCCAATGGCCGCCGCTTTGATGTCAACTGGCTGCCACATCTGAAATTTAACACGGGAGTTTTTTGCGCGTTGTCCACTTCCGTCCCGCTCGGCTGATTTCCGTGGCGGTATGGAGCTTGCGGCAGTGATGATGCAATCAAAGTGCGCACTGCTGCCGCGCCACCCCCAAACCTATTTTCAGCATAAAAAAGGCTGTCTCGTCGGAGGAGGCTTTCGGGTAGTCGAGCAGCGGGAGTCCGGGGTCGGAGGCCGATAAAGGCTCATCGGAGGAGGAGTTCGGGCAGTCGAGCAGCCAGCCGGTGCAGCTGCAGCAGGGAGGCAAAAAAGTAGAAAGAAATCAAAAGATGACGTCACAGCCAAGGGGGTAAGTGATTGGCTGGTGATTGGTGAGTAGTTTTTCTTTTTCTTTTCTTTATCAGGAAGTAACCATTAGCATTATTGTTGCCAAATTAAGTTAATCTAGGGGTTAAGTCATGGCAGGAGAGTTCGGACACGTGATATGCTCCTCCTGTACTATGTGGGAAGTCAGGGACGCTTCCAGTGTCCCTGACGACAACATGTGCGGGAAGTGTATCCACCTGCAGCACCTGACAGACCGCATTGCGGCACTGGAGCTGCGGGTGGATTTACTCTGGAGCATGCACGATGCTGAGAATGACGTGAATAGCACGTTTAGCGAGTTGGCCACACCGCAGGTAAAGGGTACACAGCCAGATAGGGGATGGGTGACCAACAGGAATAGCACTGGAAGGAAGGTAGTGCAGGGGTCCCCTGCGGTCATTGCCCTTCAAAACAGATACACCGCTTTGGGTACTGTTAAGGGGGATGACTCATCAGGGGACAGCAGCAGCAGCCAAGTTCATGGCACCGTGGGTGGCTCTGCTGCACAGGAGGGCAGCAAAAGGATGGGAAAGCTATAGTGATAAGGGATTCTATTGTAAGGGGAATAGGTAGACATTTCTGTGGCTGCAAATGAGACTCCAAGATTGTATGTTGCCTCCCTCGTGCAAGGGTCAAGAATGTCTCGGAGCGGGTGCAGGGCATTTTGAAGGGGGAGGGTAAACAGCTAGCTGTCGTGGTGCATATAGGTACCAACGATATAGGTAAAAAATGGGATGAGGTCCTACAAGATGAATTTAGGGAGCTCGGAGCAAAATTAAAAAGTAGGACCTCAAAAGTAGTAATCTCAGGATTGCTACCAGTGCCATGTGCTAATCAGAGTAGGAATCGCAGGATAGCTCAGATGAATATGTGGCTTGAGGAGTGGTGCAGAAGGGAGGGATTCAAATTCCTGGGACATTGAAACCGGTTCTGGGGGAGGTGGGACCAGTACAAATCGGACGGTCTGTACCTGGGCAGGACTGGAACCAATGTCCTAGGGGGAGTGTTTGCTAGTGCTGTTGGGGAGGGGTTAAATTAATGTGGCAGGGGGATGGGAACCAATGTAGGGAGACAGAGGAAAGTAGAATGGGGGCAGAAGAATGATAGAAAGAAGAAAAGTAAAAGTGGAGGGCGGAGAAACCCATGGACCACAGCTATTTACAATATACATTCATGATTTGGATGAGGGAATTGAGTGTAATATCTCCAAGTTTGCAGATGACACTTAGCTGGGTGGCGGAGGAGGACGCTAAAAGGCTGCAGGGTGACTTGGACAGGTTAGGTGAGTAGGCAAACGAGTGGCAGATGCAATATAATGTAGATAAATGTGAGGTTATCCACTTTGGTGGCAAAAACACAAGGGCAGAATATTATCTGAATGGCGGCAGATTAGGAAAAGGGCAGGTGCAACGAGAGCTGGGTGTCATGGTACATCACTCATTGAAAGTTGGCATGCAGGTACAGCAGGCGGTGAAGAAGGCAAATGGTATGTTGGCCTTCATAGCTAGGGGATTTGAGTATAGGAGCAGGGAGGTCTTACTGCAGTTGTACAGGGCCTTGATGAGGCCTCACCTGGAATATTGTGTTCAGTTTTGGTCTCCTAATCTGAGGAAGGACGTTCTTGCTATTGAGGGAGTGCAGCGAAGGTTCACCAGACTGATTCCAGGGATGGATGGACTCCAGAGTGAGGAACAGGCCTTAGGGGCCGGCTTATATACACTGTTGCCCAGATATTCCCCCACATGGAGGCCTGATACGAGGTCAGGCTCACTACTAAACACCAGATCCAATATATGATTTTCCTTAGTTATTTCATTAACATGTTGAGTCAGGAAACAGTCTTGTATATTTTCAATAAATGTTTCAGCTGCACTTCCCACCACAACAGCAGGTAAATCATCGTGCCACTAAATGGCAGGAAAATTAAAATCACCCACCAAAAGAGAACTGATATAATGCTCCAGAAAGGAATGAGGAGTAACTGAGGGGCTGAGTGAAATGAGACGTCCTTCAGGCATGCGCGGCACACACGCCCCATTAAATGGTCCATGAAAATTCTGTCCAACTAGCTTAGGGCCCCGCTTAAATATTTAAAGAAGACACCACTCTATTTCGGGTGGGAGCGCTGACTGCCTGTTTCAAGACCCCAAGTCAGAAAGGCTTTTGGGAGACAACAGCAACTTGTATTTATATAGCGTCTTTAACGCAGTAAAACATCCCAAATTACTTCATAGGAGTGTTTTAAGACAAAACAAATTAATTTGACACCGAGCCACATAAGAAGATATTACGGCAGGTGCTTGGTTAAAGAGGTAGGTTTTAAGGAGCATCTTAAACGAGGAAAGATAGAGAGGCAGAGCGGTTTAGGGAGGGAGTTCTAGAGCTTGGGGCCTCGGCAGCTAAAGGCACGGCAACCAATGGTTGAGCAATTATAATCAGGGATGCTCAAGAGGGCAGAATTTGAGGAGCACAGACATCTCAGGGGGTTGTGAGGCTGAAGGAGAATAGAGATAGGAAGGGGTGAGGCCATGGG
This sequence comes from Pristiophorus japonicus, assembly GCF_044704955.1. Taxonomy (NCBI): domain Eukaryota; kingdom Metazoa; phylum Chordata; class Chondrichthyes; family Pristiophoridae; genus Pristiophorus; species Pristiophorus japonicus. The sequence continues at coordinate 21,970,395 of NC_091985.1, forward strand.
GGGATTTGTAAGCAAGGATGAGAATTTTTAAATCGTGGTGTTGCTTAACCGTGAGCCAATGTAGGTCGGCGAGCACCAAGGTGATGGGTGAGCGGGACTTGGTGCGAGTTAGGACACGGGCTGCTGAGTTTTGGATGACCTCAAAGTTTACGTAGGGTAGAATGTGGGAGGTCAGCCAGGAGTGTGTTGGAGTAGTCAAGTCTAGAGGTAACAAAGGCATGGATGAGGGTTTCAGCAGGTGAGCTGAGGCAGTGACGGAGATGGGCAATGTTACGTTGGTAAAATTAGACGATTTTAGTTATGCCTCATGTTATGTATGTGAACTTTATAATAGTGTTAGACTTGCCACCAGGAGGAGCACCTGTTGGAGACCCAAGGGTCCCCTGCAAATCTCATGAATGCAAGTATAAAAGTTTGTCTGCCATACTGATTCGTCACTCTGGAGTTAGATTAAAGAGACCAAGGTCACATCAGTTTGAGTTTACAGCACACAGTCTTGTGGAGTTATTCTGAACATAACAATTGGCGACGAGTAACAGATCACAAACTTTCACGTGGTTATGGCTGCCGTTGGTATTCTTGAGAGATTTGTTGAGGGTGATGATTTGGAAGCCTTCATTTAGCATCGTGACCAGTACTTCATGGACAACGAGCTGGATACAGACAGTAATGCGGTCAAGTGCAGGGCGATTCTCCTCACCGTTTGTGGGTCCATGATATATGGCCTCACCAAAAATCTGCTAGCACCGATAAAACCAATGGACAAGACTTATGCAGAGTTGTGTACGCTCGTTGTGTACCTCAAGCCGAAGGAGAGCATCTTAATGGCCAGGTACCGCTTTTACATGCACCATCGCTCCGAGGGCCAGGATGTGGCAAGTAATGTCGCTGACCTAAGACGCCTTTCGGGACCGTGCAAATTTGCCGGATTTTTGGGGGAAATGTTGCGGGACTTTTTTGTGATTGGAATCGGCGACGAGGTCATTCTTCTCAAACTGCTCTCTGCCGAATCCCTAGACCTGAGCAAGGCCATCATAACAGCCCAGATGTTCAAGTCCATGAACGATAACACTAAGCAGATATTTTTTCAACATCGAAGCACACTGGCAAGTACTGCGCATAAAATAACGCCTTCAGCAGGCAGAACAGTACATGGCAGGGCCTACACGCCTGCAGAAGCCAGACCTAGGATGACTCAGAGTCCGCCGTGGGGCGTGAATGCGAATCCATTAACACCATGTTGGCACTGCAGGGGTAATCATAGAGCCCATGAGTGTTGATTCAAGCTCTATGTGTACAAAGGCTGCGGAACAATGGGGCACCTCGAGTAAAAGTGCAAATGTGCTGCGACTCACCACGTGGCAGAGTCAGCAGAAGATGACTGATCTGGCGCGGATCATGCTGAACGAGTAAGAGAGGCAACTCAACCCGAGGCTGAAGAGGAAGTGTATGGGGTACACACCTTCATCACCAAAAGCTCTCCGATAATGTTGAAAATCAAATTAAACGGCATTCCAGTTTCCATGGAATTGGACACAGGGGCGAGTCAGTCTATTATGAGCCAGAAGGCTTTTGAGAAACTGTGGGGCAACAAGACACAAATGGCAAAACTAAGCCCGATTCATACAAAGCTGCGTTCTTACACCAAAGAGCTTATACCAGGCATTGGCAGTGCGGCAGTATCATACGATGGAGCTGTACATGATTTATCACAACGGATTGTACCAGGCGATGGCCCAACGCTGTTATGCAGAAGCTGGCTAGGAAAGATCCAATGGACCTGGACAACATGAAAGCGCTGTTTTCAGTGGATGACGCCTTGTCCGCTGAAGTGCGAAACAAATTATTGTGTTCCCAACACAGATGAGACTGCACACAGGGAGGTTAAAGTAACAGTGACCTTGGTCTTTATTAAGACACTCCAGAGTGAGGAACAGGCCTTAGGGGCCGGCTTATATACAGTGCTCCCAAGGGATGCTGGGATCCCTTGGGACTTCAGGGGATGTGCTCCCTGGCGGCGGAACATGGGAGTGCATGCTTTACAGACACACAACATCACTCCCCACCAAAGTTAAAGTGAAAACTATTTACAAGGTGAGGCGGTCGGGAGCCTTTCTTTCCCTGGTGGACTGCCGCGGTACAAATGTTTGTTCTGGTGTGTTGGCTGTGTCCTCACTGGGCTGGCGTGTTGTTGGCCCTGCAGGGCTGCTGGGTGAGCCTGGCCTTGCTGGGCTGTTGGGCGTGATGGTTCGATTTCCTGGTCCGGGTTGGTGTCGTTGATCCTTTGGTTGTGTGTTGTGGGCTCAAAAAAGGTGGTGTCTGCTGTGGGTTGTTCAGAGCAGTCTGTGAACCGCAGCCTCGTTTGGTCCAGGTGCTTTCTGCAAATTTGTCTATTGTCTAGTTTGGCGACAAACACCCTACTTCCTTCTTTAGCTATCACCGTGCCCGCGATCCACTTGGGACCATGTCCATAGTTTAGCACACACACAGGGTCATTCAGATCAATTTCCCATGACACAATGGCGCGACCATCGTTTACATTTTGTTGATGCGGCCTGCTCTCTACCTGATCATGCAGGTTGGGGTGAACCAGCGAGAGTCTGGTTTTAAGTGTCCTTTTCATGAGTAGCTCAGCCGGGGGCACCCCTGTGAGCGAGTGGGGTCTCGTGCGGTAGCTGAGCAGTACTCGGGACTGACGGGTTTGGAGTGAGCTTTCTGTGACTCGTTTAAGGCTCTGTTTGATTGTTTGTACTGCCCGCTCTGCCTGCCCATTGGAGGTTGGTTCAAACGGGGCCGAGGTGACAAGATCCCATTGTGGGACATGAATTCTTTAAATTCGGCACTGGTGAAACGTGGCCCGTTGTCACTGACCAGTATGTCAGACAGGCCATCGGTGGCAAACATGGCTTTCAATGGTGGCGGTGGCGGTGCTTCCCGACATTATTTCACATTCAATCCATTTTGAAAAAGCATCCACCATAACCAGGAACATTTTACCGAGAAACGGGCCCGCATAGTCAACATGGATCCTCGACCATAATCTGGAGGGCCAGGACCACAAACTTAGTGGTGCCTCTCTGGGCACGTTGCTCAACTGAGCACACACGCTGCATTGCCGTACACAGGACTCTAAGTCAGATTCGATACCGGGCCACGTGGGATCTGGCAATCGCTTTCATCATTACTATACCCGGGTGTGTGCTGTGGAGATCCGAGATGAATGTCTCCCTGCCCTTTTTGGGTAGCACTACACAGTTACCCCACAACAGGCAGTCTGCCTGAATGGACAGCTCGTCCTTTCGCCGCTGCAATGGCTTGATTAGCTCTTGCATTTCAACGGGGATGCTGGCCCAGCTCCCATGCAGTACATAGTTTTTTACTTGGGACAGCAAAGGATCTTGGCTGGTCCAAATCCTAATCTGGCAGGCCGTGATAGGTGATTTATCATTTTCAAACGTTTCCATGACCATCAACAAGTCTGCGGGCTGCGCCACCATCATCAAGTTTCCAGGCTGCGCCATTTCCACCCCCCATGCTGGGCAATGGTAGCCGACTGAGAACATCCGCACAGTTCTCGGTGCCTGGCCTGTGGCGGAGGGCATAGTTATACGCTGATAGCACGAGTGCCCACCTTTGTATGTGGGCTCAGGCATTAGTATTTATCCCCTTGTTTTCAGCGAACAGGGATTATGTGGGGCTTGTGATCGGTTTCCAGCTCAAATTTGAGGCCAAACAGGTACTGATGCATTTTCTTTACCCCGAACACACACGCTAATGCCTCTTTCTCAATCATGCTGTCGGCCCTCTCAGCCTTAGACAAGCTCCTGGAGGCATAGGCGACAGGTTGCAACTTCCCCGCAACGTTAGCTTGTTGCAATACACACCCGACTCTGTACGACGACGCATCACATGCTAGCACAAGTCTTTTACACAGGTTATTCAATACAAGCAGCTTGTTGGAGCATAAAATGTTTCTGGCTTTTTCAAAAGCAATTACCATACCCAGTACTCACCTTTATGCAATAACATAGGTAGGGGCTCTAAGGAGAGGGCATCAAACAGGAAATTAGGGATACATGCAATAAAGGTGCAGCAGTAATCATGGGTGACTTTAATATGCATATAGATTGGGCTAAACAAACTGGAAACAATACGGTGGAGGAGGATTTCCTGGCGTGCACAAGGGATGGTTTTTTTAGACCAATATGTCGAGGAACCAAATAGGGGGGAGGCCATCTTAGACTGGGTGTTGTGAAATGAGAGAGGATTAATTAGCAATCTCGTTGTGCAAGGCCCCTTGGGGAAGAGTGACCATAATATGGTGGAATTCTACATTAGGATAGAGAATGAAACAGTTAATTCAGAGACCATGGTCCAGAACTTAAAGAAGGGTAACTTTGAAGGTATGAGGCGTGAATTGGCTAGGATAGATTGGCGAATGATGCTTAAGGGGTTGACAGTGGATGGGCAATGGCAGACATTTAGAGACCGCATGGATGAACTACAACAATTGTACATCCCTGTCTAGCGTAAAAATAAAAAAGGGAAGGTGGCTCAACCGTGGCTATCAAGGGATAGTATTAAAGCCAAGGAAGTGGCATACAAATTGGCCAGAAATAGCAGCGAACTCGGGGACTGGGAGAAATTTAGAACTCAGCAGAGGAGGACGAAGGGTTTGATTTGGGCAGGGAAAATGGAGTACGAGAGGAAGCTTGCAGGGAACATTAAGACATATTGCAAAAGCTTCCATAGATATGTAAAGAGAAAAAGGTTAGTAAAGACAAACGTAGGTCCCCTGCAGTCAGAATCAGGTGAAGTCATATCTGGGATCAAAGAAATGGCAGACCAATTGAACAAGTACTTTGGTTCGGTATTCACTAAGGAGGACACAAACAACCTTCCGGATATAAAGGGGGTCAGAGGGTTTAGTAAGAAGGAGGAACTGAGGGAAATCCTTATTAGTCGGGAAATTGTGTTGGGGAAATTGATGGGATTGAAGGCCGATAAATCCCCAGGACCTGATGGTCTGCATCCCAGAGTACTTAAGGAGGTGGCCTTGGAAATAGCGGATGCATTGCCAGTCATTTTCCAACATTCCATAGACTCTGGATCAGTTCCTATGGAGTGGAGGGTAGCCAATGTAACCCCACTTTTTAAAAAAGGAGGGAGAGAGAAAACAGGGATTTATAGACCGGTCAGCCTGACATCGGTAGTGGGTAAAATGATGGAATCAATTATTAAGGATGTCATAGCAGCGCATTTGGAAAGAGGTGACATGATAGGTCCAAGTCAGCATGGATTTGTGAAAGGGAAATCATGCTTGACAAATCTTCTGGAATTTTTTGAGGATGTTTCCAGTGGAGTGGACAAGGGAGAACCAGTTGATATGGTGTATTTGGACTTTCAGAAGGCTTTCGACAAGGTCCCACACAAGAGATTAATGTGCAAAGTTAAAGCACATGGGATTTGGGGTAGTGTGCTGACGTGGATTGAGAACTGGTTGGCAGACAGGAAGCAAAGAGTCGGAGTAAATGGGTACTTTTCAGAATGGCAGGCAGTGACTAGTGGGGTACCGCAAGGTTCTGTGCTGGGGCCCCAGCTGTTTACATTGTACATTAATGATTTAGACGAGGGGATTAAATGTAGTATCTCCAAATTTGCGGATGACACTAAGTTGGGTGGCAGTGTGAGCTGCGAGGAGGATGCTAGGAGGCTGCAGAGTGACTTGGATAGGTTAGGTGAGTGGACAAATGCATGGCAGATGAAATATAATGTGGATAAATGTGAGGTTATCCACTTTGGTGGTAAAAACAGAGAGACAGACTATTATCTGAATGGTGACAGATTAGGAAAAGGGGATGTGCAACGAGACCTGGGTGTCATGGTACATCAGTCATTGAAGGTTGGCATGCAGGTACAGCAGGCGGTTAAGAAAGCAAATGGCATGTTGGCCTTCATAGCAAGGGGATTTGAGTACAGGGGCAGGGAGGTGTTGCTACAGTTGTACAGGGCATTGGTGAGGCCACACCTGGAGTATTGTGTACAGTTTTGGGCTCCTAACCTGAGGAAGGACATTCTTGCTATTGAGGGAGTACAGCGAAGGTTCACCAGACTGATTCCCGGGATGGTGGGACTGACCTATCAAGAAAGACTGGATCAACTGGGCTTGTATTTACTGGAGTTCAGAAGAATGAGAGGGGACCTCATAGAAACGTTTAAAATTCTGACGGGTTTAGATCGGGTCGATGCAGGAAGAATGTTCCCAATGTTGGGGAAGTCCAGAACCAGGGGTCACAGCCTAAGGATAAGAGGTAAGCCATTTAGGACCGAGATGAGGAGAAACTTCTTCACCCCGAGAGTGGTGAACCTGTGGAATTCTCTACCACAGAAAGTTGTTGAGGCCAATTTACTGAATATATTCAAAAAGGAGTTTGATGTAGTCCTTACTACTAGGGGGATCAAGGGATATGGCGAGAAAGCAGGAATGGGGTACTGAAGTTGCATGTTCAGCCATGTACTCATTGAATGGCGGTGCAGGCTCGAAGGGCCGAATAGCCTACTCCTGCACCTATGTTTCTATCTTTCTAAGAGGGTGCTTAACCCCGGTAGGAAATTACCAAAATAGTTGAGGAGTCCCAGGAATGACCGCAGCTCCGTGACGTTCTGTGGCCTGGGCGCGTTCCTGATAGCCTCTGTCTTGGCGTCTGTGGGCCGAATGCCGTCCGCCACGATCTTTCTCCCCAAAAACTCCACTTCTGTTGCCATGAATTCGCATTTTGACCTCTTCAGCCGCAGCCCTACGCGATCCAGTCGCTGGAGGACCTCCTCCAGGTTTTGCAGATTCTCGACGGTGCCCTGACCCGTGACCAATATGTCTTCCTGAAAAACCGCTGTGCGTGGTACCGACTTGAGTAGGCTCTCCATGTTTCTCTGGAAGATCACTGCAGCCGACCGAATTCCAAACAGACACTGTTGTAGATGAACAGTCCCTTGTGTGTGTTGATGCAGGTGAGGCCCACTCGAAGACTTCTCCAGGTCTTGCGTCATGTCGGCCGAAGTCAAGTCGAACTTGGTGAACATCTTGCCTCCTGCCAGCGTTGCAAATAGGTCGTCTGCCTTAGGTAGCGGGAAACGATTAATAGTTACTTTATAATCGCCGCAAATCCTGACCGTGCCATCACTTTTGAGTACTGGAAAAATCGGGCTGGCCCACTCACTGAATTCCACTGGGGAGATGATGCCCTCGTGTTGCAGCCTGTCCAGCTCGATTTCCACTTTCTCCCTCATCATGTAAGGTACTGCTCACACCTTGTGGTGAATGGGTCGTGCCTCTGGGACCAAGTGGATCCACACCTTCGCCCCAGAAAAGCTTCCAATGCCTGGCTCAAAAAGGAAGGAAATTTGTTAAGAACCTGGGTACATGAGGCCTCAGCAACATATGATAGCGCTCGGATGTCATCCCAGTTGCCTAGCCAGCTCCTTCCAAGCAGTGTGGGGCCATCGCCCGGGACAATCCAGAGTGGCAGTTCGTGCACCGTGCCCTCGTAGATGACCTTGACCATGGCGCTGCCCAGGATAGTGATGAGCTCTTTGGTGTACGTTCTCAGTTTCGTGTGGATGGGACTCAGGAATGGTCTGAGTGCCTTGTAGCACCAGTCTATCAAATATCTTTTTACTCATGATGGATTGGCTAGCGCCAATGTCCAGTTCCATGGCTACGGTAAGCCATTCAATTTTACATTTAGCATTATAGATGGATATTTTGTTGAAAATGTGAAATGTGTGTATCCTGTGTACTTCAGCATCTGCCTCCTCTCTCTGAGGCTCGAAATTGCTTTGATCGACCATGGACCGATCTTCCTCTGCCATGTGGTGGTTAGCAGTTTTTGCAGAGCTTGCAGCTCGTTTGCAAGCTCGTTGGAGATGCCCCATTGTTCCACAGCTCTTGCAAACATACCCTTTGAAGCGGCATGAATTGGCTGAATGGAAGCCTCCACAACGCCAACAAGGTGTGAATTGCCTTGCATTCATCCTTTGTTGGGGACTCTGAGTTACCTGGGTCACCTGAGGCCTGCTGGCAGTTGCAAACTCGTGGTTTCTGCCCTGTACATTTCTGCTCGCAAACATAGTTCCAGTTAATTTATGAACATTGCTGAGAGATTTGTTTGGTGTTATCACTGGTGGACATAAACACCTGTGCTATTGCAATGGTCTTACTGAGGGTCGGTGTCTCTGCAGTCAAAAATTTTTGTAGGATGGTCTCATGGCCAATGCCCAGTACAAAAAAGTCTCTGAGCATCTGCTCCAGGTAGCCATCAAACTCACATTGTCCAGCAAGTCACCTTAGCTCGGCGACATAGCTCGCAACTTCCTGACCTTCAGATCGCTGGCCCATGTGGAACCGATACCTTGCCATCAGCACGCTCTCCCTCGGGTTAAGATGCTCCCAAACGAGTGTACACAGCTCCTCATACGACTTATCTGTGGGTTTCATTGGAGCCAGAAAATTCTTCATGAGGCTGTAGATCGGTACCCCGCAGATTGTGAGGAGGACCGCTTCCTTCTCCGTTGGCTACAAAGTACTGGTCTAGCCATTCAGCGTGGGCTTCCCAGTCCTCCGAGAACTTCTCCAGGATGCCCACAGTTTACTGCATCTTTGCGCTGGATTCGTATACTCGTCGTCAGTTATTGTATTCCTAACACAGATGAGACTGCACACAGGGAGGCTTAAAGTAACAATGACCTCAGTCTTTAATAAGACACTCCAGAGTGAGGAACAGGCCTTAGGGGCCGATTTCTATACAGTGCTCCCAAGGGATGCTGGGATCCCTTGGGACTTCAGGGGATGCGCTCCCTGGTGGAGGAACATGGGAGTGCATGCTTTACAGAGCCAGTCATCGGCAACTTCACAGGCGCCAAAGTGCAGATCCATCTAGTCCCTGATGCATGGCCCGTTCATCACAAGGCCCGAGAGATTCCATATATGATGCGGCAGAAAGTCGAGATCGAACTGGACAGACTTCAACGAGAGGGAATTATAACGCCAGTCGAGTTCAACGCGTGGGCCAGTCCAATTGTTCTGGTGTTGAAAAGCGATGGCACGGTCAGAATCTGCGGAGACTACAAAGTAACGATCAACCGAGTCTCGTTATAAGACCAGTACCCGCTACCCAAATCGGAGGACCTGTTCGCAAGGTTAGCACGGGGGAAGTAGTTCACCAAGCTGGATCTAACCGCTGCTTACATGACACAGGAATTGGATGAATCTTCGAAAAGACTGACGTGCATCAACACGCACAAAGGACCGTTCATATACCGTAGATGCCCTTTTGGGATTCGCTCGGCTGATGCCATCTTCCAGAGGAATATGGAGAGTCTGCTGAAATCGGTTCTGTGCACCACTGTGTTCCATGACAACATCCTGATCACTGATCGTGACACCACTGAACACTTGCAAAACCTGGAAGAGGTCCTAAAGCGACTGGACAGAGTGGGACTCAGGCTGAAACTCTCCAAGTGTGTTTTTCTGGCGCCAGAGGTCGAATTTTTGGGGAGAAAGATTGCAGCAGACGGTATCAGTCCCATGGACTCTAAGACGGAGGCCATCAAGAATGCACCCAGACCACAGAATGTGACAGAGCTGCATTCGTTCCTGGGACTCCTCAACGATTTAGATAACTTTCGACCCGGGTTGAGCATTTTGCTGGAACCTTTGCATTTATTGCTATGTAAGGGTGACGACTGGGTTTGGGGTAAATCTCAAGAGACAGCCTTTCAGAAGGCCACAAACCTGCTATGTTCTAACAAGTTACTTGAATTGTATGACCCGTGTAAACGTTTAGTACTAGCTTGTGATGCATCATCGTACAGGGTCGGTTGTGTCTTACAGCAAGCCAATGTGTCAGGCAAACTGCAACCGGTTGCATATGCGTCCAGAAGTTTATCTAAGGCTGAAAGAGCCTACAGTATGGTTGAGAAAGAAGCATTAGCATGCGTATACGGGGTTAAGAAAATGCACCAACACCTAGTTAGACTCCGATTCGAGCTCGAAACCGACCAGACTGCTCACTTCACTGTTTTCAGAAAGCAAAGGTATTAATACCAATGCTTTGTCCCGCATCCAAAGATGGGCACTAACAATATCTGCATATGACTATGTAATCCGCCACAGACCAGGCACTGAGAACTGTGCTGATGCCCTCAGTCGGCTACCATTGCCCACAATCGGAGTGGAAATGGCGCAACCCGCAGACTTGCTTCTTGTAATGGGTGCTTTTGAGAGTGAGGGGTCACCCATCATGGCTCGCCAGATCAGGACTAGCCAGGACCCTGTGCTATCACTGGTAAAAAACTGCGTCCTTAATGGGAGCTGGTCGACTGTTCCCGGGGAAATGCAAGACGAAATTAAGCCTTTTTACTGACGCATGGATGAAATGTCCATCCAATCGAATTGTCTCCTATGGGGGAATCATGTGGTTTTGCCAAAAACAGGCAGGGAAACGTTTATACGCTACCTACACAGTACCCACCTAGGCATAGTCATGATGAAGGCTATCGCTAGGTCGCACGTTTGATGGCCCGGCATTGACTCGGAATTGGAGTCATGCATACACCAATGTAACACTTGCTCACAGTTGAGCAATGCATGAAGGGAAGCCCCACTGAGTCTGTGGTCATGGCCCTCCAAACCGTGGTCCAGGGTCCACGTAGACATCGCTTGCCCCTTTCTAGGAATTATGTTCCTAGTAGCAGTGGACGCTTACTCTAAATGGATTGTGTTATATATGTAAACGTATTTACTCTGTACAACCACCAGAGGGCCCACCCCTTGGAGTCCCAATCCCTTGGGAGCACAGGTATTTAAGGAGGCCTCACAGGTTGGAGAGGCACTCTGGAGACCTGCAATAAAAGACTACGGTCACATGTTACGTTGAGCTCACAGTGTCCAGTCTGACTCTTTCTCCATACATAACAACTGGCGATGAGATACAGATAGCGAACCCAAAGATGCACAGAACAGTGGGCATCTTGGAGAAATTCTCGGAGGGAGATGATTGGGAAACTTTTGTGGAGCAACTCGACCAATACTTCGTGGCCAACGAGTTAGATGGGGAAGAGAACGCTGCCAAACGAAGGGCGATACTCCTTACCGTCTGTGGGGCACCAACGTATGGCCTCATGAAGAATCTGCTCACTCCAGCTAAACCCACGGAGAAATCGTATGATGATTTGTGCACACTGGTCCGAGAGCAGTTGATCCCGAAGGAAAGTGTTCTGATGGCGCGGTACCGGTTCTACACCTACAAAAGGTCTGAAGGCCAGGAAGTGGCGAGTTATTTCGCCAAGCTAAGACGCCTTGCAGAACATTGCAAATTTGAAGGACATTTGGAGCACATGCTCAGAGACTTTTTCGTACTTGGCATTGGCCATGAAAACATATTTTGCAAACTTTTGACTGCAGGGACCCCAACCTTGAGTAAGACCATAGCGATAGCCCAGTGACAATACAAAGCAAATCTCTCACCACACAAGTGCTGCTACAAGTACTGTGAAAAAAGTGATGTTGTTTTCGAATCGTAACGTACAGGGCAGGTCACACATGCCTGCAGTTGTACATCCGCAGATGTCTCAGAGTCCACCATCAAGGGTGATGAATGCAAGGCCATTAACACCTTGTTGGCGCTGCGGGGGTGATCATCATTTCCATTCATGCCGATTCAAAGGGTACGTTTGCAAGGGCTGTGGAACAATGGGACACCTCCAATGTATGTGCAGGCAAGATGCAAACCCTGCTAAACCTGCAAACCACCATGTTGCAGAGGAGGACAGATCCACGGAGGATCACGATGAACCAGAGCCTCAGATTGAGGAGGCAGAGGTACATGGGGTGCACACATTCACTGCGAATTGTCCCCCGATAATGCTGAATGTTGAACTAAATGGACTCCCAGTGTCAATGGAGCTGGACACCGGCGCGAGCCAGTCCATGATGAGCAAAAAGACTTTCAAAAGATTGTGGTGCAACAAGGCCTCAAGGCCAGTCTTAACTCCAGTTCGCAGGAAGCTAAGAACTTATACAAAAGAACTGATTCCCGTAATCGGCAGTGCTACGGTAAAGGTCACCTATGATGGAGCGGTGCACAAGCTACCACTCTGGGTGGTACCGGGCGATGGTCCCACGCTGCTCGGCAGGAACTGGCTGGAAAAGATACACTGGAGCTGGTCCGAGCGCTATTGTCTGCTGACAACACTTCATGTGCCCACGTCTCAAACAAATTTCCTTCGCTGTTCGAACCAGATATCGGGAAATTCCAAGGAGCAAAAGTACAGATTCACCTAATTCCGGGGGCGCGACACATCCGTCACAAGGCGAGAGCAGTATCATACATGATGAGAGAAAGGGTAGAGATCAAGCTAGACCGGCTGCAAAGAGAGGGCATCATTTCACCGATTCAGTTCAGCAAGTGGGCCGGTCCTATTGTTCCTGTCCTTAAGGGAGATGGCACCGTCAGAATCTGTGGCGATTACAAAGTAACTGTCAATCGTTTCTCCCTGCAGGGCCAATACCCACTACAAAAGGCTGACGACCTCTTTGCAACGCAGGCGGGAGGAAAGACGTTCACGAAGCTGGATCTGACTTCAGCCTACATGACGCAGGAACTGGAGGAATCATCAAAGGCCCTCACCTGCATCAACACGCACAAAGGTCTTTTTGTTTATAACAGATGCCCGTTTGGAATTCGATCAGCAGCGGTGATATTCCAGAGAAACATGGAAAGTTACTGAAGTCGGTCCCGCACACCGTGGTCTTCCAGGACAACATCTTGGTCACAGGTCAGAACACAGTCGAGCATCTGCAGAACCTGGAGGAGGTTCTTAGTCGACTCAACCGCATGGGGCTTAGGTTAAAACGCTTGAAGTGCGTTTTCCTGGCGGCTGAAGGGGAGTTTCTGGGAAGGAGGATTGCGGCGGACGGCATCAGGCCCACCAACACGAAGACGGAGGCAATCGAGAACGCACCGAGGCCACAGAACGTGACGGAGCTGCGGTCGTTTCTGGGACTCCTGAACTACTTTGGTAACTTCTTACCGAGTCTCAGCGCACTGTTAGAATCACTGCATGTCTTACTACGAAAAGGGGGCGAATGGGTTTGGGGCAAAAGCCAAGAAAATGCCTTTGTAAAAGCGAGAAAATTGTTATGCTCAAACAAATTGCTTGTGTTGTATGATCCGTGTAAGCGTTTGGTACTAGCATGTGATGCGTCGTCATATGGCATCGGGTGTGTACTGCAACAAGCAAATGACTTTGGGAAACCGCAACCGGTTGCTTATGTATCCAGGAGTCTGTCTAAGGCTGAGAGAGCCTACAGCATGATTGAGAAAGAAGCGATAGCGTGTGTCTGTAGGGTAAAGGAAATGCATCAATACCTGTTTGGGCTAAAATTCGAACTGGAAACTGACACTAATATCCCTGTTTTCCGAGAGTAAAGGGATAAATACCAACGCATCGGCCCGCATCCAGAGATGGGCGCTCACGTTGTCCGCATACAACTACGCCATCCGCCACAGACCAGGCACAGAAAACTGCACTGATGCTCTCAGTAGGCTGACATTGCCCACTACGAGGGTGGAAATGGCACAGTCCGCAGACTTAGAGAGTCCTGCGTTCACAGATGTAATACATGCTCGCAGTTAAGCAATGTACCCAGGGAGGCACCATTAAAGTTTATGGTCTTGGCCCTCCAAACCGTGGTCTAGGGTACACGTCGACTATGCAGCCCGTTCTTGGGTAAAATGATCCTTGTGGCTGTAGACACGTACTCCAAGTGGATTGAATGTGAGATAATGTCGACTAGCACGTCTGCTGCCGCTACTGAAAGCCTGGGGCCATGTTTGCCACACACCGCCTACCCAATGTCCTGGAGCGACAATGGGTCATGTTTTACCAGTGTTGAGTTCAAAGAACAGAATCAAACATGTCACATCTGCCCCGTTTAAACCAGCATCCAATGGTCAGGCAGAGACAGCTCCTCAAACCATCAAGCAAGGCTTGAAGAGGGTAATTGAAGGCTCACTGCAGACTCGCCTATCCCGAGTCCTGCTTAGCTACCACACGAGACCCCACTCGTTCACTGGGATCCCACCCGCTGAACTGCTCATGAAAAGAGCACTTAAGACAAGGCTCTCATTAGTTCATCCTGATCTACATGAACAGGTAGAGAGCAGGCGGCTTCAACAAAGTCCACACCATGATAGCGCAAATGTGTCATGCAAAATTGAAATCAATGATCCTGTATTTGTATTGAATTATGGACAAGGTCCGAAGTGGCTTCCCGGCACTGTCGTGGCCAAAGAGGGGAGCAGGGTGTTTCGGGTCAAACTTTCAAATGGACTCATTCACCGGAAACACTTGGACCAAATCAAACTCAGATTCACGGACTATCCTGAGCAACCCACCTTGGACTCTATCTTTTTTAATCCCCCAACATACACAACAGTGGCAGCCGGCACCACGGTTGACCACGAAGCAAAACCCATCATCCACAGCAGCCCAGCAGTGCCCAACACACCAGGCAGTCCAGCAAGGCCAGCTGCATAGCAGCCCAGCGAGGGCCCAACAACCGATTCAACAATACCAGCTTTCAAACCGAGATGATCAACAAGGGCAAGAATGGCCCCAGATCGACTCACATTGTAAATTGTTACACTATTGACTTTGTGGGGGGGGGGGGCTGTGTTGTTATATATGTAAACTTGTATTTACCCTGTACAGCCACCAGAGGGCCCATCCCCTGGAGTCCCAAGGGATCCCATAATCCCTTGGGAGCACAGGTATTTAAGGAGGCCTCACAGGTTGGAGAGGCACTCTGGAGACCTGCAATAAAAGACTAAGGTCACACGTTACTTTGAGCTCACAGTGTTCAGTTTGACTCTTTCTCCATGCATAACAGATTGAATGTGTAATAATGTCATCATGTACGTCCACTGCCACCATTGAAAGCCTCCGGGCCATGTTCACCACCCTTGGTTTGCCCGACGTCCTTGTTAGTGACAATGGACCATGTTTCACCAGCTCAGAATTCAACGAGTTCATGACCTGCAATGGCATCAAACATGTCAGGTCTGCCTGACATGTTTGATACCATGTCTTTGTGAAGACAGAACCAAAGTATTTGTTTAATGACGGACCAGCTAAATAAATACTTTGGTTCTGTCTTCACGAAGGAAGATACAAATAACTTTCCGGAAATATTAGGGGACCGAGGATCTAGTGAGAAGGAGTAACTGAAGAAAATCCTTATTAGGCGGGAAATTGTGTGAAGAAAATTGATGGGATTGAAGGCCGATAAATCCCCAGGGCCTGATGGTCTGCATCCCAGAGTACTTAAGGAAGTAGCCCTAGAAATAGTGGATGCATTGGTGATCATTTTCCTACAGTCTATCGACTCTGGACCTGTTCCTATGGACTGGAGGGTAGCTAATGTAACACCACTTTTTAAGAAAGGAGGGACAGAGAAAACGGGCAATTATAGACCGGTTAGCCTCACATCAGTAGTGGGGAAAATGTTGGAATCAATTATTAAAGATGAAGTAGCACATTTGGAAAGCAGTGACGGGATCGGTCCAAGTCAGCATGGATTTATGAAAGGGAAATCATGCTTGACAAATCTGGAATTTTTTTGAGGATGTAACTGGTAGAGTGGACAAGGGAGAACCAGTGAATGTGGTGAATTTGGACTTTCAAAAGGCTTTTGACAAGGCCGCACACAAGAGATTGGTGTGCAAAATTAAAGCACATGGTATTGGGGGTAATCTACTGACGTGGATAGAGAACTGGTTAGCAGACAGGAAGCAGAGAGTCGGGATAAACGGGTCCTTTTCGGAATGGCAGGCAATTGACTAGTGGGGTGCCGCAGAGCTCAGTGCTGGGACCCCAGCTATTTACAATATACATTAATGATTTGGATGAGGGAATAGAGTGTAACATCTCCAAGTTTGCAGATGACACTAAGCTGGGTGGCGGTGTGAGCTGTCAGGAGGATGCTAAAAGGCTGCAGGGTGACTTGGACAGGTTAGGTGAGTGGGCAAACACATGGCAGATGCAGTATAATGTGGATAAAATGTGAAGTTATCCACTTTGGTGGCAAAAACACATAGGCAGAATATTATCTGATTGGTGGCAGATTAGGAAAAGGGGAGGTGCAACGAGACCTGGGTGTCATGGTTCATCAGTCATTGAAAGTTGGCATGCAGGTACAGCAGGCGGTGAAGAAGGCAAATAGCATTTTGGCCTTCATAGATAGGGGATTTGAGTATAGGAGCAGGGAGGTCTTAATGCAGTTGTACAGGGCCTTGGTGAGGCCACACCTGGAATATTGTGTTCAGTTTTGGTCTCCTAATCTGAGGAAGGACGTTCTTGCTATTGAGGGAGTGCAGCGAAGGTTCACCAGACTGATTCCCGGGATGGCGGGAGTGACATATGAGGAGAGACTGGATCGACTGGGCCTGTATTCACTGGAGTTTAGAAGAATGAGAGGGGATCTCATAGAAACATATAAAATTCTGGCGGGACTGGACAGGTT
Source organism: Pristiophorus japonicus (assembly GCF_044704955.1). NCBI lineage: Eukaryota > Metazoa > Chordata > Chondrichthyes > Pristiophoridae > Pristiophorus > Pristiophorus japonicus. The sequence goes on from NC_091985.1 coordinate 21,986,977, forward strand.
GGATGCAGGAAGAATATTCCCGATGTTGGGGAAGTCCAGAACCAGGGGACACAGTCTAAGGATAAGGGATAAGGGATAAGGGGTAAGGACTGAGATAAGGAGAAACTTCTTCACTCAGAGAGTTGTTAACCTGTGGAATTCCCTACCGCAGAGAGTTGTTGATGCCAGTTCATTGGATATATTCAAGAGGGAGTTAGATATGGCCCTTCCGGCTAAAGGGATCAAGGGATATGGAGAGAAAACGGGAAAGGGGTACTGAAGTGAATGATCAGCCATGATCTTATTGAATGGTGGTGCAGGCTTGAAGGGCCGAATGGCCTACTCCTGCACCTATTTTCTATGTTTCTTTGTTCCTATGCCCCGTTTAAGCCTGCATCCAACAGGCAGTCCAAACTATCAAGCAGAGCTTGAAACACGTGACAGACGGCTCCCTGCATTCCCGGTTATCTCGGGTTCTGCTCAGCTATTCGAACTCGCTTACCGGGATTCCCTTGGCAGAATTGTTAATGAAGGAGCACTCAAAACCAGGCTCTCCCTAGTCCACCCGGATCTCAATTTTTATGTAGAAACCCGGCGTCACCGGCATAACATGTACCACGAACGTGCGGCTGTATTGCGTGACATTGAAGTTAATGACCCTGTATTTATTCTTAGTTATGGTCATGGTCCCAAATGGGTTGCTGGCACGGTTTAATCCAAGGAGGGGAATAGAGTGTTTGTTGTCAAACTTCCTAATGGACAAACGTGCAGAAAGCATTTGGATCAGACCAAACTGCGGTTCACTGACAACCAAAAACAGTTTGAAGAGGAAATTGCTCCACCAACACACACCCAACCAGCAATCGACCTCGCTGTCAATCACGAGGATGAACCCACCATGCCCGACAGTCCGATCAGACCAGCCGCGCTGCAGTGCAGCAATGATCTGACCAACTCATCCATGCCAGGACTTCAACTCAGGTGATCAACCCAGGAACGAAGAGCCCTGATCGCCTCAACTTGTAAATAACTTGTATCGAAGACTTTTTGGTGGAATGATGTTATGTATGTAAACTTTATAATAATGTAAGACTTGCCATCAGGGGGAGCACCTGTTGGAGACCCAAGGGTCACCTGCACACCTCGTGCAAGCAGGTATAAAAGGTTGTCTGCCATGCTGCTTCTTCACTCTGGAGTTAGATTAAAGAGACCAAGGTTGTATCAGTTTGAGCTTACAGCATACAGTCTTGTGGAGTTATTCTGAACATAACACCGCGGATATGTGGCTGGAAGCTCATTTCAGGGTCAAATATGACACCTAGATCGCGAACAGTCTGGTTCAGCCTCAGATAGATGCTAGGGAGAGGAATGGAGTCAGTGGCTAGGAAACGCAGTTTGTGGCAGGGACCAAAGACAATGGCTTCGGTCTCCCCAATATTTAATTGGAGAAAACTTCTGCTCATCCAGTACTGGATGTCGGACAAGCTGTCTGACAATTTAGAGACCATGGAGGGGTTGAGAGAAGTGGTGGTGAGGTAGAGCTGGATGTCGTCAGCGTACATGTGGAAACTGATGCCATATTTTTGAATGATGTCGCCAAGGGGCAACATATAGATGAGAAATAGGAGGCGGCCAAGGATAGAGCCTTGGTGGACACCAGAGGTAACGATGTGGGAGTGGGAAGAGAAGCCATCGCAGGTGATTTTCTGGCTACGATTAGCTAGATAATGGAATCAGGGAGTGCAGTCCCACCCAGCTGGACGGTTGTGAAGAGGCGTTGGAGGAGGATGGAGTGTTCAATCGTGTCAAAGGCTGCAGGACGAGCAGGACGAGGAGGGATCGTTTACCTTTGTCACACTCACAAAGGATGTCATTTGTGATTTTGATGAGAACCGTTTCAGTACTGCGGCAGGGGCGGAACCAGATTGAAGGGATTCAAACATGGAGATCCGGGAAAGATGGGCAACAACACAATCAAGGACTTTGGAGAGGAAAGGTACGTTGGAGATAGGGCGGTAGCTTGCACAAGGGTTGGTTTTTTGAGGAGGGGTGATGACGGCAGATCTGAAGGAGAGGGGATCCGAGAGAGAACCGTTAACAATGTCAGCTAACATGGGAGCCAGAAAAGGAAGTTGAGTGGTCAGCAGTTTAGTGGGAATATGGTCAAGGGAGCAGGAAGTGGGTCTCATGGACAAGATGAGCGTGGCGAGGTCAAGAGGGGAGATCAGAGAAACTGGAGTGAGATGCAAGTTCAGGGCGAGGTCAGTGGATCAAGGGAAATTGGCAAAGGCAGTTGATCGGATGGTCTCAATCTTTGATACAAAGAAGTCCATGAGCTCCTCGCACTTGTTGTTGGAGGTGGCTATGGTGACGACAGGGGAGAGAGGTTTAAGAAGATGGTTAGCAATAGCGAATAGTAGATGGGGGTTATCTTTGCATTCCAGAATGATCCTGGAATAGTGAGCAGTGTTGGCAGACAAGAGTAGAACGCGATAATGCTTTATGTGGCTGTGAATGGCTAAACCAATTGTCCGCCACATCCGTTCAAGTCAATACAGGGCGTAATATATTTTTTTTATTTTCGTTTGCTACCATCCTGTTTTCCAGCAAAGGGTACGATCCTAAAGGGGGTTCCAGAACAGAGAGAACTGGGTATATATGTGCACAAATCATTGAAAGTGGCAGGGCAGGTTGAGAAAGCAGTTAAAAAGCATACGGGATCCTGGACTTCATAAGTAGAGGCATAGCGTACAAACACTGATTCAGCCTCAATTCAAGTATTGTGTTCAATTCTGGGCACCACACCTTTGGAAGGATGTGAAGGCCTTAGAGAGGGTGCAGAAAAGATTTACGAGAATTATTCCAGGGATGAGGGACTTCAGTTATGTGGACAGACTAGAGAAGCTGGGTTGTTCTTCTTAGAGCAGAGAAGGTCGAGAGGAGATTTGATAGAGGTGTTCAAAATCATGAGGAGTCTAGACAGAGTAGATAGAGAGAAACTGTTCCCATTGGCAGAAGGGTTGAGAACCAGAGGATACAGATTTAAGGTGATTGGCAAGGAACCAAAGGCTACATGAAGAAAAACATTTTTCCGCAGCGAGCGAGTGTTTAGGATCTGGAATGCACTGCCTGAAAGAGTGATGGAGGCAGACTCAATTGTGGCTTTCAAAAGGGAATTGCATAAGTACTTGAAGGAAATAAAATTGCAGGGCTACGGGGAAAGAGCGGGGGAGTGGGACTAGCTGAAGTGCTCTTGCAGAGAGCTGGCACAAACCCAACGGGCTGAATTGCCTCCTTCTGTGCTGTAACCATTCTATACACAGGATGGTTGTCATACAAAAACTGACCCCTTTGTCTAAAACCATGAGGGAGTTCAGACTCATCTGTAACTTAACAATGAGTGAGCCCCCTTTACCTAATGAGTCACAAAATGTGACCCTTATAGTGCCACTTCTAGATACAATAATAGCTACAACTTGCATTTAAACAGTACATATAATGTAGAAAAATGTCCAAATCATTTTATAGACCACAATAGACACCAAGTCTAAGAAGGAGATATTAGTACAGAGAATGGCAGACAGAGGGGTTTAGAGAGGCAATTCTCGAGCATGGTGCCTGTTATGTATTTAACCCCTTGTAACCTGCATTACACCACCAGAGAGCCTACCTGTTGGAGTCCCAAGGGATCCCAGCATCCCTTGGGAGCAGGGTATATAAGCAAGCCACCCACGAGGTACCTGCACTCTGGAGCCTTATTAAAGGAGCTAAGGTCACACTTGCTCATTGTACACAGGACTCAGCTTCATCCTTTATTACGAGTGTACCAATTGCCGACGAGATAACGAACAACCGCGCGAAAATGCAAAGAACAGTTGGTATCCTGGAGAAGTTCTCAGAAGGGGACAATTGGGAGGCCTTCGTGGAGAGACTCGACCAATACTTCGTGGACAACGAGCTGGAAGGGGACGAGCTGTTTACATTATACATTAATGATTTAGGCGAGGGGATTAAATGTAGTATCTCCAAATTTGCGGATGACACTAAGTTGGGTGGCAGTGTGAGCTGCGAGGAGGATGCTATGAGGCTGCAGAGTGACTTGGATAGGGTAGGTGAGTGGGCAAATGCATGGCAGATGAAGTATAATGTGGATAAATGTGAGGTTATCCACTTTGGTGGTAAAAACAGAGAGACAGACTATTATCTGAATGGTGACAGATTAGGAAAAGGGGAGGTGCAACGAGACTTGGGTGTCATGGTACATCAGTCATTGAAGGTTGGCATGCAGGTACAGCAGGCGGTTAAGAAAGCAAATGGCATGTTGGCCTTCATAGCGAAGGGATTGGAGTACAGGGGCAGGGAGGTGTTACTACAGTTGTACAGGGCCTTGGTGAGGCCACACCTGGAGTATTGTGTTCAGTTTTGGTCTCCTAACTTGAGGAAGGACATTCTTGTATTGAGGGAGTGCAGCGAAGGTTCACCAGACTGATTCCTGGGATGGCGGGTCTGACATATCAAGAAAGATTGGATCAACTGGGCTTGTATTCACTGGAGTTCAGAAGAATGAGAGGGGATCTCATAGAAACGTTTAAAATTCTGACGGGTTTAGACAGGTTAGATGCAGGAAGAATGTTCCCAATGTTGGGGAAGTCCAGAACCAGGGGTCGCAAACTAAGGATAAGGGGTAAGCCATTTAGGACCGAGATGAGGAGAAACTTCTTCACCCAGAGAGTGGTGAACCTGTGGAATTCTCTACCACAGAAAGTTGTTGAGGCCAATTCACTAAATATATTCAAAAAGATGTAGTCCTTACTACTAGGGGGATCAAGGGGTATGGCGAGAAAGCAGGAATGGGGTACTGAAGTTGCATGTTCAGCCATGAACTCATTGAATGGCGGTGCAGGCTCGAAGGGCCGAAGGGCCTACTCCTGCATCTATATTCTATGTTTCTATGAGAACGCTACCAAACGAAGGACGATCCTCCTAACCGTCTGTGAGGCAACAACCTATGGTCTCATGAAGAATCTCCTAGCTCCGGCAAAGCCCGTGAAGAATTGTGTATGTTGGTCCGGAGGCACCTAAATCCTAAGGAAACCGTTTTGATGCGAGATAACGGTTCTACAAGTGTCAACGATCGGAGGGCCAGGAAGTGGCGAACTATGTCACCGAACTAAGGCGCCTCGCAGGACATTGTGAATTTGAGGGGTTCCTAGAACAAATGCTTCGAGACTTTTTTGTACTGGGCATTGGCCATGAGACACTCCTTCGCAAACTGTTGACTGTAGAAACTCCGAATCTAAGTAAAGCCATAATGATAGCCCAGGTATTTATGTCCACCAGCGACAACACCAAACAGATTTTGCAGAGTAAAGAAGTTTCAGCCAGTACTGTGCATAAAGTAACGTCGGTTTCGAGCAGAAATATACATGGCAAAATGTACATGCTGCCTGCTGCTGCCCGACCTCAGATGACCCAGAGTCCGCCATCAATGGTTAATGCGAGGCAGTTAACACCTTGTTGGCGTTGTGGAGGTGATCATCGGCTCCATCAATGCCGCTTCAAGCACTATGCGTGCAACGGTTGCAGAACAATCGGACACCTCCAGCGAATGTGCAGGTGAGCTGCAAACCCTGCAAACAACCACGTTGCAGAGGAAGATCGATCCACTGTGGATCAGGCTAAACTGGAGACTCGTACCGAGGAGTCAGAAGTGTACGGGATATACACATTCACCATGGAATGTCCACCAATAATGTTGAAAGTTGAACTAAACGGAATTCCAGTATCTATGGAACTGGACACGGGAGCAAGTCAGTCCATAATGAGTAAAAAGGTCTTCGACGGGCTGTGGGGCAAAAAGGCACACAGGCCCAAGCTCAGCCCCATTCACATTAAACTAAGGACTGACACCAAGGAACTAATCCCTGTAATTGGCAGTGCAGAAGTCAAAGTCTCCTATGACGGAGCAGTACACAAATTCCCGCTGTGGATTGTGCCAGGGGATGGCCCCACATTGTTTGGCAGGAGCTGGCTGGGAAAAATCGACGACGCCTCATGTGCCCAGGTTCTGAGTAAGTTCCCATCGTTGTTTGAGCCAGGCATTGGAAGCTTCTCGGGAGCGAAAGTGCAGATCCATTTGGTTCCCGGTACGCGACCCATCCACCACAAGACACGGGCAGTACCATAAATGATGCGTCAGAAAGTGGAAATTGAGCTGGACAGGCTGCAGTGAGAAGGCATCATCACGCTGGTGCAATTCAATGAGTGGGCTAGTCCGATTGTCCCGGTACTTAAAGAGGACGGCAAGGATAGAATTTGTGTGGACTATAAAGTAACGCTTAACCGTTTTTCAATACAAGACCAGTACCCGCTACCCAAGGCAGACGACCTATTTGCAACCCTGGCTGGAGAGAAGACGTTCACCAAGCTGGACCTGACCTCGGCCTACATGACGCAGGAGCTGGAGGAGTCTTCGAAAGGCCTCACCTGCATCAACTCGCACAAAGGTCTGTTCATCTATAACCAGTGCCCGTTTGGGATTCGGTCGGCCGCAGCAATCTTCCAACGGAACATGGAGAGCCTGCTAAAGTCAGTTCCTTGCACTGTGGTTTTCCAGGACGACATACTGGTTACAGGTCGGGACACCATTGAGCACTTGAAGAATCTAGAAGAAGTTCTCAGTCGGTTGGATCGCGTGGGACTCAGGTTGAATTGCTTGAACTGTTTTCCTGGCGCAGGACGTCGAGTTCTTGGGAAGAAGAATCGCGGCAGACAGCATCAGACCCATCGACGCCAAGACGGAGGCCATCAAGAACGCGCCGAGACCACACAACGTGACGGAGCTGCGGTCGTTCCTGGGACGCCTTAACTACTTTGGTAATTTCCGACCTGGGTTAAGCACCCTGCTAGAACCCCTACATGCGCTACTGCACAAGGGAGACGACTGGGTATGGGGAATTCACAAGAGGCTGCCTTTAAGAAAGCCAGAAATCTGTTGTGTTCAAACAAACTGCTTATCCTGTATAGAAACATAGAAACATAGAAACATAGAAAATAGGTGCAGGAGCAGACCATTCAGCCCTTCTAGCCTGCACCGTCATTCAATGAGTTCATGGCTGAACATGAAACTTCAGTACCCCCTTTCTGCTTTCTCGCCATAACCCTTGATCCCCCGAGTAGTAAGGACTTCATCTAACTCCCTTTTGAATATATTTAGTGAATTGGCCTCAACTACTTTCTGTGGTAGAGAATTCCACAGGTTCACCACTCTCTGGGTGAAGAAGTTTCTCCTCATCTCGGTCCTAAATGGCTTACCCCTTATCCTTAGACTGTGACCCCTGGTTCTGGACTTCCCCAACATTGGGAACATTCTTCCTGCATCTAACCTGTCTAAACCCGTCAGAATTTTAAACGTTTCTATCAGGTCCCCTCTCATTCTTCTGAACTCCAATGAATACAAGCCCAGTTGATCCAGTCTTTCTTGATAGGTCAGTCCCGCCATCCCGGGAATCAGTCTGGTGAATCTTCGCTGCACTCCCTCAATAGCAAGAATGTCCTTCCTCAAGTTAGGAGACCAAAACTGTACACAATACTCCAGGTGTGACCTCACCAAGGCCCTGTACAACTGTAGCAACACCTCCCTGCCCCTGTATTCAAATCCCCTCGCTATGAAGGCCAACATGCCATTTGCTTTCTTAACCGCCTGCTGTACCTGCATGCTAACCTTCAATGACTGATGTACCATGACACCCAGGTCTCGTTGCACCTTCCCTTTTCCTAATCTGTCACCATTCAGATAATAGTCTGTCTCTCTGTTTTTACCACCAAAGTGGATAACCTCGCATTTATCCACATTATACTTCATTTGCCATGCATTTGCCCACTCACCTAACCTATCCAAGTCACTCTGCAGCCTAATAGCATCCTCCTCGCAGCTCACACTGCCACCCAACTTAGTGTCATCCGCAAATTTGGAGATACTGCATTTAATCCCCTCGTCTAAATCATTAATGTACAATGTAAACAGCTGGGGCCCCAGCACAGAACCTTGCGGCACCCCACTAGTCACTGCCTGCCATTCTGAAAAGTACCCGTTTACTCCTACTCTTTGCTTCCTGTCTGACAACCAGTTCTCAATCCATGTCAGCACACTACCCCCAATCCCATGTGCTTTAACTTTGCACATTAATCTCTTGTGTGGGACCTTGTCGAAAGCCTTCTGAAAGTCCAAATATACCACATCAACTGGTTCTCCTTTGTCCACTTTACTGGAAACATCCTCAAAAAATTCCAGAAGATTTGTCAAGCATGATTTCCCTTTCACAAATCCATGCTGACTTGGACCTATCATGTCACCATTTTCCAGATGCGCTGCTATGACATCCTTAATAATTGATTCCATCATTTTACCCACGACTGAGGTCAGGCTGACCGGTATATAATTCCCTGTTTTCTCTCTCCCTCCTTTTTTAAAAAGTGGGGTTACATTGGCTACCCTCCACTCCATAGGAACTGATCCAGAGTCAATGGAATGTTGGAAAATGACTGTCAATGCATCCGCTATTTCCAAGGCCACCTCCTTAAGTACTCTGGAATGCAGTCCATCAGGCCCTGGGGATTTATCGGCCTTCAATCCCATCAATTTCCCCAACACAATTTCCCGACTAATAAAGATTTCCCTCAGTTCCCCCTCCTTACTAGACCCTCTGACCCCTTTTATATCCGGAAGGTTGTTTGTATCCTCCTTAGTGAATACCGAACCAAAGTACTTGTTCAATTGGTCCGCCATTTCTTTGTTCCCCGTTATGACTTCCCCTGATTCTGACTGCAGGGGACCTACGTTTGTCTTTACTAACCTTTTTCTCTTTACATACCTATAGAAACTTTTGCAATCCACCTTAATGTTCCCTGCAAGCTTCTTCTCGTACTCCATTTTCCCTGCCCTAATCAAACCCTTTGTCCTCCTCTGCTGAGTTCTAAATTTCTCCCAGTCCCCAGGTTCGCTGCTATTTCTGGCCAATTTGTATGCCACTTCCTTGGCTTTAATACTATCCCTGATTTCCCTAGATAGCCACGGTTGAGCCACCTTCCCTTTTTTATTTTTACGCCAGACAGGAATGTACAATTGTTGTAATTCATCCATGCGGTCTCTAAATGTCTGCCATTGCCCATCCACAGTCAACCCCCTAAGTATCATTCGCCAATCTATCCTAGCCAATTCACGCCTCATACCTTCAAAGTTACCCTTCTTTAAGTTCTGGACCATGGTCTCTGAATTTACTGTTTCATTCTCCATCCTAATGCAGAATTCCACCATATTATGGTCACTCTTCCTCAAGGGGCCTCGCACAATGAGATTGCTAATTAATCCTCTCTCATTACACAACACCCAGTCTAAGATGGCCTCCCCCCTAGTTGGTTCCTCAACATATTGGTCTAGAAAACCATACCTTATGCACTCCAGGAAATCCTCCTCCACCGTATTGCTTCCAGTTTGGCTAGCCCAATCTATGTGCATATTAAAGTCACCCATTATAACTGCTACACCTTTATTGCATGCACCCCTAATTTCCTGTTTGATGCCCTCCCCAACATCCCTATTACTGTTTGGAGGTCTGTACACAACTCCTACTAATGTTTTTTGCCCTTTGGTGTTCTGCAGCTCTACCCATATAGATTCCACATCATCCAAGCTAATGTCTTTCCTAACTATTGCATTAATCTCCTCTTTAACCAACAATGCTACCCCACCTCCTTTTCCTTTTATTCTATCCTTCCTGAATGTTGAATACCCCTGAATGTTGAGTTCCCAGCCCTGATCATCCTGGAGCCACGTCTCCGTAATCCCAATCACATCATATTTATTAACATCTATTTGCATAATTAATTCATCCACCTTATTGCGGATACTCCTTGCATTAAGACACAAAGCCTTCAGGCTTGTTTTTTTAACACCCTTTGTCCTTTTAGAATTTTGCTGTACAGTGGCCCTTTTTGTTCTTTGCCTTGGGTTTCTCCGCCCTCCACTTTTCCTCATCTCCTTTCTGTCTTTTGCTTTTGCCTCCTTTTTGTTTCCCTCTGTCTCCCTGCATTGGTTCCCATCCCCCTGCCATATTAGTTTAAATCCTCCCCAACAGCACTAGCAAACACTACCCCTAGGACATTGGTTCCGGTCCTGCCCAGGTGCAGACCGTCCGGTTTGTACTGGTTCCACCTCCCCCAGAACCGGTCCCAATGCCCCAGGAATTTGAATCCCTCCCTGCTGCACCACTGCTCAAGCCACGTATTCATCTGCGCTATCCTGCGATTCCTACTCTGACTATCACGTGGCACTGGTAGCAATCCCGAGATTACTACTTTTGAGGTCCTACTTTTTAGTTTAGCTCCTAGCTCCTTAAATTCGTTTCGTAGGACCTCATCCCTTTTTTTACCTATGTCGTTGGTACCAATATGCACCACGACAACTGGCTGTTCTCCCTCCCATTTCAGAATGTCCTGCACCCGCTCCGAGACATCCTTGACCCTTGCACCAGGGAGGCAACATACCATCCTGGAGTCTCGGTCGCGGCCGCAGAAACGCCTATCTATTCCCCTCACCATTGAATCCCCTATCACTATTGCTGTCCCACTCTTTTTCTTGCCCTCCTGTGCAGCAGAGCCAGCCACGGTGCCATGAACTTGGCTGCTGCTGCCCTCCCCTGATGAGTCATCCCCCTCAACAGTACTCAAAACAGTGTATCTGTTTTGCAGGGGATGACCACAGGGGACCCCTGCACTACCTTCCTTGCACTACTCTTCCTGCTGGTCTTCCATTCCCTAGCTGGCTGTGGACCCTTTCCCTTGTAAACGATTAGTGCTAGCTTGTGGTGCATCGTCATACAGAGTCAGGTGTGTGTTACAAGAGGCTAACGAATCGGGGATCTTGCAACCGGTCGCCTATGCGTTCCAGGAGTTTGTCCAGGACCGAAAGGGCCTCCAGCATGATTGAAAAAGAGGCTCTGGCATGCATTTATGGGGTAAAAAAAATGCACCAGTACTTATTTGGCCTCAAGTTTGAGCTTGAAACTAACCACAAGCCCTCATATCGCTGTTCTCTCAGAGCAAAGGGATTAACACCAATGCCTCTGTCCGCATCCAAAGATGGGCGCTCACGCTGTCGGCATACAACTATGTAATCCGACACAGACTGGGCACAGAGAACTGCACAGATGCTCTCAGTTGGCTGCCATTGCCCACCACCGGGGTGGAAATGGCACAGCCAGCGGACTTGCTCATGGTCATGGAGGCATTCGAGAACAAAAAGTCCCCCGTTACGGCCCGCCAGATCAGGACCTGGACCTGCCAGGATCCTTTACTGTCCTTGGTTAAAAAACTGTGTCCTCCATGGGAGCTGGTCCAGTGTCCCAGCGGAGATGCAGGAGGCGATTAAGCCGTTCCACAGGCTCAAAGACGAAATGTCCCTGCAGACGGACTGTCTGTTGTGGGGCAATCGCGTGGTCTTACCCAAGAAAGGCAGAGATACGTTCATATGTGAACTGCACAGCACCCACCCAGGCATTGTAATGATGAAAGCCATAGCCAGATCCCATATGTAGTGGTCCGGCATCGACTCAACTGAGCAATGCACCCAGAGAGGCATCGCTTTGTGGTCGTAGCCCTCCAAACTGCGGTCGAGAATCTACGTGGACTATGCGGGCCCATTTCTAGGCAAAATGTTTTTGGTTGTTGTGGACGCTTACTCAAAATGGAATGAATGTGCGATAATGTCTGTAAGCACGTTCATGGCCACTATTGAAAGCCTACGAGCCATGTTTGCCACGCACGGCTTGCCTGATGTCCTAATCAGCGACAATGGGTCGTGCTTCACCGGTGTTGAATTCAAGGAATTCATGACCTGCAATGGGATCAAACACGTCACATCTGCCCCGTTCAAGCCTGCATCCAACAGCCAGGCAGAACGGGTAATTCAGACCATCAAACCAAGCTTGAAACGTGTGTCGGAAGGCTCCCTGCAGACCCGGCTGTCCCAAGTGCAGCTCAGCTACCGCACCAGACCCCACTCACTCACCGGGGTTCCCCCAGCCGAGCTGCTCATGAAAAGGGCGCCAAAACAAGGCTCTCTCTTGTCCACCCTGATCTCCATGATCACGTGGAGGGCAAGCGGCATCAACAAAGTATGTACCATGACCGCGCAAATTTGTCACACGATATTGAGATCAATGATCCTGTGTTTGTGCTCAATTATGGACATGGTCCCAAATGGTTCGCTGGCACGGTCATAGCCAAAGAGGGGAGTAGGGTATTGCAGGTCAAACTGGCCAATGGGCAAACGTACAGAAAACATTTGGACCAAATCAAATTGCGGTTCACCAACAGCTACGAACAACCCGAAGAAGACACCACCAACTTTGACCCTCCAACACACACACTAGTGGCAACTGACATCATGGTTGACCATGAAGCCAAACTCACCATCCCCAGCAGCCCGGCAAGGCCAGCTGCCCAACAGCCCAGTGAAGAACCAACCAACTAACCCACACCCGCATTGGTACCGAGGCGACCGACAAGGGAACGAAAAGCCCCAGATCGTCTCACCTTGGAAATAAGTGTACTGTTGACTTCATGGGGGAGTGATGTTATGTATTTAACCCCTTGTAACCTTTATTCCACTACCACCAGAGGGCCTACCTTGGGAGCACAGTATATAAGCAGGCCACCCACAAGGTACCTGCACTCTCGAGTCTTATTAAAGGAGCTAAGGTCACACTTGCTCATTGTACACAGTACTCAGTTTCATCCTTTATTATGAGTGTACCAGTGCTTAGATGACTGAAGGCACAGACACCAAGGCTGGGGCAAAGTAATAGAGAATATGCAAGAGGCCAGACTCGGAGGGATAGAGAGTTCTTTGGGACGGGGGCGGTTTGTAGGTCTGAAGGAGGCAACAGAGATAGGGAGGGGAAAGGCCATGAAGGTATTTAAACACAAGGATGAGAATTCTAATTGGAGGCATTGGGGACTGAGAGCCAATGCAGGTCAGCAAGAACAGGAGTGATAGTGCAGGATTGGATATCAGCAGTGGAGTTCTGCATAACTTGAAGTTTGCACAGCCTGGAGGATGGGAGGCCAGCCAGCAGAGCATCTGGAAAGACAGAGGCTTGGATGAATAGGACTAATACTAATAAAATGTCGCAAGCACTCACCATTTATAATAGTATATAAATACAGTTAATAAATAATGGTACCTAACAGAAGTGTTTGCTTGTAGTTCATAAAACAGAGTCCCAAAAGGGTGCAGGCTTCTTCAGCATTCTCACGGAAGAAAATGGGCGCTGATAGTGCAGGGCTATGGAATCATTCCCGGGGCACTCCTGATTTCCCACTTGGAGGCAGGAATTTTCCCAGCTCTATGAGTGCGGGTTTGGAGGCGAGAACGCTTTCAAAATGGCCATGATTGACAGTGGGGCGGCAGTCAGTTCTGAACCCGCCTCCGTGTAAGTTTCTCAACTGTCGGGTCTGCCTGTGTATCGCAGACCCAACACCAAGTGACGGGCCAGTTAATTAAGGTAGTTAACAGGTAGTTGATTACTACGTAAAAGGATTAAAAGCAGGCACTTACAATTTTACCAACCTTTTTACGAGTTTAACGTCCCTCAGAGAACACACCAGGTAAGTGAAGTCGGATTCTCCATGACTTTTCATTACTTTGGCTAGTTGACTGGTGCAAAAATGGTATAAAAGCTAACATTTCACAGCTGTGCACTTTTCAATGTCAGAAACTGAAGCCGTCAGGATTTTGAAGAAATGTTTGAGCTGTATGCAGTTTCAAAGTGTTTGCAGTGAACTCTCTATTCACTGTCACCTCCTTGGAGGAACCTCTCTCACCACTGACAGATCGCTTCTGTCATCTCAACCTCACCTGCCATCTATTCCAGCAGCATTGGTGCCCTTAAAAAAATATCACCTTGGTCCTCAGAATCCCACCACAATCAGCCCCAACACCAACATCACTAAACACACCAGCATTACCAACAGCAATCCCAACCTTCTCCGCAATCAACTGATGCTGCACAAGACACAGGGCATCAGCACCCAACCACATTGCAGCCCTTACTATGGCCACATTTCCTTCACTTGACCTGTACTTGATACGCCAGGTTGGCACCACCCCACACCAGCACCATAAAGCATCCCTGCAATGCCCAAGCCATTCCTTTCCCTCTCATCAACATTGTGGGTGGGTATCCTTATGTCTCACCATTCAATACAATTCACTAAGCCAGTTCTAAAAGGTGCCCACAAACCTGTCCAAGAAAGCAAAGAGTTGAAAATAAAGATTTCAATGTTTGACAACACATCAACATAAACTTTACATGAACGTTGGCTAAAGTGCCGACCCTTGTGCGTTCATCCCGGTTTGTCATAAAAATAAAACGGGGAAGGTGGCTCAATCGTGGCGAACAAGGGAAATTAGGGATAGGGTTAAATCCAAGGAAGAGGCATATAAATTGACCAGAAAAAGCAGCAAGCTGAGGACTGGGAGAAATTTAGAATTCAGCAGAGGAGGACAAAGGGTTTAATTAGGAAAGGAAGCTTGCAGGGAACATAAAAACTGACTGCAAAAGCTTCTATAGATACGTGAAGAGAAAAAGATTAGTGAAGACAAATGTAGGTCCCTTGCAGTCAGAATCAGGTGTATTTATAATGGGGAACAAAGAAATGGCAGACCAATTGAACAAATACTTTGGTTCTGTCTTCATTAAGGAAGACACAAATAACCTTCCGGAAATACTAGGGGACCGAGGGTCTAGCAAGAAGGAGGAACTGAAGGAAATCCTTATGAGCCAGGAATTTGTGTTAGGGAAATTGATGGGATTAAAGGCCGATAAATCCCCAGGGCCTGATAGTCTGTATCCTAGAGTACTTAAGGAAGTGGCCCTAGAAAGAGTGGATGCATTGGTGGTCATTTTCCAACATTCTATAGACTCTGGATCAGTAACTATGGATTGGAGGGTAGCTAATGTAACCCCACTTTTTAAAATAGGGAGAGAGAAAACAGGGAATTATAGACTGGTTAGACTGCCATTGGTAGTGGGGAAAATGTTGAAATCAATTATTAAAGTTGTAATAGCAGCGCATTTGGAAAGCAGTGACAGGATCGGTCCAAGTCAGCATGGATTTATGAAAGGGAAATCATGCTTGACAAATCTTCCAGATGTTTTTGAGGATGTAACTAGCAGAGTGGACAAGGGAAAACCAGTGGATGTGGTGTATTTGGACTTTCAAAAGGCTTTTGACAAGGTCCCACACAAGAGATTAGTATGCAAAATTAAAGCACATGGTATTGGGAGTAATGTACTGACGTGGATAGAGAACTGGTTGGCAGACAGGAAGCAAAGAATACGAATAAACGGGTCCTTTTCAGAATGGCAGATAGTGACTAGTGGGGTACCGCAAGGTTCAGTGCTGGGACTACAGCTATTTACAATATACATTAATGATTTAGATGACAGAATTGAATGTAATATCTTCAAGTTTGGAGATGACACAAAGCTGGATGGCAGTGTGAGCGGTGAGGAGGAAGCTAAGAGGCTGCACGGTGACTTGGATAGGTTAGGTGAGTGGGCAAATGCATGGCAGATGAAGAATAATGTGGATAAATGTGAGGTTATCCACTTTGGTGGTAAAAACAGAGAGACAGACTATTATCTGAATGGTGACAGATTAGGAAAAGGGGAGGTGCAACGAGACCTGGGTGTCATGGTACATCAGTCATTGAAGGTTGGCATGCAGGTACAGCAGGCAGTTAAGAAAGCAAATGGCATGTTGGCCTTCATAGCGAGGGGATTTGAGTACAGGAGCAGGGAGGTGTTACTACAATTGTACAGGGCCTTGGTGAGGCCACACCTGGAGTATTATGTACAGTTTTGGTCTCCTAACTTGAGGAAGGACATTCTTGCTATTGAGGGAGTGCAGCGAGTTCACCAGACTGATTCCCGGGATGGCGGGACTGACATATCAAGAAAGACTGGATCAACTGGGCTTATATTCACTGGAGTTCAGAAGAATGAGAGGGAACCTCATAGAAACGTTTAAAATTCTGACGGGTTTAGACAGGTTAGATGCAGGAAGAATGTTCCCAATGTTGGGGAAGTCCAGAACCAGGGGTCACAGTCTAAAGATAAGGGGTAAGCTATTTAGGACCGAGATGAGGAGAAACTTCTTCACCCAGAGAGTGGTGAACCTGTGGAATTCTCTACCACAGAAAGTTGTTGAGGCCAATTCACTAATTATATTCAAAAAGGAGTTAGATGTAGTCCTTACTACTAGGGGGATCAAGGGGTATGGCGAGAAAGCAGGAATGGGATACTGAAGTTGCATGTTCAGCCATGAACCCATTGAATGGCGGTGCAGGTTCGAAGGGCCGAATGGCCTACTCCTGCACCTATTTTCTATGTTTCTATATTGAATGGTGGTGCAGGCTCGAAGTGTCGAATGGCCTACTCCTGCACCTATTTTCTATGTTTCTATGTTAGTTGGTATGATTCGACAAGGATGAGGTGAGTGTGAGGGGTGGCGACTGAGATGGGGAACTAATAATGTAGGTCGAGAGGGATGGGTGGAGGTGCAAGGTAAGGTGGTGTGAGTAAGGATGTGCAGTGATAGAGTAGGGATGGCAGAGTGATGGGATGTGATGAGTGGCACAGCAGGATGAGGTTAAGTGCGGCTTTGCAGTAATGTTTCGTGATCTACTGAGATCATTGAAAGGTTTGCTCCACTGCAGCCAGGTCCTCCTGACGACATCCCTGTTTCTGCCCTCCTGATCAATATGCAATCAGACTGCATTGGTGCCCTGGGGACGTCTCTTCCACCCATTGGAAGGGAAGAGGACCTCCCTGTGTGCTGTGACTCCCTCCATAAGCATCTGAAGGGAGTGATGGGAGAGCCTTGGTGCAGCCGTGCACCTCTGTGCAGTGCATGTCAGTGTTTGCAGTAGCTCAATGCTGCAGAACACTGACAGAAGAACTGTCAAAATCATGTGATCCCTTTAAGGAAACCGGCTGATGACGTGTCATCAAATGACATCGTCAGACCCACTTCCTGTTAATTGGCCGGGAACCTCGCAGGGCAGGCTTAGCAAGCCTCTTCGAGGTAGGATCGCTTCGTGAGGGCGGCATAAAGCTGGGAGCGAGTTTCTATTTAGGCACCGATGCCGGCTGTCCCGGTGGCGAAATCGCGACCGGAATGTTTGCCCAGGTCACAGAATTTATTTAACAAACCCAAGCTGGGGTTTTTGCTGTAAAGGTTATCAGCTCAGTAGTTACATACGTTTGCCTTGTGGTCAGTTTAATTGATCTGGTTATATTCGCTCTGCGTCTTTTAAGCTGTGTGCTCTTTTGTGCGAGATCCATGCAATAATTGCTGAGGCAAGGTACAGCTTGTTAACAAAAAGTCTGAAACTCCAGATGTGGAATTGCTTTGTATCCCTGATGCATTTCTCCGATCATGTGGGATACTTTGACAATGATGCTGGCCAAGTGGAAAAAGCTTCACGGTTCCCAAGGGTTCACAAATTGATCTCAGCATTTTTGAACTGCAGTTATGTAAACTATGGCTGTCTTTGTAATAAGAGTCACTTTTACCACAGGCATTCATTACATAAACATTTGTGTCTGATATTATGGAAATCATGCTATATATTTGTGGTTTATGCACATTCCTGGGTGGTGATGTCGTTCTGTTTCTTGGTGGGTGTTGGGATAAATGTGACTGTGGACTGTGTGCATGTCTAAAGAGGTTGAAACATAACTCCTGCCTGTCAAAATGTGTCCTACTGTGAACTTTGCAATCAAGTAGAACCTAATATTTTCAGTGAGCAAAGAAAATAAGAAGTCACAAGGCTGCCAATGCAGGGCATATAAAATGGTCTGTGAGGCTTGGCAAGGCTCTTTCTCATCAGTGCTGCAACTTTTGCAACCTTTTAAGCTCATAAAAGCACCAAATTGATAGAAATACAGCTTATATTATTGCCCATTTTGTCTTGTCTTCTCGGCTTTGAAAATTAAGAATTCATACCCATTTATCTTTCGAGAGCTTCTGTAATATCAGAAACTTTTTTTGTTAAGTGCTGGAGAAAATCTATAAATGTACTGGCTGATGTTTGCGCACAGTATTACAGTAATCCATCAATAAAAATGATCATACAAAATACAAACTCGTTCCAACTAATCACCTTTTGGACCATAATTAGATCTGCAGATTGTAGGAAAAGGAATAGGGGTCGGTATTTTTCCCCATCTTCGGGCGAGATCGGGGCAGCATCAGAGGAAAATGGCAGTGTACCACTTACTGCCTCATTCCTGCAACTCTTTAAGGTGTACAAAATCTGGTCTTATGACTTACAATTTTCAGGTACCACTGGGTCCACACCATGTTCATTGATACTTGGCGTAGAGCAGCCTAACCAGCAATCCTTAAAGGGAATGCTCAAAAAAGGTAAATATAAGTTTTTAAAACAAATTTTGTGGGGTTAGGAGGAGTATGAATGCTTCCCCTGGTCCCACTAAAATCTTCCCACCTGCTGCCGGTCCCTCCATGTCCATCCACCCTCTCAGCTTTGCTCCCCCCAAACCCATAAGCCTCCGCTTCTGGTTCGGCTCCATGGACGAGCTGCCGGATTTCCTGCCCTCCCCCTTCCTGAAAAACTGCCCCCTGAAATGGCATAGCAAATGACTCAGTTGTATCAAATTGGTGGCCCTTCTGGAAAATAGCCTGATTTAGCACCCTCCATCCTCTCCGTACCCACCTCCCTCCAGACTCTAAGAATCTGGTCCTACCACTGATTTCAGACATTCCGGAGAGTAGGCTGGGAGACATCAGGAATAAAAATAATATTTTCCGTTCATCAACTGGTTACGATTTCTATTGTGTTCGGTAGGATGCCAATATGGCTAAGTCTTTGAGTGCATAGGCAGCATTTCTGATTTACATGCGTGTCAAATTTCTATAAGATCCCAAATAAAAAAAACTGCTGATACTGCATACGTTACTCAGACATGTAAATCACAAAGAATGAACAAACGTGCATTTCTAATAATTTCTGTTATTGCAGCATTCAAAAAAAATTTATACTTTAACAATGAACACATTTCACAACTCATGATACATACAGGAGCAGTGTGACCTTCAGACAAAGCCTCACAGAATAAAAGACTGCGGCTCAATTTCAAACAGCATGCATTTTGTTTACATACTGAAGCAAAATCAGCACTACCCATTTTACCAGGTTTAACACAAGGTGAAGTACGGCCGGTTCTGAGAAGACAGGATGATGAGACGCCAAACAAGCACATAGCAGAAAAAGAACAAAAAACTGGGCCAAGGTACGCCTTAGGTAATGGAATAATCAGAACAAGATCAGAATTGAAAATACAGAATACTTATTCAATGGTATTATTTAGAAACAGCTGAGGAATTTAAAAATCCTCATACTTCTAATCAGAAGAATGAGAGGTGATCTTATCGAAACATATAAGATAATGAGGGGGCTCGACAAGGTGGATGCAGAGAGGATATTTCCATTCATAGGGAAAACTAAAACTAGGGGACATAGTCTCAGAATAAGGGGCCGCCCATTTAAAACTGAGTCGCGGAGGAATTTCTTCTTTCAGAGGGTTGTAAATATGTGAAATTCTCTGCCCCAGAGTCATTGAATATATTTAAGGCGGAGATAGACAGATTTTTGAGCGATAAGGGAGTAAAGGGTTATGGGGAGCGGGCAGGGATGTGGAGCTGAGTCTATGATCAGATCAGCCATGATCTTATTAGAGATCAGGCTCAAGGGGTCAAATGGCCTACTCCTGCTCCTATTTCTTATGTTCTTATGTTCTTAATAATGAAGTCTGGAAAACAATTTTGAAGCTTTATTTGCAGTACCCAAAGCTCAAAGTCATACCTCCAGCACAATCTAATCAAAGTCTTCAATCTAAGCTGTTTCCTACTGCCCAATTAAAGCAATGTATTTAAATTCAAGCATATCTAAAATGAAGCTATCTGCCAGCAATGAAACTAAAAGTTTCAAGACTTCAGGCTCTGGCTGTTATGTCTGGTCTCACTCAATGTCTTTTTTTAATAAAGGAAATATATAAATGAATACGTCTCCAGCTGCATGGAAATTGCATGTGGCGAGCCCTGTCTTATTAAAGACAATGCTCGACCCTCAATTCTAAGGAGGCATTTTTGGACACAGAGTGATGATCGCTCTTAATAGCACATCAAAATTAAATGTGTACAATTTAGAGCAGGTCTCTAATTGAATGGTAAATTCAGTGCCAAAGAGAAGATAAGTCCCTCAAGGCATTGTCAGGCATAAAGAAAGACATACATTTATATAGTGCCTTTCATGACCACCGGACGTCTCAAAGCGCTTACAGCCAATGAAGTACTTTTGGAGTATAGTTACTGTTGCAATGTGGAAATCGCACAAATGTGATAAAGACCAGATAAACTGTTTTTGTTATGTTAAGGCACTTTATATCCTTTTTGCAGTATAAATTGTTTTGTGCTGACCAATTAAATCATTTTCAGCAGCATTTTGCTGATGGAAAGAATACACCAAACATTGGAGACATAATCACTTTATATATGCAGGCCCGAGATCCTCGACATCTGTAAAAAGTTCAATGACACTGAAAGTCAGTTAGAAAAATTACATTGAACTGACAAGTCGTGAGAGCTACAGGGGGAGGATTACACGTTCAGAAATGAAGATAACAGAATTCCTCAGCCTTAAAAACTCAACTGATCTGGGAAAGATCAGGTATGCCCACAGACTCAGATAAGCTTCTTCTAAATGACGTTCATTCTCCATTCAACATGTATCTATACTCTTTCTCTTCCCTCTCCCATACCGTTACCTCTGGCGTTCCCCATTCTCATCTACCTTGGCAACATCATCAATTTCAAACAGTATGCATTTTGTTTATATACTGAAGCAAAATCAGCACTACCCATTTTACCAGGTTTGACAGAAGGTGAAGTACTGCCAGTTCTGAGAAGACAGGGTGATGAGACGCCAAACAAGCATCATGGTTCCACATGTACGCTGATGACACCCAGCTCTACCTCACTGCCACCGCAATCGACCCCTCCACTGACTCTAAATTGTCAGACTGCTTGTCCGACATAGAGTACCAGATGAGCAGAAATTTCCTCCAACTAAATATTGGGAAGACCGAAGCCATTATCTTCGAGTCAAAAGAAGTGGTGGTGAGGTAGAGCTGGGTGTCATCACCATGCATGTAGAACCTGCTGCCATGTCTTCGATGATGTTGTTGAGGGGCAACATATAGATGAGGAAGAGGAGGGGGCTAAGGACAGATCTCTGGGGGACTCCAGAGGTGTCGGTGTGGGAGTGGGACGAGAAACTATTGCTATGGATGCTCTGGCTATGATTGGATAGATAACAAATTGGATGCAAAATTGTAATGTTATATCAAAGAGGACTACCTGCCAATAATATAGAATGCAAAAGAGCAAACAGATATTTTGGAGTTCAGCTCTTGAGCACCGCGTATTATATACAATGTAAGTGATGGGCCAAATGGCTTTTCTCATGACATGCTTTCCTAGTTCTGACTAGCAAGTATCCAAAGCAAACTTTGTGGCTGCATCATCTCCGTTGGTTTCTCCTTTCACAGGAGTTTGTTCAGGAGCTTTTAAATAAGGCAAAATAATAGGCAGTGGATTTTTGATAAATACTTTCACTTGATAATATACTCCAAATTGATTCTACTGAATGATTTTGTGCATATGAAGCATGAACTATCCCTGATGAGCATCCGCTTCTGGTACGATAGGACGTCAATTTAGCAGCAGACTCCAGTCTACAAACTCCAGAATCTCCTTCACCTCCTTCCCAAAGGGTTGGTCCTGATTGAAGGGGGAGCTGCAGTAGTTTTGCCTGCAGATCTGAAGATACATTTATTTGGGGAGTAAGTACCTTTGGCTTCAGATGAAATATTTGTATTCACAATGCCCAACTGTAAATTTCTGCTGCAGTAAGGGTTTTAGGTTGCATCATCTGTGTAGAAAACTGGCTTACCATATATGATGTAGACCAAAAGTATCCTGGGAACACATCTTTCTTCCCATGCACCCAAACATATGGATTTCTACTTGGGGAAGTAGAATACTTTCTCCAGACCGATGACTTCCGATACTTTGTCCACACCTGGAAAATCACTACACATTCTTTTAAAATAGTACTGAATACTTCCTTAACGGCTGACAGCAATCCATAGTTGATCCACTGTCAATGGGGTCACTGTTTGCTAATCCCGTCCTTCTCATGTGTAATTTGAAGTGGCCCGTAGAGTACTGAGGATCGGCAACCCAAATAACTGAATAAGATTCATGTTTTATCTTAAAGACTGACTTGATTTCTGAACAGGACTCAAATGGTAAAATGTAATTTAATCCTGATAATTGTGAAAGGGATCCGAGTCAAATTATAAGGGCTATTATCTCCTCCCTCCTCCAATCCCTCCCCTCCAACTGCCCCCCCGCCCCACACACACACATATGCACACAACCCTTCTAATGTAAGTAGGGTCCAGCAATATGACTTTTTGTAGAGGCTTCACATCTGTAAATGTAATCAACAAACATTTGTGGGCAAACAGTGAGAGCATCACGCACAGCTGTTGGAAACATCACTGTCAATCAGTTCAAACTTTAAGCCCATGTACATGTATCAGCTGATGAAAATGCATTCCAAAATGATACTGGCGGCTGAAATGTGGTCAACAGGCTAAAAGAATATGGCTCTTTGCTTAGTCTTTATTTATCTACCACACTCAATTGTCTGAGTATTAGATTTTGACACAAATGTCAACAATCCACAAGTACCATTCATAAAGGTAATGCAAAAAGATTGCGTACACAAATAATCAGTCACCTGATATTCATATTATCTTCTCCGCTGATAAATTCGTATCAGTATGGTTCTTTACTTTTATTTAACAAGCTTTAGGTATGAGAAACATATCCAACAATGACATGATAAGAAACAAACTGAATAACCCAGTAGAGAAGATTTACATAGAATGAGCGAATGGTGGAAAGAGAAGTCAATTTGAAATTTGTAAGGAACACGATCACTGAAATTTACCCCCATCGCCATTTTCCTGTAGTGACTGAAGGATAATAAATACAGGGAATCAAGGGATATGGGAATAGTGCAGGAAAGTGTTGAGGTAGAAGATCAGCCATGATCTCATTGAATGATGGAGCAGGCTCGAGGTGCCGAATGGCCTACTGCTGCTCCTAATTCTTATGTTCTTATGCAATCTAATCATCCACCATCCTGGTTAACGAGCAGCCTTTTTGTGGAACAAAGTCTGGAAAGAGTCATTGCCTCATTGTGTAGCACGCTAACAGTGGTCTCCACCAAGCTACAGAAATTAGCAACACAATCGGAGATATTGTCTTCATTCTCGTGTCTGGGGTATTACTGTACCATACGTAAGTCGAACTTTAGGGACACTCAATTATCTACCAATTTCTATTATCCATGAGGGAGTCCTCTTTACTATAGCATATAATAGTGGTCCCACTCTATGTAGATATCTCAATCACCACTACTTTGCCTAGAGCTACTTAAAATAAAACATTAATGATTTGGATGACATTAATGATTTGGATGAAGGAATTGAGTGTAATATCTCCAAGTTTGCAGATGATACTAAACTGGGTGGCAGTGTGAGCCGTGAGAAGGACACTAAGAGGCTGCAGGGTGACTTGGACAGGTTAGGTGAGTGGGCAAATGCATGGCAGATGTAGTATAATGTGGATAAATGTGAGGTTATCCACTTTGGGGGCAAAAACAGGAAGGCAGAATATTATCTGAATGGTGGCAGATTAGGAAAAGGGAGGTGCAACAAGACCTGGGTGTCATGGTTCATCAGTCACTGAAAGCTGGCATGTAGGTACAGCAGGCGGTGAAGAAGACAAATGGTAGGTTGGTCTTCATAGCTAGGGGATTTGAGTATAGGAGCAGGGAGGTCCTACTGCAGTTGTAAGGGCCTTGGTGAGATCTCACCTGGAATATTGTGTTCAGTTTTGGTCTCCTAATCTGAGGAAGGACGTTCTTGCTATTGAGGGAGTGCAGCAAAGGTTCACCAGACTGATTCCAGGGATGGCTGGACTGACACATGAGGAGAGACTGGATCAACTGGGTCTTTATACACTGGAGTTTAGAAGGATGAGAGGGGATCTCATAGAAATGTATAAGATTCTGACGGGACTGGACAGGTTAGATGCGGGAAGAATGTTCCCGATGTTGGGAAAGTCCAGAACCAGGGGACAGAGTCTTAGGATAAGGGGTAGGCCATTTAGGACTGAGATGAGGAGAAACTTCTTCACTCAGAGAGTTGTTAACCTGTGGAATTCCCTGCCGCAGAGAGTTGTTGATGCCAGTTCATTGGATATATTCAAGAGGGAGTTAGATATGGCCCTTTTGGCTAAAGGGATCAAGAGGTATGGAGAGAAAGCAGGAAAGGGGTACTGAGGGAATGATCAGCCATGATCGTATTGAATGGTGGTACAGGCTCGAAGGGCCTAATGGCCTACTCTTGCACCTATTTTCTATGTTTCTATGTAAAGGAGGGATATCACACCAGGACAAACCTCATGGTTAATGGAAGGCCAGTTTTAAAATAGAGTAGATTTGCTTTAGCATAAATCTCTGGAGAATTAAGACCTAAATGTCATCTGACATAAGGCTCCCCATTTATTTGCAAATTGTTTTTCCTGCCCTAAAAATTCTCTTTTTAAATCATGCACAATAGATGAACATCATGTTCCATTTTAAATTGTTTTGCAATAATGACACTTAATTCACACTGCATCACCATCACCAGACAAATACACAACTAACCCCAATGTAGAATTCCAAAATACCATTCAGTAAAAAAGTTCTTCAATTATCTGTTTTTACTGTACAGCAAAATTCTAAAAGGACAAAGGGTGTTAAAAAAACAAGCCTGAAGGCTTTGTGTCTTAATGCAAGGAGTATCCGCAATAAGGTGGATGAATTAACTGTGCAAATAGATGTTAACACATATGAAGTGATTGGAATTACGGAGACGTGGCTCCAGGATGATCAGGGCTGGGAACTTAACATCCAGGGGTATTCAACATTCAGGAAGGATAGAATAAAAGGAAAAGGAGGTGGGGTAGCATTGCTGGTTAAAGAGGAGATTAATGCAATAGTTAGGAAGGACATTAGCTTGGATGATGTGGAATCTATATGGGTAGAGCTGCAGTACACCAAAGGGCAAAAAACGTTAGTGGGAGTTGTGTACAGACCTCCAAACAGTAGTAGTGATGTTGGGGAAGGTTTCAAACAGGAAATTAGGGGTGCATGCAATAAAGGTGCAGCAGTTATCATGGGTGACTTTAATATGCACATAGATTGGGCTAGCCAAACTGGAAGCAATACGGTGGAGGAGGATTTCCTGGAGTGCATAAGGGATGGTTTTCTAGACCAATATGTCGAGGTACCAACTCGGGGGGAGGCCATCTTAGACTGGGTGTTGTGTAATGAGAGAGGATTAATTAGCAATCTCATTGTACAAGGCCCCTTGGGGAAGAGTGACCATAATATGGTGGAATTCTGCATTAGGATGGAGAATGAAACAGTTAACTCAGAGACCATGGTCCAGAACTTAAAGAAGGGTAACTTTGAAGGTATGAGGCGTGAATTGGTTCGGATAGATTGGCGAATGATACTTAAGGGGTTGACTGTGGATGGGCAATGGCAGACATTTAGAGACCGCATGGATGAACTACAACAATTGTACATTCCTGTCTGGCGTAAAAATAAAAAAGGGAAGGTGGCTCAACCGTGGCTATCAAGTGAAATCAGGGATAGTATTAAAGCCAAGGAAGTGGCATACAAATTGGCCAGAAATAGCAGTGAACCCGGGGACTGGGAGAAATTTTGAACTCAGCAGAGGAGGACAAAGGGTTTGATTAGGGCAGGGAAAATGGAGTACGAGAAGAAGCTTGCAGGGAACATTAAAGCGGATTGCAAAAGTTTCTATAGGTATGTAAAGAGAAAAAGGTTAGTAAAGACAAACGTAGGTCCCCTGCAGTCAGAATCAGGGGAAGTCATAACTGGGAACAAAGAAATGGCAGACCAATTGAACAAGTACTTTGGTTCGGTATTCACTAAGGAGGACACCAACAACCTTCTGGATATAAAAGGGGTCAGAGAGTCTAGTAAGGAGGAGGAACTGAGGGAAATCTTTATTAGTCGGTAAATTGTGTTGGGGAAATTGATGGGATTGAAGGCCGATAAATCCCCAGGGCCTGATGGACTCCATCCCAGAGTACTTAAGGAGGTGGCCTTGGAAATAGTGGATGCATTGACAGTTATTTTCCAACATTCCATTGACTCTGGATCAGTTTCTATCGAGTGGAGGGTAGCCAATGTAACCCCACTTTTTAAAAAAGGAGGGAGAGAGAAAACAGGGAATTATAGACCGGTCAGCCTGACCTCAGTAGTGGGTAAAATGATGGAATCAATTATTAAGGATGTCATAGCAGTGCATTTGGAAAATGGTGACATGATAGGTCCAAGTCAGCATGGATTTGTGAAAGGGAAATCATGCTTGACAAACCTTCTGGAATTTTTTGAGGATGTTTCCAGTAAAGTGGACAAGGGAGAACCAGTTGATGTGGTATATTTGGACTTTCAGAAGGCTTTCGACAAGGTCCCACACAAGAGATTAATGTGCAAAGTTAAAGCACATGGGATTGGGGGTAGTGTGCTGACGTGGATTGAGAACTGGTTGTCAGACAGGAAGCAAAGCGTAGGAGTAAATGGGTACTTTTCAGAATGGCAGGCAGTGACTAGTGGGGTACCGCAAGGTTCTGTGCTGGGGCCCCAGCTGTTTACATTGTACATTAATGATTTAGACGAGGGGATTAAATGTAGTATCTCCAAATTTGCGGATGACACTAAGTTGGGTGGCAGTGTGAGCTGTGAGGAGGATGCTATGAGGCTACAGAGTGACTTGGATAGGTTAGGTGAGTGGGCAAATGCATGGCAGATGAAGTATAATGTGGATAAATGTGAGGTTATCCACTTTGGTGGTAAAAACAGAGAGACAGACTATTATCTGAATGGTGACAGATTAGGAAAAGGGGAGGTGCAACGAGACCTGGGTGTCATGGTACATCAGGCATTGAAGGTTGGCATGCAGGTACAGCAGGTGGTTAAGAAAGCAAATGGCATGTTGGCCTTCATAGCGAGGGGATTTGAGTACAGGGGCAGGGAGGTGTTGCTACAGTTGTACAGGGCCTTGGTGAGGCCACACCTGGAGTATTGTGTACAGTTTTGGTCTCCTAACTTGAGGAAGGACATTCTTGCTATTGAGGGAGTGCAGCGAAGATTCACCCGACTGATTCCCGGGATGGTGGGACTGACCTATCAAGAAAGACTGGATCAACTGGGCTTGTATTCACTGGAGTTCAGAAGAATGAGAGGGGACCTCATAGAAACGTTTAAAATTCTGACGGGTTTAGACAGGTTAGATGCAGGAAGAATGTTCCCAATGTTGGGGAAGTCCAGAACCAGGGGTCACAGTCTAAGGATAAGGGGTAAGCCATTTAGGACCGAGATGAGGAGAAACTTCTTCACCCAGAGAGTGGTGAACCTGTGGAATTCTCTACCACAGAAAGTAGTTGAGGCCAATTCACTAAATATATTCAAAAGGGAGTTAGATGAAGTCCTTACTACTCGGGGGATCAAGGGGTATGGCAAGAAAGCAGGAAGGGGGTACTGAAGTGCATGTTCAGCCATGAACTCATTGAATGGCGGTGCAGGCTAGAAGGGCTGAATGGCCTACTCCTGCACCTATTTTCTATGTTTCTATGTTTCTAATCACCACAAGCTGAAAACTATCAATTCATTGGCACTTCTCCCTCAGAGACATTGACAGATTTCACAGGTTGACTCACCTGCTGGTATATTTTTATTGTAGTTGCTTTCTGTTATTCTTTTCAGTCAAGCAGATGAATACATGATTGAATTGGCCGTGGTACAAATATTTCCAAATGTGCCTTTTTAATTTGACATTTATCAAAATACATTTAAAATACACTGATTCAAACTTGACTTTTCTTGGCAAACCAACTCAGCGTTTATCGGTGCTCAACAAACCAGCTTCTAGCAGTTTACGCAGACTCCCCCCTCCACTTGTAACTAATTGATCACACACTCATGCTAAAACAGGGAATTTACACTTGAACTCAACTGCCCATTGTGAACGATATTTTCGAGCACATTGGGGGTGAGGCTTTCTGCCTGACCACTGAGAGAGAATTCAAACAGGCTGCATTTAGACAGACTGTGAAAATTCACAGACCCCCAAGTCAAGGCTGCTACATGCAGTTCAGCATGTTGCATTAAGTCATCAATCAACTTGACATTTTAGGACCCTTGGGTAGCGAGCCAATTAAAAGGTTAAAAGACTATTAATTGAGCCAATAAGGTCAAAGAAGGGGAGTTCTTTTCTGTAAATTGATCCAGGTATAAGTACAGCCATTCTGACCATGTGGTCCCAGAAGGACAAAGACCTGGCTTAAAGCCAAGAACTTGTTACTGCTGTCTGCCAAATTAAAGAAGTTAAAACTACAATCAGAGTTCGTATTTCATTGGAAATTAAGAGATCTAACAATTTTGGCGTCACGAGCACGAGGAAAGAAACTGAATTTTGGACATCGGACCTACATACTGAGGTAAGGACACCTCTTTTTTTAAAAGTCCTCGGTCAAAAGTCTAAATTCGCCTCTCCTTCTACGCGATTCCGAAAGCCTCCGGTTTGCGGACCCTCCGGTTGGTAGTCGGCTCAAGGTCCCATAGACGTGTGTTAGTTAATTAATCACCGAGCTATTGATCGGCTAGAAAGCCTACGACTCAAGACCCCAGTAAAGAACTCAGTATAATGGCAGCAGGAGATAAGAGCAAAGAATTGCCTACAACTGTTAAAGGTGGGCAGGCACCATCTGAAGTTTCGCTAGATTTAATTCTCGAACAGTTGAAAGAATACATAGAGCAACAATTCAATTTATCTAAAACCTGTATTAAGATCGAACAAAAGTACGGAACCTCCAAAGGACAATGGTCCTTGGACGAGATTAAAAGGGTCTGGGGAAAAACGACCCGTATGAAAAATAAAGAGCGAACTAGATGGTCCCTAGCAGTTATGGGCCAGATTCGAAAGCGGAATGAAATTATAATGCGTTCCCAACATGATCGAGAACTGATCAGTACAAAAGATCAATTGTAAGCTGTTTGTGCGCAGCTGCGACAGAAAAAGCTTGAACTTGAAAAGCTGGAAGCGGAAGTTAAAGATCTTAAAGGTGAAATTAAAGATTGGAAAAAATCATTAGGTCAAGAGACAGTAATAGGAAAATGTATTGATCAATTCCCAGGGTACCCATGTTTGGATAAATTAAAAGCGCAAACCTGAAGACACGACCGAGGAATAGATACGAATTCTGAATCCTCCGACGATACAGGGTCGGAGGATGAAGAATTAGGGGTGCGCTTTGCCCCGTTTAAAAAAAGACGAGTTTTAGTCAAATCAGAAGAGACTGCGGATGAGGGCGGAACCAAAAAAATGAAGAAAAGGCTGTATGAAAAATACTTAATTCATGATCCGGCAGACCCAGAGAAAATTGATAAATGGTCCAAGGAATTGCCCAATCCAAAGAAAGGGGGAGTAAAAACATGGGACCAATTGGACCGCTTAAGAAATATATATCAACTTCATCCCTGGGACGGAGTGCAAATTTTGACCATAATGGTGCCAAAAACACAGGGAAGAAAATTGCACGACAAGGTAGAAGAAGCTTTGGGGCAGGATGAGCAAGATTTAGATGCAGGATGGGAGGCGATTAAACACTGGCTGCAAGCCTTCAGTCCAGCTAAGACAGACTGGGGAAAAATTGCAGCCTGCCAACAGAAAGGAACAGAGGAGGTCCTGGAGTATGACGAGCGGTTTAGATGCATGTGGCTAGAACATTCGGGTATGAATAATACGGATGAGGAAATGGATGAACAAGTGTTTGGACCCCTGAAAGCAGCTTTCGTGGCAGGTCTAAAGCCAGAACTGTCCAAAATGCTTAAGATAGTGTTACCGGACTGGGAAGGTAGAGGAACTACCTTTGCAGCGTTGGTGGATCGATGTAACCAATTAGATCGGGATATGGGAGCTAAAGTCCGAGCTGTACAGGCTATGGGATGGAAATCCCAGGATTCCGATAAACAGTTATTAGGAAAATTACCCGGAAAATGTCATTATTGTGGGAAAGAAGGTCACTGGGCCAAGACGTGCAGGGCAAAACAGCAAGGTCGTGGCTGGGGAAGAGGACGCAGCCAGGGATACAATTCAGCCAACAAACCAGGCTTGTCACAAGATAACGACCTCATAGAAGCATTTAAGCGACTGACAATAGAACAACAGAAGGAGTTACTTGGGATAGCAAAAAACGATTAGAGCCCACCCTGGCCCCCCTCCTCGCACTAATACAACAGAGTGGAGATGGGCTATATATAACTGAGGGTGGGCGATAAGGATGTGGACTGTCTTTTAGACACAGGGGCGGAATTAACATGCTTACCCCTTCAATTTGGAGACTTTTTGCCGTTGGATAGTAGGGCACGTACAGCCTATGGAGTTGGGGGCCATAAAATGGAAACTAAAAGGACAACACCGGTACTTATAGGGCTGGGTCCACATGAACTAACCACGCCGGTCTGGATAGGCCCAGTAGATCAACCCCTTTTGGGAATGGACGTTCTAATCCAAATAGATTCATCGTTGCATTTCGAGAATGGTCGGGTGACATGGTCAATTAGAACTTTGAAGAAAGAAGAATTGAAGGAACACCCGATATGGGCTAAAGATAAGAACGATTGTGGCCTACTCCAGATGGAGCCTGCGTCATTTACAGGGACCAAGCCTCCATGCACTAACAGTATCCCATCAGTCCAACTGCCATCGCGGGAATCTTACCGGTTATTCAGCAATTGGAGAAACAAGGGGTGCTTATTAAAATGCATAGCTCCTCCAATAGCCCCGTGTGGCCGGTACAGAAATCTAATGAGACCTGACGTTTGACTGTCGATTATAGAAAAGCTAACCAGTATATTGATCAAAAAGCTCCTTTGGTCGCAGATCCCTCCACCATTTTTAATGCCCTCAAACCGAAACATAAATATTTCTCGGTTATAGATATGGCCAACGGATTTTGGTCGGTGCCTCTGGCACCGGAGGTTCGACAGTGGTTTGCTTTCACTGTCCAAGGACAACAGTATACTTGGACCCAGTTACCGCAGGGTTTCCACAACAGCCCTACGCTATTCCACATGGCTTTACAAAGCCATTTGCGAGAATTACCTCCCCTGTCATCCACAGTCATCCAATATGTAGACGATATCCTGCTAGCTTCAAACACGGAAGAACAGCATGAACAAGATTTACGAGCTTTGCTGGATCACCTTCGGCTGAAAGGACATAAAGCCAGCATCGACAAAGCACAAATATCCCAAGAAGAGGTTGTATACCTGGGACAAAAGATTTCACAAGGAAAGAGAGAACTTACCCAGGATAGAACTGCAGCCATTCGGGCTGCTAAAAAACCTACCACTATTCAGGAACTAAGGTCTTTTTTGGGATTGTGTAACTTTAACAGAAATTGGATTGACTCCTTCACACAGCTTGCTCAGCCATTGAATGATATTTTAAAGGAGAAACGTGCCTCTAAAGAAGCCATCACCCTCACAAAAGAACAGCAAGAGACCTTCCTGAGTTTGAAAAAGGCTTTGTGTTCGGCATCGGCTCTGGGAATCCCCGACAGTGGTAAGCCATTTACCCTGTTTGTCCATGAGAAAGAAGGATATATGACAGCTATACTGACATAAGAACATGGGGATCGGCAAAGACCTATTGGCTATTATTCGGCAAAACTGGATGCGGTAGCCCTCGGATGGGGAAGTTGCCTAAGGGCCATGGAAGCTACATGTCGAGCGGTAATGACCACTGCGGGTCTAGAACCTCGATCAAAAGCTGATTGTCAAGTGTCCCCACACCGTACACGCTT
This sequence comes from Pristiophorus japonicus, assembly GCF_044704955.1. Taxonomy (NCBI): domain Eukaryota; kingdom Metazoa; phylum Chordata; class Chondrichthyes; family Pristiophoridae; genus Pristiophorus; species Pristiophorus japonicus. Next base: position 22,019,131 of record NC_091985.1, read on the forward strand.
TGTTGTCTGTGAATAGAATGTCTCAGGTGACAGCAGCAAGATGGACCCGCTGGACAGCAGTTTTGGAAGCTCCTAATCTCCATATCGTCCGGGCCAGCCCGGTTAATCCCGCAACTATGCTCCCGATGTCAGAATCGAGGGAGCAAGAGGGGGGAGAATGTGAAGAGCATGACTGCGTGGAGATTTTAAAAGAAACAGAAGAAGTAGCCTTAGCAGCAGAGGAGCCTCTGCACAACCCAGACTTCATCCTGTTTACAGATGGTTCCTCCTTTGTTGACAATGGTACCAGAAAAGCAGGATGGGCAGTTACAACCTTATATGAGGTAGTGGCAAAAGGATGTTTACCCTCAGGAACGTCAGCACAACAGGCCGAGTTACGGGCTCTGTCAGAAGCATGTCGAATAGCAGAAGGACAGACAGCTAATGTCTACACAGATTCGCGTCATGCTTTTGGAGTCGCTCACGACTTTGGTATGTTATGGCGGAAAAGAGGATTCCTCACTGCTGCTGGTACACCTATCCGAAACGGAAAAGAAGTCCGAGACTTACTGGAGGCCATACAATTACCTCAGGAACTGTCCATCCTGAAGTGTAAGGCCCGTACCAAGGAAAATACCACAGAAGCACAGGGAAATGCCCTAGCCGACCAGGCAGCTAAAGATGCCGCCTCACAGGGTGTTCCTCCAGAAGAACCAACACAGATGTGCAGATTGAAAGCACTCAGGACTCTGACACGAGACCTTCAAACAATGCAAGGCGAGTGCTCCCGAGAGGAAAAATGGACATGGATTGAGGCAGGAATTAAGCTATGCGAAGATGGTGTCTGGAGACAAAGAGTTACCGACAAGCCAGTCGCGCCACAAGCGCTTATGCCTTTTTTAGCCCAACAGATCCACTCGTGGGGACACTTGGCCTCACAACAGATGACGGCACGGTTCCAGAAAAGCTGGTGGGGTCAGGGATTTAAAAAACATGCCCAGCTGGTAACAGACCGCTGTGTGGTCTACCAGAAAAATAATTCTGGACCCATCACGGTAATGCCCCAACAGAGGCCCCCTGCCCCTTTCGGACCATTCCAGCATCTGCAGGTTATATATCTCTTCCTTCATGCCAAGGATACACTAACATTCTTGTCATGGTCGACAGATTCTCTAGATGGGTAGAAGCTGTCCCAACTAAAAGAGCCACAGCCAATCACACTGCAAAGGTCTTGTGTAAGGATTACATTCCCCGATGGGGAGTCCCGAGTAGCATTGACTCAGATCAGGGAACACACTTCACAGGTGCTGTCTGCCAAGAAGTCTGTAGGTTACTGAACATTATGTGGGATTTACACTGTCCTTATCATCCACAATCATCAGGACAAGTAGAGCGAATGAATCGAATTCTGAAACAACAGCTTGCCAAATATCACCAAGAAGGAACACCATGGCCCCAGGCACTACCAATAGTGCTATGTAGCATTAGGGCAACCCCGAACAGAACTACAGGTCTAAGCCCATTTGAAATTATAACAGGAAGACCCATGTCGATGCCAGGAACTATCGATTTACGGAAAGCTGATGTTCACTTAATGAGTGACACTTTGTTATCATACTGTCAGAACTTAACCAATGCTATTAGTTCTGTTTCCCGACAGGTATCGGCAGCTTGGGGTAATCCACCTGAAGGAGGACACGACATCATCCCGGGAGTCTGGGTGTATGTGAAAAAGTTGCATAAAGAACCTTTGGGTGCCAAGTGGGAGGGACCTTATCAAGTGTTATTGACCACCCAGGCAGCTGTTAAAGTCCAAGGAAAGAAAGCCTGGATCCACGCTTCACACGTTAAACGAGCACCCGTAACTGAAGCTGAAATCTAATAAGGACAATTACTTTTTGCGAAAATGTATAAATTTACTGTATTATTGATTGTAGGTATTCTAGGCATAGGCCTACTTCTTACTAGCCGACCTTCTGCACCAAAGGGAAATAGTAGGGTAGCAAGGGAATTACATGTAAATACCTTTTTATATATGTCATACATTTATGCCAAATAAGGTAACATTTCTAGTTGTTGGGTGTGTGCGCATATTCCTATTCACTCAAGGGAGGGATTCCCTTGAGGCCAGTTCCCTTGAATATCTCGGAAATGGCTGAGTGGATAATTAATCAAAACAAAACAAGCAATGCTTTTCAGGATACGGAAAATTGGGCACGTAAATGGAAGTCAGCAGGTTACAATCTGACTACCTTTGAAGGAGGATACCAACCGTGCTACAATAATTCCAAACGGCCCCCATTTTTTGTTATCACTAATACAACGGGAATAGGAAGACCGGGGGAATCGGTCTGTCTGATTAGAAACATCAAAGGAGGCTAAAATATGGGGTATAGTAACTGCTCCCAGAATTATAATATAATCAAGCCACGGAACCGTCCAAACTGGGCCGATGTGGGAATTTTTAACGTAACGGGGATTCTGAATAAAGCAGATGGAAAAGCCTGGACAGGCCCCGGAGTGTTGCTGACAAAGAAACAGCTAACCTTCATTGCCTATAATGGCACCTATTAGGTGTGTGGCCACAAGGCCTAACCTTGGCTGCCCCAGAATTGGATGGGATCCTGCTATTTAGCCTACATTGTGCCTTATATGTATCATATAAGGTCACTGTCGGAACATTTACACCGTCCTAAGAGAGCTATCACAGAAACAGAGAGGTCCTTTGCCATTCTGATCCCCAGGTATGGGACCGCCAAACTGGCAAGGGAATCCATTAACATGGCATCCGTTGTGGAACGAGTAGCCAATGATACCTCAGAGGCCCTAGTTAAAATCAATGCAGAAATGTCGCAATCCGCACAGTAGCCCTACAGAATAGACTGGCCCTTGATTATATCCTGGCTGAAAAGGGAGGTACTTGCGCCCTACTCGGAACTGAATGTTGCACATATATCCCAGATAGCTCTGAAGAAATTACCCACTTAGTGGAGCATATCCAACAGGTGGTAGAAAAACTTAAGCAACCCCCATCATTCACTTTGTGGAGTGGAGCCACTGAATGGCTAGGTTCAATAGGAACTTCATTGGTGGAAGGTTTAATTCTATTTGTTGCAATTGTTTTACTTTTATATTGTTTGTTTATGTTGATTAAATGTTGTTGCAACCAGGCGGCTATAGCTGTTGTCCCGCAGGTGAGACATCTTGTAGGTCCCAGCAGACCGTCTGTACGTGGCACAGGGTATGTTATGCTTAAGGGAAGGTTGTTTACTGGTTGAATTAAGATATTGATTTGGATTAAATTGGAATAAGGTTAATTAACCTACTAAAACCAGACTTCCATTGTGGCCACGATGGAACTCGGGTTGGTGTAAATTTGTGTGGAAGCTACTAGTCCGGACATGTGGCGAAACACATCAACAAATTTTGGAAGGAAACTCTATTAACATGTATGAAATTATTTTGTAGAATGTTTAACCAGTGATACCTGATGTTTTATGATTCAGTTTGTGAAAGAATCAAAGGGGAGATTGATAGAGAATTCAAACAGGCTGCATTTAGACAAACTGTGAAAATTCACAGACCCCCAAGTCAAGGCTGCTACATGCAGTTCAGCATATTGCATTAAGTCATCAATCAACTTGACATTTTAGGACCCTTGGGTAGCAAGCCAATTAAAAGGTTAAAAGACTATTAATTGAGCCAATAAGGCGAGTTCTTTTCTGTAAATTGATCCAGGTATAAGTACAGCCATTTTGACCATGTGGTCCCAGAAGGACAAAGACCTGGCTTAAAGCCAAGAACTTGTTACTGCTGTCTGCCAAATTAAAGAAGTTAAAATTACAATCGGAGTTCGTATTTCATTGGAAATTAAGAGATCTAACAACCACCATCAACTCCCAGGAGATCCAGACATTCGTACGCCTGTTGCTTCCCCAGGGTAGCTGGCCAAGCACAATGTGTCGGAAGGGATAAAGGCCATGACCAAGTACACCAGCTCCAAGTAAACTCTGCAATGTACAGCAAAACTCATTGTGTCATTTTTATAGGGAACTACAGTAATCGTAGGGTGCAACATCTTTTTCATTTGACAATAGAATGTTCAGAGGAGAAGTGAAAAAGAAAAGAAATAGGGCAAAGAGAGGATATGAGAATAGAATGGCAGCTAACATAAAAGATAATCCAAAAGTCTCCTATAGGCATATAAATAGTAAACGGGTAGTAAGAGGGTGGGGCTGATTAGGGACCAAAAAGGAGACCTACGCATGGAGACAGAGTGTATGGCTGAGGTACTAAATGCATCTGTCTTCACCAAAAGAAAGAAAAACTTGGATTTATATAGCGCCTTCCACAACCATCGGACATCTCAAAGTGCTTTACAGCCAATGAAGTACTTTTGCAGTGTAGTCACTATTGTAATGTAGGAAGAAGATACTGCCATAGACAGAGTAAAGGAGGAGGTAGAGTAGATATTGGATCGGATAAGAATTGATAAAGACGAGGTACGAGAAAGGCTGGCTGTACTTAAAGTAGATAAGTCAACAACCTAGACGCTGAGGGAAGTGAAGGACAAAATCACGGAGGTTCTGGCCAATCATCCTTAGAAACAGGGGTGGTGCCGGAGGACTGGATAATTTTAAATGTTACACTCTTGTTCAAAAGAGGGTGTAAAGGTAAACCCAGCAACTATAGGAAAGTCAGTCTAACCTTAGTAGTGGGGAAGCTTTTAGAAACAATAATGAGGGACAAAATTAACAGTCACTTGGACAAATGGGATTCATTAAGGAAAGCCACCACAGATTTGTTGAAGGCAAATCATGTTTAACCAACTTGATCGAGTTTTTTAATGAGATAACAGAGAGGGTTGATGAGGGCAATGCGGTTGACATGGTGTACATGGATTTCCAAAAGGTGTTCGACAAAGTACCATATAATGGGGCACAGGTTTCGGACGCCCGCTAGAACGGCGCACATCGTAGAGGCCCGCCTAATTTATAAAACAAAAATTGCGCCGAATACTTATCTCGTGATTCTCTGATAGCTGTAGGCCCATTTCCATCTCGGCGCGGCGCAGCAGGAGCTGCTGGGGGCGGAGCTACAGCCCTGCGCCAAAAACAGTGCTGGCAGCTGTGCGCGTGCACAGTGGAGGCTACGCGCGTGTGCAGTAGCTCCCGGCCCTCCCAGTACATCCTGTCTCCGGGGCAACAACCCTATCCCAGGCCGAAGGGACATCGCTCCTATCTCGGGCCAAGTGGCCTGATGCATCTTACCTCGGCAGCGGGGCCCGCCCGAAGTCCTCCGAAGTCCTCGTTGGAGTTAGCGTTGTCGTCGATGTTTGTAAACCCCCCCTTCCCCCCTCCCCCCCGTCCCCCACCCCCATCTCTCATTCCCTACGCCTGATTTCTAAGTGTAGGCTAGGTTTTTCTGAGCGTACAAAAATCTACACTTACTCCATTCTAAGTTAGTTTGGAGTAAGTTTTCACTGCCTAATCTGGCAAAACAGGCGTAAGTGGCTGGACACGCCCCCTTTTGAAAAAAAAATCTGTTCTAAAATGGAACTATTCTAACTCACTAGAACTGGAGCAAACTAAATGCCAAGAATTGCAATTTCTAGGATGCTCCATTCTAAACTAGTTGCTCCAAAAAAATAGGAGCAGCTCAGGCCAAAACTTGAGCCCAATAGGCTTGCCAGCAAAGTTGAAGCCCATGGAATAAAAGGGACAGTGGCAGCATGGACACAATATTAGCTAAGTGACAAGAAACAGAGTCGTGGTGAACGTTTGTTTTTCGGACTGGAGGAAAGCATACAGTGGTGTTCCCCAAAGGGTCGGTACTAGGTCCACCGCTTTGCTTAATATATATTAATGACTTGGATGTGGGTGTATGGAGCACAATTTCAAAATTTGCAGATGCTACAAAACTTGGAAGTATAGTGAACAGTGAGGAGGCTAGCAATAGAGGATATAGACAGGCTGGTGGAATGGACGGATACGTGGCAGATGAAATCTAATGCGGAAAAGTGTGAAGTGATACATTTTGGCAGAAAGAATGAGGAGAGGAAATATAAACTAAAGAGGGTGCATGAACAGAGAGACTTAGGGGCACAAATCGTTGAAGGTGGCAGGGCAGGTTGAGAAAGCGGTTAAAAAAGCTTACGGGATCTCCTGGGCTTCATGAATAGAGGTCATGAGCCGACTTTTGGGTTTTTTCGGTGATACGGTAGCGATACACGAAACTTACTATTTCCACTGCGCTACCGTTTTTAGGCCGAACTTTCGGCAAGGGGGGGTTGCACGAGGATTCGCGGCGCAAAAAAGCGAGTTTCGCCTAATTTAGTCCGGGGCCAGGAGCGCTGCGAGTGAGGCCTTGGGAAGGGGGGAAAAAAATTCAAGAAAGCATTCCAAAAACATTTACAAGACCCTTAACTATCTAATCGCTGAAAAAACATTTTAAAATAAGAACTTTAACTTATCTTTTTTGCAGGTTTTCATACTTACCGCTGCTGGCAGGGCTGCATTGACAGGTTTTACCTGTTGGTATTCTAGACATGGCATATGGGTCAGAAGGGAGCTGAAAGTTGGACGTAAACGCAATCCGTGTTGTTGCACGTCAGCGCACTACTCACCAGCGGTACTTGAAAGCGCCACCGCAAACAGGTACCCGAGGATCCCGCCCGGGCTTTGGAACCGGGTTTTCGCCGCGGAGGATCCAATTGTGGCGAAAACCCGGTCGCAAACTTTTTGAAAATCCAGCCCAGAGTACAAAAGCTTGGAAATGATGATGAACCTGTATAAAACACTGGTTCGGCCTCAACTGGAGTATTGTGTCCAATTCTGGGCACCGCACTTTAGGAAGGATGTGAAGGCTTTAGAGAGGGTGCAGATCAGATTTACTAGAATGATTCTTGGAATGAGGGACTTCAGTTATGTGGATAGACTGCAGAAGCTGGGGATGTTCTCCTTGCAGCAGAGAAGGTTGAGAGGAGATTTGATAGAGGTGTTCAAAATCATGAGGACAGAATAGATGGAGAGAAACTGTTCTCATTGGCAGAAGGGTCGAGAACCAGAATCACACAGAATTAAGGTGATTGGCAAAAGAACCAAAGGCGGCATAAAAAAACTTTTTACGCAGCGAGTGGTTAGGATCTGGAATGCGCTGCCTGAAAGGGTGGTGGAGGCAGACTCAATCACGGTTTTCAAAAGGGAGTTGAATAAGTAGCTGAAGGACAAAAATTTGCAGGGCTACGGGATAAAGGCGGAGGAGTGGGACTTGCAGAGAGCTAGCACAGGCTCGATGGGCCGAATGGTCCTCTTCTGTGCTGTAACCATTCTATGATTTGCTGATTTAATTCTGAAACTACTGAAAAGGGTTATACTTGGAGATTTGTTAAAGTTTTAAAAATAAAATCAATCAATAAAAACTGATTTCTCGTACCTACGAGACTACAACTGCAGAGTTACCAAATAATTACAGAGTAGCAAGGGCACAGAATGTGCTCTGGGTGTTCAATGTCCATCACCAAGAGTGGTTCTGTGGCCCCAGGACATCGCTGTAGGAGATCCTCAGGGCAGTGTCCAAGGCCCAACCATCTTCAGCTGCTTCATCAATGACCTACCCTTCATCATAAGGTCAGAAGTAGGAATGTTCGCTGATGATTGCACAGTGTTCAGTTCCATTCACAACTCCTCAGATAATGAAGCAGTCCATGCCCACATGCAGAAAGACCTGGATGACATTCAGGCTTGGGCTGGTAAGTGGCAAATAACATTCACACCACACAAGTGCCAGGCAATGACTATCTCCAACAAGCGAGAGTCTACCCACCGCCCATTGACATTTAACAGCATTACCATCGCCGAATCCCCATCCGGGGAGTCACCATTGACCAGAAACTTAACTGGACCAGCCATATAAATACTGTGGCAATAAGAGCAGGTCAGAGGCTGAGTATTCTGCGGCGAGTGTCTCACCTCCTGACTCCCCAAAGTCTTTCCACCATCTACAAGGCACAAGTCAGGAGTGTGATGGAATACTCTCCATTTGCCTGGATGAGTGCAGCACCAACAACACTCAAGAAGCTCAACACCATCCAGGACAAAGCAGCTCACTTGATTGGCTCCCCATCCACCACCTTAAACATTCACTTCCCCATCACCATGTCTGCAGTGTGTAACATCTACAAGATGCACTGCAGCAACTTGCCAAGGCTTCTCTGGCAGCACCTCCCAAATCCACAACCTCTACCACCTAGAAGGACAAAGGCAGCAGGCGCATGGGAACAGCACCACCTGCAAGTTCCCCTCCAAGTCTCACACCATCCCAACTTGGAAATATATCACCGTTCCTTCATCGTCATGGGGTCAAAATCCTGGAACTCCCTCCATAACAGTACTGTGGGAGTACCTTCTACACACGGACTACAGCGGTTCAAGAAGGAGGCTCACCACTTCCTTCTCAAGGGCAATTAGGGATGGGCAATAAATGCCGGCCTTGCCAGTGATGCCCACATCCCAGGAACGAATATAAAAACGAAGTGCAACTGTGGCCATGAGTCCCAGATCATGGAAAAATCACATCAACTGGCCGAGTAAGATCTGTTGTGGGAGGCACTCCATTTCTCCACTCGGCATCTCAGGACACCTTCGAATGGATAGCCACACTAGACATCCTATTATAAGCTTTTCCCGTCATATGAAACAACAACTTTGCATTGCCGAAATCTATAACCTAGTTGACCAACACTTTTGTGAACATTAATAATGGAAGTATTCACCGCACTTAAAGTTAATATTTCTGTACCGTGTGAAGCAATAGCTTATCTTTACAATAGGATGCAGCGAGCAATTCCACTAAGAATAATTGATAAACAGTTTCTTACCTTAGCGTCCGCAAATCCCACAATTTAATTCCATCTGTTACAGCAGTTGTCAGAAATAGATTATAGAATTCAGAAGGCTGAGTACTGAACACCGAGCCCTAAAACAAGATGGAGACAGCACATAAATAGATCAGAATCAGACAACAATTATCTTAACTGTGAATTTTAAAGTTAGAGTATCCTAATTGCGCAGGGAAATGAAACAAGATCTAAATTGAGCAGTAGAACATAAGAATTAGGAGCAGGTCATTCGGCCCCTCGAGCCTGCTCTGCCATTCAATAAGATCATGGACGAGCTTCGATCTCAACTCCACCTTCCCACCCGATCCCATATCCATTGATTCCACTCGAATCCAAAAATGTATCTATCTCAGCTTTGAATACACTCATAGACTGAGCATCCACAGCCCTTTGGGGTAGAAAATTCCAAAGATGGCGACATCATCCGAAAACACGGCGTCAGTTTCCACATGAACGCTGACGACACCCAGCTCTACCTCACCACTACTTCTCTTGATTCCTCCACGGTCTCTAAGTTGTCAGACTGCTTGTCTGACATCCAATACTGGATGAGCAGAAATTTTCTCCAATTAAATATTGGGAAGTCTTTGGTCTCTGGCACAAACTCCTTTCCCTAGTCACCGACTTCATCCCTCTCCCTAGCATCTGTCTGAGGCTGAACCACACTGTTCGCAACCTTGGTGTCATATTTGACCCTGAAATTTGCTTCCGACTATATATTCGTGGCATAACTAAAACTGCCTATTTCCACCTCCATAACATTGCCCGTCTCCGCCCCTGCCTCAGCTCATCTGCTGCTGAAACCCTCATCCTTTTCAGAATGGCAGGCAGTGACTAGTGGAGTGCTGCAGGGCTCAGTGCTGGGACCCCAGCTCTTTACAATATACATTAACGATTTAATGAAGGAATTCAGTGTAATATCTCCAAGTTTGCAGATGACACTAAACTGGGTGGTGGTGTGAGCTGTGAGGAGGACGCTAAGAGGCTGCAGGGTGACTTGGACAGGTTAGGTGAATGGGCAAATGCATGGCAGATGTAATATAATGTGGATAAATGTGAGGTTATCCATTTTGGGGGCAAAAACACGAAGGCAGAATATTATCTGAATGGTGGCAGATTAGGAAACGGGGAGGTGCAACGAGACCTGGGTGTCATGGTTCATCAGTCATTGAAAGTTGGCATGCAGGTACAGCAGGCGGTGAAGAAGGCAAATGGTATGTTGGCTTCATAGCTAGGGGATTTGAGTATAGGAGCAGGGAGGTCTTACTGCAGTTGTACAGGGCCTTGGTGAGGCCTCACCTGGAATATTGTGTTCAGTTTTGGTCTCCTAATCTGAGAAAGGACGTTCTTGCTATTGAGGGGTGCAGCGAAGGCTCACCAGACTGATTCCAGGGATGGCTGGACTGACATATGAGGAGAGACTGGATCAACTGGCCTTTGTTCACTGGAGTTTAGAAGGATGAGAGGGGATCTCATAGATTCTGATGGAACTGGACAGGTTAGATGCGGGAAGAATGTTCCCGATGTTGGGGAAATCCAGAACCAGGGGACATAGTTTTAGGATAAGGGGTAGGCCATTTAGGACTGAGATGAGGAGAAACTTCTTCACTCAGAGAGTTGCTAACCTGTGGAATTCCCTGCCGCAGAGAGTTGTTGATGCCAGTTTATTGGATATATTCAAGAGGGAGTTAGATATGGCCCTTATGGCTAAAGAGATCAAGGGGTATGGAGAGAAAGCAGGAAAGGAATATTGAGGGAATAATCAGCCATGATCTTATTGAATGGCGGTGCAGGTTCGAAGGGCCGAATGGCCTACTCCTGCACCTATGTTCTATGTTTCTATCCATGTCTTTGTTACCTCTAGACTTGACTACTCCAACGCACTCTTGGCTGGCCTCCCACAGTATACCCTACGTAAACTTTAGGTCATCCAAAACTCGGCTGCCCATGTCCTAATTTGCACCAGGTCCTGTTCACCCATCACCCCTTTGCTTGCTGACCTACATTGGCTCCCAGTTAACCAATGCCTTGATTTCAAAATGTCATCCTTGTTTACAAATCCCTCTATGGGCCTCGCTCCTTCCTATCGCTGTAATCTCCTTCAGTCCCACAACTCTTGCAGAGAGCCAGCACAGGCTCGATGGGCTGAATGGCCTCCTACTGTGCTTCTATGATTCTAACCCCAGCCCCCTCCCCCCCCCCCCCGAGATATCTGCGCTCCTCAAATTCTGCCTTCTTGAGCATCCCTGATTATAATCATTCAACCATCGGTGGCCGTGCCTTCAGCTGCCTAAGCCCCAAGCTCTAGAGCTCCCTTCCTAAACCTCTCCGCCTCTCTTTCCTCTTTTAAGACGCTCTTTAAAACCTACCTCTTTGCCAGGCTGCCTGTTATTTACAGCTAAATTTTGCGGGGAGTGCCATGAAGGTGTGGGAGAGCAGCGGTGCGCGCTTTGATGGCACGCTTCAGACGGTCGGCAGCAGCGGGGCAGAAGTGGGGACCACCAGAAAAATCCCCGAAGTGAATTTCAATCGTGGCGGCCAATGGACCGGAAGTCGGCAGCCGCCGCCTGGCCGCCGCTTCCTTGCATTAAGTGGCCTTTTTGGGAAATTGAATTTCAGTGCCTTTGTCCATTAACCAATCCTCTATCTTACCCCCCAACCCCATGAGCCCTTATCTTGCATAGAACCCTTTTACCTGCCACCTTATCGAATGCCTTTTGGAAATCCAAATATATTACATCCACTGGTTCCCCTTTAACTACCCTGCTAGTTATATCCTCAAAAAACTCCATTAAATTTGTTAAACACGATTTCAACTTTCACAAAAGCATGTTGACTCTGACTAATCAGATTATAATTTTCTAAGTGCCCTGTTACCATTTTCTTAATAATGGATTCCAGCATTTTCCCGATGACTGATGTCAGGCTAACTGGCCTGTAGTTTTCGGTTGAGGTCAGACTAACTGGCCTGTAGATTCCTGTTTTCTCGCTCCCTTCTTTCTTGAATAACGGGGTTACATTTGCTACGTTCCAATCTGCTGGGACCGTTCTAAAATCTAGGGAATTTTGGAAGACCACAACCACTATCCATTATCTTTGCACCCACCTCTTTTAGAACCCTAGGATGTAGGCCATCAGGTCCAAGGGATTTGTTGGCTTTTAGTCCCATTAATTTCTCAAGCCTCAGCCTTTGCCCTTGTCCAACAGGTGTTATATCTTGCTGCCTGTGTGGATGAGGGCAAAGTCTACAGATGGATGTGCAAACTGACCACGGCATCGTGGTACGAGAGGCCATTCAAGTGGGGGGAATGAAAAGCAATGTTGTAGTGGGAGGGAACAGTATAGTCAGGGGGCAACTGATCAAAATCACTTGTTTTTGTAATAACATTAACCAAACGATATACTATCAACATAAACTACTCGATCAAGTTATTTTTTGTAAAAGGTGAAGAAGCACCTTCCAGAGGAAAAGATTTTGAAATGGATTCATCTGAGGCATTATAATGTTAATGGAGGAGGGATATGATACAAGTCTTTATACTGCTGATGCATGATTATTGTAGACGTAAGAAGGCTATCTGCTTTAACTGTGATCTTTTTTCTCTCCACCGAGTAGTGGATATGAAGAACAGACTATTAGCAAAAGCAGTTAGTAATTTATTAATTAACACCTTAAAGAAAATAACTGAATAAAAACTTGATTAGAATTAAGACTAAGCATAAAGATAACAATATTCCATGGAACACAATAGCTGGAATTTTCCTGTTGCCGAGTGTGCAAGTTTGGGAGTGGGTTGGCAGTAAAAATCCCGGAAATAGCGAGCCGGTCGGGAACCCCCCCCCATCATCCTGCCCCCTTGCGCATTTAACTCGGGCGGCGTAGAAGGTGTGACACAGCCCTGATCGGCAGAGGCGGGCGACTTCACTGAAATCATTAACATCTTGTTGAGAGACCCTTAAGAGTGATTTTTATCGCAGGAACACGGGATTCACGGAGGGCAGGTACCTCAGTGGCCATTGGCGAATTCATTCATTGACAGCTGGGTAAAGTACATAAATACTCCCACATTACACCTCATTACTTGGCTCATGGAAAGGTTCTTGCTCACTCCACTTTGTGCACAGATTGTGGTGTCTGGAGCTTGCAGATCATTTTTAAAACCTGGGAAGCTACTCTCACCACATTGCTACTCATTGTCTTAACATTGAGGGATTGGCCCTCTGATCTCCATTTTACCTGCCAGTTACATCAGCATGGGTGCCGCTTATACCGTCTCACCTTGGTCCTCAGATTTGGACCAAGATGAGTCCCCCCACCAACAACAGCAGTCACACTAGCAGCCACAACACCAGCAGCAGCAGCGACCACAACAGCAGCCTTCTCCTCAACGATCTGATGCTCTACAGGAGAGAGGGGGGGGGCACCACATGGCTGCAGTGTGCCGGAGGCGATACCTCCCACACAGAGTATTCAGGCAGAGGATGAGTTTCCTCAACATGACTGAGCAGCCGTGCTTCAGGAGACTCAGGCTATCATGCCAGGTCGTGGCAGACATTTATGGCTTGCTGGAACAAGACCTGCAGCCCAGAGGTCCTGGTAGATATTCCTTACCAGTGGCTGTCAAAGTCACCACCGCCCTGAACTTCATCACCTCAGGCTCCTTCCAGGGATCACCCAGGTTACCGATGTCATGTTTCACCAGTCAGCCAATTATATCAACTTTGCCACTGAGCGGGTGCTTGGCTTTGTGGCTCTGGATGACTTTTCACAGGTGTAGGGCGTCATCGATTGCACACATGTGAATTTAAAGGCCCCCCATCATCGCCCAGGAGTGTTTGTAAACCCTCAATGTGCAGCTCATCTGCAACCATAAAAAGATGAGTATACATGTGTTCACCAGACTCCCTGGCAGCTGTCATGACGTTTTTGTGCTGCGCCAGTCCACCCTCCCTCAGCTCTTCGCAACTCCAAACACACTTACAGGCTGGCTGCTTGGAGACAAGGACTATCCACTGACAACGCAGTTCATGAAACCCCTGAGGACGCTGAGTACTGAGGCAGAGGAGCGTTATAATGAGAGCCAGATGTGTCATAGAACAAGCGATAGGCATGCTGAAGACAGATCTGGAGGAGCCCTTCAGTACGCACCAGCCAGGGTCGCCAGAATCATTATCATCTGCGTACTGCACAACATAGTGCAGAGGCAAGAATTGGAGCTGCAGAAGGAGGAAGGCGAGGAGGAGGAGGAAGATGATGAGGAGGAAGACGAGGAGCAGGAGGAAGACGAGGAGCAGGGGGTATCTGAGGTGCAGATGGCACTACAAGCAGTGCACATTGCTGCCCGGGATGGTCTCATCATGGCCAGATTTACTTAACTTGCCTAAATGCAGCCACATCGCTGCCAAATGCTGTACTAAGTCCCCCTGCTCAACAACACCATAAAGCATCCCTACAATGACCAAGCCATTCCTCTCAACCAAAGCCCCAGTGCTCGAAGTTAAATAATGTCTCACCATTCACTCCAAGTGACAAAGCCACTTTTCAGGTAGCAGGCAAAAAATGGACAAGACCCGAAAGTGGTGCAAAGAAAATAATTTATGTGTGTCATCAAAATAACTGAAACTCATCACTAACATTTTTCGATACACCCATGTGCATCTCCTTGCTCATCTACTTTTGTGACATTTTTATTTTCCAAGCGCTTCTACGAGGTGCAACCCCTGTGGCTTCAGCAGAGTTAGTTGCAGGCTGCTCATTTCCCTGCTGCGACTCGCCAGACACTTTTGGCGGACGTACTCTGGGTTTTGGAGCCGATGAGGGCCCTGCCAAAGTCTGTTCCTCCTTTAACTGTGCAGGGGCGGACTCGGCCAATGGGATCCGAGGAAGCATGTGAGGCTCTGACTAAGGGGGAGGCAATGGGGAAGAAGCGGGAGCACTTTGAGAAGAGCCCCCACTTCCATGTCACCACTCATCATCATCCCTCTCATGAGCCACCCGCACTTCCCTGCTAGCAAGGAGCTTCACATCAGTGGGGCAATGAACGCCCATTTAGTTGCCTCCTTGAGAGAAGGTCTATGAGCACCTGCCATCTGTTGTCCACAGCTAGCATGAGCTCATGTGAGTCACGCATTTACTGCTCCATGCAGGTGGTTATGCTTTCCATGGAAGAGCACATCGTTGTCATTGCCTGCGACATGGTGCTGCTAATGTTGGAGATGGACTCCTCCATTCTTTGAACATTTGCAGACATCGTGGCTGAAAAAGATGTCAGAGCCTCATACTTTTGTGGTTGCCCCTCCAAGATCACCCTCTTTCTCGAGGGCCCCCCGAGGCTCAGCTTCTGCATGCAGCTCAGCAGAGGTTGGATTGTCCTGCACCCTCCTGCAAGGAGCCTCCACTGCTGTCCCTGTCTTCTTCTTCTTTCATATGGTAGTAGCAAAGCAAATCAAACGTCAATATCCAAGTTGGATATACAGACCAAAGCTTCCGGTGCAACAGTGTGGCTATCTTGTAGGCTGCCTGCAAATTTCCTCTGAGGGCACTGCTCAATGATGTGCTCCGGTTCCGATTAGGAGCTCCATAGTCATATGATAGGGATGCTTTAATCTTCTATCTATGGAGAAGGTGGCAGCATCCACCATGACCAGTTCTGAGGTGGTTGATGGTTGACCTTGGGCTTTTGACAAGGTCCCACACGAGAGATTAGTGTGCAAAATTAAGGCACGTGGTATTGGGGGTAATGTATTGATGTGGACAGAGAACTGGTTGGCTGACAGGAAGCAAAGAGTGGGAATAAACGGGTCCATCTCAGAATGGCAGACAGTGACTAGTGGGGTACTGCAAGGTTCAGTGCTGCGACTCCAGCTGTTTACAATATATATTAATGATTTAGACGAAGGAATTGAATGTAATATCTCCAAGTTTGCAGATGACACTAAGCTGGGTGGCAGTGTGAGCTTTGAGGAGAATGCTAAGAGACTGCAGGATAACTTGGACAGGTTAGGTGAGTGGGCAAATGCATGGCAGATGCAGTATAATGTGGATAAATGTGAGGTTATCCACTTTGGTGGCAAAAACAGGAAGGCAGATTATTATCTGAATGGTGACAGATTAGTAAAAGGGGAGGTGCAACGAGACCTGGATGTTGGGTGTCATGGTACATCAGTCATTGAAAGTAGGCATGCAGGTAGAGCAGGCAGTAAAGAAAGCAAATGGCATGTTGGCCTTCATAGCGAGAGGATTTGAGTATAGGAGCAGGGAGGTCTTACTGCAGTTGTACAGGGCCTTGGTGAGACCACACCATGAGTATTGTGTGCAGTTTTTGTCTCCTAATCTGAGGAAGGACATTCTTGCTATTGAGAGAGTGCAGCGAAGATTCACCAGACTGATTTCTGGGATGGCAGGACGGACATATGAATAAAGACTGGATCGACTAGGCTTATATTCACTGGAATTTAGAAGAATGAGAGGGGATCTCATAGAAGAATATAAAATTCTGATGGGATTGGACAGGTTAGATGCAGGAAGAATGTTCCCGATGTTGGAAAAGTCCAGAATCAGGGGTCACAGTCTAAGGATAAGGGGTAAGCCATCTAGGACCGAGATGAGGAGAATCTTTTTCACCCAGAAAATTATGAACCTATGGAATTCTCTACCACAGAAAGTTGTTGAATCCAGTTCGTTGGATATATTCAAAAGGGAGTTAGATGTGGCCCTTACGGCTAAAGGGATTAGGGGGTATGGAGAGAAGGTAGGAGTGGGGTACTGAAGTTGCATGATCAGCCATGATCATATTGAATGGTGGTGCAGGCTCGAAGGGGCGAATGACCTGCTGCTGCACCTATTTTCGATGTTTACACTGTTTGTTAGAAAGGTTTGAATCTACAGGTTGTACTGTGGGGTCGTCTATAAGGAATCCATTCTGTATGTATCAGTTCTTCCAAGCATTTCGCCATCGGTCATCAAAGCTGAGGGAGATCGCTGAACCGTTTCAGCGACAATCCAAAATGGCCTTCTAGATTTGAGACTCGTTTGTGGTAGGTTATTCAAGTCGGCCTGGATCGGCATGTCTTTGCTGGTGTAGTGGTTGTATTCTCTGGAGACTGCATATTCATGGCATAGGTTGTGGTACAATGTTTGCAAACACAGAGAGCCAAGGTATTGTTGTCGATAAAAGCGCACCGGTAATAATTCTAATAGTAGAATTCAGCTGGACATCAACGGATTTGACATGCGGACTTGATAGCCATGCCGGAGGGCAGTACTCCACTATATTAACGACTTGGAAGAAGGGACCGAGTGTAACGTAGTCAAGTTTGCTGACGATACAAAAATGGGAGGAAAAGCAATGTGTGAGGCGGACACAAAAAATCTGCAAAAGGACATAGACAGGCTAAGTGAGTGGGTAAAAATTTGGCAGATGGAGTATAATGTTGGAAAGTGTGAGGTCATGCACTTTGGCAGAAAAAAATCAAAGAGCAGGTTATTATTTAAATGGAGAGATTGTAAAGTGCTGCAGAACAGCGGGACCTGGGGGTACTTGTGCAAGAAATACGAAAGGTTAATATTAGGTACGGCAAGTGATCAGAAAGGCCAATGGAATCTTGCCCTTTATCGCAAAGGGGCTGGAGTATAAAAGCAGGGAAGTCTTGCTACGGTTTTACAGGGTATTCGTGAGGCCACACCTGGAATACTATGTGCAGTTTTGGTTACATATATACTTGCTTTGGAGGCAATTCAGAGAAGGTTCACCAGGTTGATTCTGGAGATGAGGGGGTTGTCTTATGAGGAAAGGTTGAGTAGGTTGGGCCTCTACTCATTGGAATTCAGAAGAATGAAAGGTGATCTTATCGAAATGTAGATTATGAGGGGGCTTAACAAGGTGAATGCAGAGAGAATGTTTTCACTGATAGGGGAGACTAGAACAAGAAGGCAAAATCTTAGAATAAGGGGCCGCCCATTTAAACTGAGATGAGAAGAAATTTCTTCTCTTAGAGGGTTGTGGATCTGTGGAACTTACTGCCTCAGAGAGCTGTGGAAGCTGGGACATTGAATATATTTAAGACAGAAATGGACAGTTTCTTAAACGATAAGGGAATAGAGGGTTATGGGGAGCGGGCAGGGAGGTGGACCGGAGTCCATGATCAAATCAGCCATGATCGTATTGAATGGCAGAGTAGGCTCGAGGGGCCGTATGGCCTACTCCTGCTCCTATTTCTTATGTTCTTACAGAGTACACCAGGGCGAGTGCTGCCACATGGAAGGTTTGAGCAACTACTCCCCATGTGCATCCCGAGAGTTTCTGGATCAAGTTGACTCTACTCTTTAGTTTCTTCCCAAGATTCTGGAGATGTTATCTATATGACAGGGTGCGTCAAGCGTGACTCCTAAATAGGACGGATTATTGGCATGGTTTACCTCTGCGCCACAAAAGGAGACTTTCAATGCTTGGTTTGCTTGATGTGTGTTGAGGTGGAATGTCGAGATAACAGGCTTTTTACGGATTTGACCGGAGTCGCCATCGGTAGAAGTGGGCCTCCATCCTCTGTAAATCCCTGGTCAGAGTCTCTTCGGTGATGGACAGATTCATGTATTGCATGGCCAAGGCAATGTCATCAGTGTATACAAACTTGCGGGACTCTGTTTCAGGCAGATCACTGGTATTCTGTTAACACCATCAGCTCTTTCTCATTTGTGAACTGTGAAATACCAGGTGACAACTCTACTCTGTGGTGCAAAGCACCCACCGAGGTGTGCGTATCTGCGTTGGTGCTCTCTGCGCTTGGGGCTGCTGACACTGCACCCTCAGAGGTTGAAGGTTCCTCTGAGGAGTTGTCTTCCTCCTCTGGCTGGACAGTTAATAGACCTGTGGGTGAGTAAAGAGATGAATTAGAAGTGTTAGAATAAGAATGGGTAACGCTGCCATTATGATGACATTTCACTGGCTGCTGGCATCAGTCACCATATGAGTGACTGTTGTATGCCATGTGGTTTTATGAAATGTGATTCTGTCGCCAGGTTGCTGGGATATCCCCCTCTCCATTTCCCACCGCCAGTGTCTCTCGAGCTCCCAAGATCTCCAGAGCCCCCTCCTCTGCTGTTGTTAGGTGTGCGAAGACTGGAGGGCCACCTATGGTTCTCTCCTTCTCCCTGTTGCTCTGGGTTCTTTTCTCCTGCGAGGAGGGAAAGAAGAGGACTTTGGAATGAGTGTAGGGAATGGATGGGTTACATCTGTAGAGGGCGACTACGAGAGATAGGGGTGCCAAAGCCATATGGCCTCCTTTTGTGGTGTTAATTGCTATGATTGCATTAGGATGAGGGCGAGTGTGATGGGTGGTTAGTTAGATGGGGATGTGGGTATGTACGTAGAGAGAGGGATGGGGTGTACATGAAAGGTACGCTGGTGTGAGGAATGATGTGCAGGAGTAGGCTTGGGAAGGCAGAGTGATGGCGATGTGGTGACAGGCACATCAGGATGAAGGTGAATGTGGCTTTGCACTCACCTTTCCTGAACTCATCAGATCATTGAATCTCTTCCTGCATTGGTGCCCGGTCCTCCTCTGGACCTCCCTGCTGCAGACCTCCTCTGCTATTTCCAGCAAGGCCCTTTTGATCTTTTGGGGAGGTCTCTTGTGTCCATTTGCTGGGAAGAGGACCTCCATGAGTGCTCTTACTGCCCTGACCAGAATATGCAGCGAGGCTTCTGTAAAACGGGGTGCAGCCTTTTGGTATTCATATTTTTCACTTGGCACAGTAACTCCAACCTTTCCAGTGCTGCTTCATAGAAACATAGAAACATAGAAAATAGGTGCAGGAGTAGGCCATTTGGCCCTTCTAGCCTGCACCGCCATTCAATGAGTTCATGGCTGAACATGCAACTTCAGTACCCCATTCCTGCTTTCTCACCATACCCCTTGATTCCCCTAGTAGTAAGGACTCCATCTAACTCCTTTTTGAATATATTTAGTGAATTGGCCTCAACAACTTTCTGTGGTAGAGAATTCCACAGGTTCACCACTCTCTGGGTGAAGAAATTCCTCCTCATCTCGGTCCTAAATGGCTTACCCCTTATCCTTAGACTGTGTCCCCTGGTTCTGGACTTCCCCAACATTGGGAACATTCTTCCTGCATCTAACCTGTCTAACCCCGTCAGAATTTTAAACGTTTCTATGAGGTCCCCTCTCATTCTTCTGAACTCCAGTGAATACAAGCCCAGTTGATCCAGTCTTTCTTGATAGGTCAGTCCCGCCATCCCGGGAATCAGTCTGGTGAACCTTCGCTGCACTCCCTCAATAGCAAGAATGTCCTTCCTCAGGTTAGGAGACCAAAACTGTACACAATACTCCAGGTGTGGCCTCACCAAGGCCCTGTACAACTGTAGCAACACCTCCCTGCCCCGGTACTCAAATCCCCTCGCTATGAAGGCCAACATGCCATTTGCTTTCTTAACCACCTGCTGTACCTGCATGCCAACCTTCAATGACTGATGTACCATGACACCCAGGTCTCGTTGCACCTCCCCTTTTCCTAATCTGTCACCATACAGATAATAGTCTGTCTCTCTGTTTTTACCACCAAAGTGGATAACCTCACATTTATCCACATTATACTTCATCTGCCATGCATTTGCCCACTCACCTAACCTATCCAAGTCGCTCTGCAGCCTCATAGCATCCTCCTCGCAGCTCACACTGCCACCCAACTTAGTGTCATCCGCAAATTTCCACACTCTTTTACCAACCTTCAAATGAGGTGTGTGCAAAGTTGCTTTAAATATGGGAGCTGGAAATGTGTCATCGATGAAGTCATCAGACCCGCGCCCTTTAAAAGGGCCAGGAAACGTGCATGGCTGGTTTAATTGGGGTCATTATGCTAAAGTCGCTCTGAAGAGTGGGCTGATCAAGACATCGCGTTCCTGACCCGCACCCATCTGCCCCACGCAAATTCCAGCAAATGATCCCTGTGCTTTTGGGATTTATCACACGTTATCCATGCAAAACAACCAAGCAGGGCTGAATAGATAATCTAATAGGGTTTTTTAAATTATCTTGGGTGGCAAGAAAACAGGAAGAAGTCATGCAGAATTTTCCCTCAGGATGTTAAACAGAATCCATGATGAAGTAGATTACACAGTGTCTGTTTCATGGACCAAAGGGCCTTTCATCATTCTATCCTATTTTATGGTCATTTGTTCTGAAAAACAGTAACTTGCATTATTTCTAGCGCCTTTAACATAGTAAAATGCTCCAATGCGCTTCACAGCAGCGTTATCATACAAAATTAGATACTGAGCCACATAAGGAGATATTAGGACAGATGACCAAAATATTGGTCAAAGTGATAGGTTTTAAGGGGTGACTTAAAGGAGGAGAGATAGGTAGCGAGGCGGAGAGGTTTAGGGAGGGACTTCCAGAGCTTATGGTCTTGGCAGCTGAAGGCGCGACCGCCAATGGTGGATCATTTAAAATAGAGGATGCGCAAGAGGCCAGAATTGGAAGGGCTCAGAGATCTCAGAGGGTTGTAGGGCTGGAAGAGGTTACAGAGATAGGGAGCAGCGAGGCCATGGAGGGATCTGAAAACAAGGATGCAAATTTTAAAACTGAGGCATTGCCGGACAGGGAGTTCTCAAGAGAGCTACAGAATCAGAGTAAAAGTGGGAAAATATTACTGGATCATAGGATTTCTATTACCAAATTTCCTCCCACATAATGTTGACAAAACCAAAGGCATTCTTTTTGGCTCTTGCAAGCATCTACATGCCTCTGGCCTTGACTCCATTAACTACCCCAGCTGCCATCTCAGGCTGAATTTTAGCGCCCAACTTCCACATCACATCAGTTCAATTACCAAGAATGCTATCTTTCACCAATGTAACTCCAACCTTTGCTCACCACAACCTTAATTCATGGCTTGATGACTTCAAGGTTTGACTTCTGTACTGCTCTCCTCGCAGGTTGCCTTGCCTTCACCAACTTTAATTCATTTAAAATGCTGCAGTCTTTGTCCTCCCTTGCACTAGGTCCCATACTTCCATCATCCCTGTCATGTATTCAACCAGCATTGTAACCCATGTATAATCTGACCTAGTACACTGTGAGAACAATGACCACTAGGTGGTGAACTTGTGGGAGACACTCCTAACCTGGACCTTCAGGTATAAAAGGGGAAGCTCCACCCACTTTCATCCTTGAGTGCTAAGGAATAAAGGACAGGTCACAGACTGACCTTCTCTCAAGCATGGGCCTCGTGTGCATTTATACTGTATAGTAAAGACATATCAATCCCCATCCTCTCTTAGCTCCATTGCTGTCTAGGTTGGCTTCTATAATTTTCATTGTTGATTTGAATGTCCTCACTGGCATCCCTCTGCCCTACTAACGGGCCTGAGCCCCAGCCTCTTATCAATCCCAAATCTGGGATCTGTGAAGTGTATTCCCAGCCAGTCACCACTCCTGGGGCTAGGCCCTGAAACTCCCTTCAAGTACCACAGAGAGAGAGGGAGTGAAGGGAGGGAGGAAAGGAAGGGGGAGGGGGGGGGGGGGAAGGGAGGAAGGAAAGAAAGCAATGTGAGTAACACGGCAGCCAATTTGCACACAGCAAGCTCCCACAATCAGCAATGTGATAATGACCAGATAATCTGTTTTTGTTATGTTGATTGAGGGATAAATATTGGCCAGGACATTGGGGATAACTCTCCTGCTCTTCTTTGAAATAGTGCCATGGGATCTTTTACGTCCACCTGAGGGAGCAGACAGAGTCTCGGTTTAATGTTGCATCCAAAAGATAGCACCTCCGACAGTGCAGCACTGCCTCAGCACTGCCAGCCTAGACTTTTGTGCTCATGTTTCTGGAGTAGGACTTGAACCCACAACCTTCTGACTCAGAGGCGAGTGTGCTACCCACTGAGCCACAGCTGACACTGCAACTCTTTGCGCAGCCGACAAAATGATAGCATTTCCAATGTCTCTAACTGTCGCCTCTCACCAAACATGATCGACACAATTACAATCAGCTCAAATTTAGCACCAGCTCTCTCCTGAACACTTGCCTGTGGTACAAAAGTCATTGGGTGGCACAGAAAGTTTGTTTGCTGATAAGATTTCTATAATATGTCCCAGATGCTAATTCCCTTTTAATTTATGCTTTAAGAAGTGTAAACCAATCCATTTATTATGTGGAGTATAAACACCAGCCTAGACCAGTTGGACCAAATGGCCTGTTTCTGTGCTGCAAATTCTATGATCTATGCCTCAACTTTTCCATCCTTCCTATAATGGGAACCCAAAACCGCACACAGCATTCCAACTGCATTTGATTAAGGACTTGTACAAGTTCATCATTCCCCACTCTGTTTTGAACAGTATGGGGGATAAAATTCAACTTCGGCGAAGGCACAAAATGTGCACTATTGGATTAACCGCCCGTTACACACCCTGCCTGACTTTCCTTTCCAGTCAATGCCTCCAGATACAAAGCCAAGAATTCTCTTTGACTTTTTTTAATATTACTGGGCTGGATTTTCAGTCTTCTGCCCTCCCGGAGGGGCAGCAATGGCGACAGTAAGCACTTCCGGTTGGGTGGCCAGTTTCCAGCGCCCCGCCAGGACATTCGGTGCCGGTTTCGAGGGAGCGCGGAGAATTACCGCCTGGAAGTGGCGAGCCAGTGTGCAATGCCCCTGGTTGCGACATCGGCTCGATATTTGCTTTGCGCCCGACCTGTAGCGCTTCGTAGAGCGTCCTGGTGAGAACGCCTATGGAGGCTGGTGTTCCGAGCTGTAGTGGCCGCAGTGAGGTAAGTAATGTCGACCTGAGGTAAGTGTGATTGATTGCTTTTTTTTTGTGATTTTTGTTGTGGGGCCGTGAGTTATTTATTGGGAATGTTTTTGGTGGGTTATTTTCAGATTTGTTTGTCCCCCCAGGCCTCTTAAAGCGCTCCGAGGCCAGCTGTTTAGCTCGGGATTTTCACTTGCTCAGCCAGCCTAGCGCCCTAAAATAGGGGTGCAACGCCTCCCTTAGTGCTCCGCTCCAAATTCAGGGCCCAGCTGATGAATTTTGCTGGCACAAAATTTACCGCTCTGCCCGGGACAACACTGTAACAGAGGTGCCACCAAATTTCTCCCCCCTTATCTACTTAAGACCTCAAAATCTTGGTTGTTACAGTTATTTTAAACCGGTTAAATGTGATTGCTCAATACATCCAGATCAGTAAATAATTATTCCATAAATATATTACAAAAAGGATACAGTGGAATTTCAACAATCACACACGTTTTTTTCTTTATCTCTTAGGAGAGATTATATAGACTTAACTAATCTACCGTAGGTATTTCAAGAAAACAGAAACTATTCTCAGAAGAAATAAAAAAGATTAAAACCAGGTTTTTGGTAAGCCTTGGGTACAACATTTTTCCATCATTATATGGTAGCACAGTGCAGACATACTGCAGAATGGAAACATATTTCTCATTCTTTTCTACCTTAAACCACTGTACTCACTGATACAGCAGATGCTTCCTCCTAGTGCAAGCAGAACCTCATCCCTTGTAAGGATAAGAGCAGGCAGAATTTATTACCACAACCTCATCATATTCCTTTGATGAATCAATGTTCCATTTTGTAACTGCCATATCAAATCCTAACACATCTGTAATAACAATTAGTGTTCCTTGCTACTGACTTACTGCTGCTTTCAGTGTACAATAACTTGATTCAACTTTGCATTCCTCAACTAATCCTTAGATAGTTATAAAGTGAAGTAGCGTTTCATATTTGGTTAATCAGCAAGTATTACCACATTTTTTCGAGCTGCTTCCTGCTTTCAGAGTGTGACACTTCAGATCCTGCAAGGAGTCCTTGGCAATAATAATCTGAATGCATTTGCCTTTTACTGGTGATGGTCCAGCCATTATCAAGGAGCATCCTCATCACGTGAAAATCAAGTTTGTTTATTTGGCTATTTAATGGACTTATTTCATCAGGAATACGGGCAGAAAAAATTTAACTACTACCAATTTGATTTTACCAAATTTATGACAATTGTGGCACAGAGTTAAGGCAGGCCTTAAATCAACCATTATCAAATAGTGCTAAAAACATACGTTCAAGTTAATTATTGCAATTGAATCAATTACTTTATCCTGGTGTAACATCGACTTTTGAGTCATAATCATTCTCGGGTTGGCAATCAGTAACTAGCGGGGTGCCGCAGGGATCAGTGCTGGGACCCCAACTATTTACAATCTATATTAACGACTTGGATGAAGGGAACGTAGCCAATTTAGCTGATGATACAAAGATGGGAGGAAAAGCAATGTGTGAGGAGGACACAAAAAAATCTGCAAAAGGACATAGACAGGCTAAGTGAGTGGGCAAAAATTTGGCATATGGAGTATAATGTTGGAAAGTGTGAGGTTATGCACTTTGGCAGAAAAAAATCAAAGAGCAGGTTATTATTTAAATGGAGAAAAATTGCAAAGTGCTGCAGTACAGCGGGACCTGGGGGTCCTGGTGCATGAAACACAAAAGGATAGTATGCAGGTACAGCAGGTGACCAGGAAGGCTAATGGAATCTTGGCCTTTATTGCAAAGGGGATGGAGTATAAAAGCAGGGAAGTCTTGCTACAGTTATACAGGGTATTGGTGATGCCACATCTGGAATACTGCGTGCAGTTTTTGGTTTCCATATTTAAAGAAAGGATATACTTGCTTTGGAGGAGGTTCAGAGAAGATTCACTTGGTTGATTCTGGAGATGAGGGGGTTGACTTATGAGGAAAGGTTGAGTACATTGGGCCTCTACTCATTGGAATTCAGAAGAATGAGAAGTGATCTTATCGAAATATATAAGACTATGAAGGGGCTTGGCAAGGTGAATGCATAGAGGATGTTTCCACTGATAGGGGATACTAGCACTAAGGGGCATAATTTTAGAATAAAGGGCCGCCCATTTAAAACTGAGATGAGGAGGAATTTCTTCTCTCAGGGTTGTATATCTGTGGAATTCGCTGCCTCGGAGAGCTGTGGAAGCTGGGTCATTGAATAAATTTAAGACAGAGATAGACAGTTTCTTAACCGATAAGGGAATAAGGGGTTATGGGCAGCGGGTATGGAAGTGGACCCGAGTCCATGATCGGATCAGCCATGATCGTATTAAATGGTGGAGCAGGCTCGAGGGGCCGTATGGCCTACTCCTGCTCCTATTTCTTATGTTTTTATGACTTTAGGCCACTTAAAACTGGCTCCAGTGCAGTGCTGAGGGAGCGCTGCAATGTCGGAGGTGCCGTCCTTCGGATGAGACGTTAAACCGAGGCCCCGTCTGCTCCCTCAGTTCGACTTAAAAGATCCCATGGCACTAGTTCGAACAGCAGGGGAGTTATCCCTGGTGTCCTGCCAATATTTATCCCTCAACCAACATCACTAAAACAGATGATCTCATTGCTGTTTGTGGGAGCTTGATATGCACAAATTCACTGCCATGTTCCCTACATTATAACAGTGACAACTCAAAAAGTACTTAATTGGCTGTAAAGTGTTTTGGGACATCTTGAGGTCATGAAAGGGGCTATATAAATGCAAATCTTTATTTTTTTTTCATAGGGTTGAAATTGCATTTAGTGAGCTAAAGTACTGGCCCAGTCATTTGCTGGACTGGTGATATTGACGATGAATGCCATATATTAGACCACTGTGCTCCCCCATCCACCAGTGGTCAAATTTACACCAAAATCTGCTGGAAAAATTATTTGAATTCTCCTCAGCCAGCACAGCAAGGAGTCAGAAACAGATCCAAGCTGCCTGGGGGGTTTGTGTCCGCTTTTGTAAATAGCCATTTAGGGAAAGGTACTTTTAGGAATATTTAAGATGTATTACACCTAGACACACACACACCAAATACTATTATATGAACCATGAATATTAACTCTTTCAGTGCTAAAAGAAAACTGTTACTGGAATTTCATCAACCATACTCAGATGGTACGATATATGGATTTAGTAGCTTCTCTTGATGGGTAGTCTGTTAATTTTATAATTAGTGGGAAAAGGGGATTAAACAATATTTGAAATTATTGTATTTTAAAAACAAAGAGCGCAAATCATGATCTCGAACTACACTGATAATTCATAGGGATGGATTGAAGTCTGGTTCAAAGTACAGTTGACCATATTCGGAAGTCCCAAATGATGAGCAAAGACAGACATTTGGGCAGGACTTTAGTCTGGATTTCCAAGCTTTTCCAGTGAACAAGGGTGTATAATGGGATAAGGACCCATTATGCTAGATCCTTGCTCATTTTTGCAGCAATCTTATTTTCTAATGTCACCTCTGTCAAACGCCAAATGTTCCCACGCACATTATTACTCTACTGTCAAAGTAAGCAACTTTAGTCATTTTTGTTCTATTCTTTATCCGGAAAGTATTCATACTTTGCCGAGATCTAATATTTGTAGGTTCTTTTACAGATTCTAGTTTCTGACGCTTTAATTCTTTCTTTCATTTCGCTGACACATGTTCTAAATTGGTAGGCTTGATTCAGCTACAGATGGATCAATGGCAGTCAATTTTAAGCAGCTAGCATTCCTTCAGAAGCATCATGAGGTTGGTGTACTCTTTTAAATCCAACCCAACACACGGAAGTGAGATGGGAAATGTACCTCAGGCCTCAGCCAACGTGTTCACCTGAATTTTTAGTGCTGACTTATTTTTATTGCATTTCCTCTACAAATGCAGCCAAGTTAAAAGGATGTTCAGGCAAAGGGATTGAAAGAGTTTGGGCACCAGAAATCATTGGATGGAGATGATTAAAGTAACAACAGGGGAGCGCACTTATAACACATTCTTACTGCTGAATTATGTTTCTGAAGATAATTTTCACTTTCTTAATGCAAGTTTCTTTCTTTCCCTCTGTATTTTACATTAGTCTTTTTACCTCAATAGGTCTCCCCACATCATAAGCCATCCTCGGTCCTTAAAGGAGGCACTCATCCTATTCCTAGGCCTCTATTACTGATGTTGTTTTGCATCAGGTCATTAAGAGTATCATGGGAGCGGCCCAACGTAACTCCCCTTTTGACTTTTCTTCACTGCCTATCACTCCTTCCTTCAGGTTAACAGTTTCAGCTTTTCTTGGTTCCCTAGGCTCAGTTGGTAGCAACCTCTTCTCTGTCAAAAGATTGTGTATTAGTCCCACTCCAGAGACTTGAGCTCAAAAATCTAGGCTGACACTCCCAGTGCAGTAATGAGGGAGTGCTGCACAGTTAGAGGAGCCTTCTTTATAAGAATTAGGAGCAGGAGTAGACCATTCATCCTCTCGAGCAAGCTCTGCCATTCAACAAGTTCGTGGCTGATCTTCCACCTCAACTCCACTTTCCTCTTATGTCCCCATATCCCTTGATTCCCTTAATATCCAAAAATCTATCGATCTCCGTCTTTTGGATGAGACGTTAAATCGAGTCTGCTCTCTCAGGTGAACGTAAACGATCCCATGGCACTATTCCAAGAGTAGGAGTGTTATCCTCGGTGTCCTAGGCAATATTTATCACTCAATTGACATCACTAAAACAGATTATCTGATCATTATCACATTTTGGTTTGTGGGACCTTATTATGTACAAATTTGCTGCCACGTTTCCTTTTAAAGTATTAATGAGTGCATCTTTTGACAGATGGGAAATGATACATATTCTTATTACTAATGGCCCATTTGTTGGAGCTGATCACCTTGTGACCTTTAGGTTTAATGTAAACTCCAAAAGTGAGCCCTGCAGGGGGAGCCTGCTTTATATAGGAAGGTAGCATGAGGTACAGTGATGTGTGCCTCTCGGGCTTTCCCCATCTGTTGGCTATTACATGTAATTACATGGTGCAATGCATGGTACAGAGCATGGCTGCAAATACATCACAGGGTTGCAATTTATAGTTGTGGTCTGATAGCAAGCCCAAAAAGAACATAACTATTGCAGGTCTAGGGAATAATCTGTCATAATGGCAGAGTAATGAACAGCCCTGGACTAATAATCCGGAGAACGTGAGTTCAAATCCACCATGGCAGTTTGAGGATTTGAGCTTAGGTTAAAAAATTTGGAAATAAAAAACTGGTATCAATAAAAGTAACCATGAAGCTGTCGGATTGTCGTAAAAACCCAGCTGGTTTACTATTGTCCTTCAGAGAAGGAAACCTATCATCCTTTGACTCCAGTCCCACACCAATATGGTTGACTCTTTGAAGTGACCTAGCAAGACATTCAGTTGTATCGCCAGAATCTCAAGTAACTAGGGATGGGCCATACATGTCAGCCTTGCCCACATCTTGAGAAAGAATTTTAAAATAAGGTCACCATTCCGTTATCCACCTAGGTGTGAGGACTGTCAACATTTTATTTGCTTGACTGCTTCAATAGAAGGAAATGTCGATAGGGTGAGATGAAGGGGAAGTGGCTCATGTGGAGAATAAACATTGGCATAGACCTGCTGGGCCGAATACATGTTTCTATGCTGTAAAACTCTATGTAAAAAGAGAAATGGCTCTATTTCAAAGAGGATCCAAGGGATAAATATCTTACATCTGGCTATTAGTCTTTAGTTCTGGCAAGGACGCACTAGAGCCCATGTTTGCTGGAAGCTCTATGTTCTATGTATAACATGGAATCCTGAAAGGTATACTTTGACACTGCAGACTGTCAACCAAAGAAAGAGAAGGCTCAGCGGGTTCATCCAAACAAACTTACATTCCAATAAGGTGTTAAAAACAAGCTGCCTAGAAAAGGGTAGACTACCTGTTGTGAACCGATTCCAGTTCTCTTGTGTAAGTATCAAGCTGGGGAATTTAAATTCAGTTAATTAAATGAATCTGGAATAAAAAGCTAGTATCAGTAATGGTGACCATGAAACTACTGGATTGTCATAAAAACCCATCTGGTTCACTTATGTCCTTTAGGAAAGGAAATCTGCCGCCCTTACCTGGTCTGGCCTACATGTGACTCCAGACCCACAACAATGTGGTTGACTCTTAATTGCCCTCTGAAATGGTCGAGCAAGTCACTCAGATGGGCAACAAAAGCCGGCCTTGCCAGTGATGCCCATATCCCATGAATGAATTTTTTTTTTAAGTACTTAGCCCAAGTCTTTTTGATTCATTTTATTATTTTAAGTGTAAATAAATCAAGACAGATGTTCCGACTGTATAAAGTGGTCTAATGGTGTGATATTTTCCATCATCCAGATTGACAAGAGAATTGTTGGTCATTCTACATATTGTCCAGTAAACAATTTGCCGATTGTGGAGTTATTTGTTAGACCTGAGCTGCACTAACTCCAATATGGAAGAGAACAAAAATGTATGTTTCAGTCTGTAAAAGATTTCAGTCTGCTTACAGAAACTTTCATTAAGCTATTTACATGAGGTAAACGTGTTTGGAAACAAGAGCAAGTAGTAATATCAGATACTACTTAAACTATGCACCATGCCTCATTTATCCCAGATTTTAAATCAGTTGCCAGTTTACCACGTAAAGGCTCCTGATCTTTATGTAGAAATACCCTTTGCTACTTTTTTGGGAGGTAGGCAAAGATGTTTAAAGGTGCATTAAGTGAAGTAGTACTAGTGTTGAGATTTCCAAATACTTTATTAAACTGTGATTTAAAAGATTTTTTTCTTTAGCTTTACACACAGGAAAATAAAACATTAGTCGTTAGACTCCTATTTTTCTTGCACGAACATTATTATAGGAACGTAGGAGAAGGAGTAGGCCATTTAGCTCCTCAGAGCATGGCTGATCTGTGATCCAATTCCATATATCCGCCTTTGTTCCATATCCCTTAATACCTTTGGATACCAAAAATCTATCAATCTCAGATTTCAAATTAACAACTGACCTAGCATCAACTACTGTTTGCAGAAGCATTACAAAGTTCTACCACATTTTGCATGAGAAGTGTTTTCTAACTTCACTCCTGAAAGGCCTGGCTCCAATTTTTAGACTATGTCTCCCAGTCCAAAACTCCCAAACTAGCAGAAATTGTTTTTCTCTCTGTCTACCCTATTAGTTCCCCTTAATATCTTAAAAGCCGATCAAATCACCCCATAACCTTCTAAATTCCAGGGAATATAACCCTAGTTTGTGTAATTATAATTTAACCCTTGTAGTCCAGGGAGCCGAAATTGCTCTCCGCCCCAAATGGGGCACATTTACCGTTTAAGTGTTTTCTCTGCCCCATCCAACGAAATTCAGCTCTTTATTTTTTTTGCAGTGGGGCAGACGGGATTCTGTCGGGCACCCACCGCTCCGAGTTATCAGCGTCGCGCTGACGCCTCACAACATCGATCCCCTTCAGTTAAAGGGGAGGGCCACGGGGAGCTCTGCATCCACTTTAGTGTCACCCACTGGGCCACCGAGGAGGGTGTCAGCTGGATCAGCGGCCCGGTACCCAAGAGAGGGTGCCGGGCTGCCTTCTTGGTGGCCTGGTCGAACCCATGGCTGTCATTGGCGGGCTGACTTCAGAGTCGGCCGACAATTAAAATAAAATGCCGGCCACGGCAGTGTGATCTCCGCTTTAAGGGCAGACATGCCGCCCAGCCACAAGAAGCTTCTTGCCAGGGAAAGCTGTCGAGGGCACCAAGCGGCGGCTGATCTGCCCCAGCGGGGCAATTTCCCACGCGTGTAGGAAAGGGGGTCGCCGACGGTCAGTAAGAGGTCAGGACGGTCCCGTACACCGCTCCAAAATAAAGGAGGGCAATTTTCAAAAAGTCGGCCCCTCTGCGCCTACTGAGCGGTGAGTCCTTACCGACCTGTGGCCGCCTCTTTTAGGCTCATAGAATGGCGCAATTTCAGCCCCCGGGTATCATTCTGGTAAATGTATGCTGCAGTCCCTCCAAGGCCAATATATCCTTCCTAAGGTGTGATGCCCAGAACTGCTCACAGTACTCCAGGTGTGGTCTAACCAAGACTTTGTATAGCTGTAGCACAACTTCTACTGTAACAAGTAGCTGCAGAGTTTTAATATGAGTCCTTAAAAATCTGCAATTAAATAATATTCTCTTAATAGAGTGTTTTCCTTTTGATATCAAATCCGTTTCTGATTTAAGGTATAAATTAATCTATTTGGCTTGGAGCCAGCTGTACACTTAGAAACATAGAAAATAGGTGCAGGAGTAGGCCATTCAGCCCTTCGAGCCTGCACCGCCATTCAATAAGATCATGGCTGATCATTCCCTCAGTACCCCTTTCCTGCTTTCTCTCCATACCCCTTGATCTCTTTAGCCGTAAGGGACATATCTAACTCCCTCTTGAATATATCCAATGAACTGGCATCAACAACTCTCTGCGGCAGGAAATTCCACAGCTGTTCAAAGACAAGACAACAATGGCCATATAGGAATGTTGATAGAACTCATACTAAAGCAGCTAAAAGGTGTATCCCACACCCAACTGGAAATAAAGAGGCGCTGCTTTGATTCATTTTATAAGATCTGGAATCTGATCCTAGTATTTGTGGCTCATGCTGATCTCCCTCAGACTAGTGTAAATTGAGAATAGTTGGTAACAATCTCAGATGGAGCGGACTCTCTTGTAAACTCCAGAGTGGATATATATTTCACTGAATCATCTTTCAGCGCAACTCGACAATCTCTTTTCCACGCTGCTTTCTTTTACCGTCTTTAATAAGTCTACTTGAATGTAATAAGAGTGTTAATATGAGTCCTTAAAAATCTGCAATTAAATAATATTCTCATTCATTTTTAATTCTAAAAATCTGATATTGCACAATTCGTGCAAACGTATAATTGCTCTCCCAGTCTTACAATCTTTGCTTTGTGAAATAAAAAATTTAGCAATGCTTTGATTGCTAAAAAAAAACCTGAATTTATATAGCGCCTTTTACCACCTCAGGCATCCCAAAGTGCTTTACAGCCAATGAAGTATCTTTTGAAGTATAATCACTGTTGTATTGCAGGAAACACGGCAGCCAATTTGTGCACAACAAGCTCCCACAAACAGCAATGTGATAATGACCTCAATCTCAGCGAGATTGGCCCTGAAAATCTTTGCGATGCGATCCCAGCAGCTGCCCTCCATGCTGACTCCACAAGAATCTACAGGATCAGTGGGGGAGGACCTCATTTATCTCTGCAGGGGATCACTGGCACCCACCTGCCCTGTACATCTGAAAAATCCAGTACCTGCCAGCTATCAGGGGGTTGGGCAACCCTTCACCAGCTCCCTGCCAGACTCCAGCCATGTCCCCACCCAAGTTAATACTTAGCATGCTGTGAAAGCACTTTAACACATTTATGCATTACTGCACTGATCAATTTAGTATTAAACTTTAGAAGTTAATGAATGACCTGTTATATCATCCATGTCTACTGATAAAATAAGTTTGCTAAGCTGTTGTACTCTGTAGTCCTTTATCATCCCATAAATTCTCTGGGCTTGGAGACATATGGAATGACCCCACAAAAACACTTGGAATTACGATTAGCCTATCACTTATTAGTTCCTACCATTATTTGAGTTCATTTTATTCATTTTCAGCAGAAGTCACTGAAATGTTGAGGAGCGAGTAGTCATAAGCCCGGGAACAAGTGCCAGTTATAGCAATTACAGAAATTTGGCCAGGTCTTTCAGTTTACAAAACATCACTAGGCTTGTTTACATGTAGAAACGTGGAGCCATGCCACATGACTATATTTCATTCACTTCAGGGTCAGGCTTCCACTGCCGAAGAAAAGAGTTTAAAAACACTGGACCACCCAAACACAGAGTTCCCATCAACTACATTTCAACTCGAGGGGACTTTGAGAGTGACTTTTGTGTCCCTAGCTGCACAATACAAATTCCGCATTCACTTTACAGCGGAGTTCTATGCTCCAGGGTCTGACATCTATTACACCAGGACACTTATGGCAGAATGATTGCTCTAGATTAGACTTGTTTACGCTCGGGTTTACTTGGTCGGAGGTTGCGTCATTAGAATGACGCATTAACGGCGCTCGCCATTATTAATTCGTACGAAACACTGCAATTGAGGAGTAACTGAGATACGCCATGAATTCCGATTCTCCACAAATTGGTGGACGATTTGCACGGTTCCGCTAGTAGCCTTGCCAAAGCAGATAAAAGTCTTCTCTCGCCGTGGGGCTCCTTACTGAACTTAATGTCGATCGCAAAATTGCTGGATGTACGACAATATCAGGAATTATTCCAGCCGTCACTGCCATTTAGAGCTGGTAATTAATGTCATCAAGGACCATGTTAATTACGTTATTTATGGTCCTGACATGACACTCAACCTTGGAAGCCCATAAAGGAGCCAATGATGCTGTAGAGTCTCACTCTAGCAGGTAGTGAATTGTTCCTAGAAGTATTTTATTCTTTTTATCTGTCTTGGCAGTCTTTTTGTGCCAGTCTTGCCATCCACACTCCTGTTAGTTTCGGAAATTATGGTGATGTCCAATTCAGTCGACCTCTTCACTGCCATCGCCCTCCTGCACTGGCTCGCGTTGTTCCCTGGAGTGGTATGCAGCCACGCTGATTCCAGGGCCGCTCGCCACTCGCCTTTTATGGTCCTGATCTGCTGCCGGTGTTTCATCAGGTCGGTGATTGGAGCGTGGGCAGGTACAGCAGAAACGGCGAGGTTGGAGCTCAGGAGCGGTGAGAGATTGCAGAGCGATGTGATCGGGGCCCAGGAGAGCCATGGGTTCATGGCCCAGAAGAGGCATGGGCCCAAGGGCAGCACGGGTCAGCCCACACTGTGCTATGTGTGTGCACGAGGTCCATGCAGCAGAGCTGGTCTCCAATCGTATTGGTTAACCATTGCCACTGGACCAAGACCAAGCTTTATCAAGCCCGTGTGGTGGCTGATGTGCAACAGCCACCACATGTTAAAAAAATCCATGCCCAGGCATCTTCCACCCTTCAACATGCCCTTCTGGACCTAGAATATTAGGTCCTTCATTGAAACAGCTGTGAACTCATTGAACACATCTCTTTTTGGCGTGGAAGCAAGTCATCCTCTGTAAAGTCCTTACTCTACAGTATGAAACCACACGAGGCACATTCTGGGGACA
The DNA here is from genome assembly GCF_044704955.1 of Pristiophorus japonicus. Taxonomy (NCBI): domain Eukaryota; kingdom Metazoa; phylum Chordata; class Chondrichthyes; family Pristiophoridae; genus Pristiophorus; species Pristiophorus japonicus. Next base: position 22,054,073 of record NC_091985.1, read on the forward strand.
AGTCTCTGTGACCTTGACTCTTTATTCACAGGACTCCAAAGACAACGACCCTGCGTGGGACCTCCCTTTTTATACCTGTGTGATTAGGTAAAGAGTGTCTCCCACAAGTTCACCCCTTGTGGTCAAGGTGTGCATCTAGGTTGAGTGTATACAGTAATACAGTGGTGTTACATTGTGGTTACATACATGACATCACCTCCCCCCCAAAGTCTTATTGGGATCATAGGTTTAGTCTTTCAGGTGGTCTACGCTCCCTCGTGGAGCCCAGTTGGGGCTCTGGTTGTTGGACACTGACGTGAGTGTCTGTCACCTGTGGTGATTCCGGCCTGACCGTAGGGACTGTGCATTCTCCTGATTGCTCTTGTTGCTCGTTCACTGGCGGTGTTGTGAGCTCCATCTCATGGTCTTCTTCAGGTTCCTCCGTGTCGATGCTGAACCTTTTTTTTTACTTGGTCCAGATGCTTATGGCATATCTGACCATTGTTGAGTTTAACCACGATGACCCTATTCTCCTCTTTGACGATTACAGTGCTCTCAAGCCATTTGGGCCCCATGGGGTGATTGAGGACGAATACAGGATCATTTATTTCTATACATCTCCCCCTCGAATTAAGGTCATGGTACTCGTTTTGTGACTTGCGCTTGCCCTCAACTATGTTGGTCAGGACTGGGTGAATGAGGGACAACCGAGTTTTGAGTGTCCGTTTCATTAGTAGCTCTGCGGGCGGGACCCCCGTGAGCGAGTGCGGTCGGGATCTATAGGCCAGCAGGAGACGCCATAGGCGGCATTGTAGGGAGGATCCTTGAATCCTGAGCATACCTTACTTAATGATTTGGACCACACGTTCCGCCTGGCCATTGGAGGCCGGCTTGAACGGCGCAGTCCTGACGTGGTTGATGCCATTGCCCGACATAAACTCTCGGAATTCGTAACTTGTGAAACATGGGCCATTATCACTAACCAGGATGTCCGGCAAGCCATGGGTTGCAAAGATTGCACGTAGGCTTTCCACGGTGGTGGATGACGTGCATGAATTCAGGATGATGCACTCGATCCATTTCGAGTACGCTTCTACCACAATAAGGAACATCTTACCCATGAACGGGCCCACGTAGTCAACATGAATGCGTAACCATGGCCTGGTGGGCCAGGGCCACGGGCTGAGCAGGGCCTCCCTGGGGGCATTACCCAGCTGGGCACACGTCGTGCACCTGCGAACACAGTGTTCCAGGTCTGAATCAATTCCAGGCCACCAAACGTGTGATCGGGCAATGGCCTTCATAGAAACATAGAAACATAGAAAATAGGTGCAGGAGTAGGCCATTCGGCCCTTCTAGCCTGCACCGCCATTCAATGAGTTCATGGCTGAACATTCAACTTCAGTACCCCATTCCTGCTTTCTCGCCATATCCCTTGATCCCCCTAGTAGTAAGGACCTCATCTAACTCCTTTTTGAATATATTTAGTGAATTGGCCTCAACAACTTTCTGTGGTAGAGAATTCCACAGGTTCACCACTCTCTGGGTGAAGAAGTTCCTCCGCATCTCGGTCCTAAATGGCTTACCCCTTATCCTTAGACTGTGACCTCTGGTTCTGGACTTCCCCAACATTGGGAACATTCTTTCTGCATCTAACCTGTCTAACCCCGTCAGAATTTTAAACGTTTCTATGAGGTCCCCTCTCATTCTTCTGAACTCCAGTGAATATAAGCCCAGTTGATCCAGTCTTTCTTGATAGGTCAGTCCCGCCATCCCGGGAATCAGTCTGGTGAACCTTCGCTGCACTCCCTCAATAGCAAGAATGTCCTTCCTCAGGTTAGGAGACCAAAACTGTACACAATACTCCAGGTGTGGCCTCACCAATGCCCTGTACAACTGTAGCAACACCTCCCTGCCCCTGTACTCAAATCCCCTTGCTATGAAGGCCAACATGCCATTTGCTTTCTTAACCGCCTGCTGCACCTGCATGCCAACCTTCAATGACTGATGTACCATGACACCCAGGTCTCTTTGCACCTCCCCTTTTCCTAATCTGTCACCATTCAGATAATAGTCTGTCTCTCTGTTTTTACCACCAAAGTGGATAAGCTCACATTTATCCACATTATACTTCATCTGCCATGCATTTGCCCACTCACCTAACCTATCCAAGTCGCTCTGCAGCCTCACAGCATCCTCCTCGCAGCTCACACTGCCACCCAACTTAGTGTCATCCGCAAATTTGGAGATACTACATTTAATCCCCTCATCTAAATCATTAACTTTGCACATCAATCTCTTGTGTGGGACCTTGTCGAACGCCTTCTGAAAGTCCAAATATACCACATCAACTGGTTCTCCCTTATCCACTCTACTGGAAACATCCTCAAAAAATTCCAGAAGATTTGTCAAGCATGATTTCCCTTTCACAAATCCATGCTGACTTGGACCTATCATATTACCTCTTTCCAAATGCACTGCGATGACATCCTTAATAATTGATTCCATCATTTTACCCACTACCGATGTCAGGCTGACCGGTCTATAATTCCCTGTTTTCTCTCTCCCTCCTTTTTTAAAAAGTGGGGTTACATTGGCTACCTTCCACTCCATAGGAACTGATCCACAGTCAATGGAATGTTGGAAAATGACTGTCAACGCATCCACTATTTCCAAGGCCACTTCCTTAAGTACTCTGGGATGCAGTCCATCAGGCCCTGGGGATTTATCGGCCTTCAATCCCATCAATTTCCCCAACACAATTTCCCGGCTAATAAGGATTTCCCTCAGTTCCTCCTCCTTACTAGACCCCCCGACCCCTTCATCAGCACAATGCCTGGGTGCTCGCTGTGGAGTTCCCTGATGAATGCTTCCCTGCCCTTCTGGGGCATAACTACCCGGCTGCCCCATAGTAGGCAGTCGGCTTGGATGGAGAGCTCATCCATCCATCTATGGAACGGTTTGACCTCCTCAGGTCATGCTCTGTGTGCGGGCCCCCAATCCCCAATCAGGACACATTTCTTAATCAGGGATAGGAGGGGATCTCTGTTGGTCCAGATTTTGATCTGGCGGGCTGTGATCGGGGAGCCTGCGCTGTCAAAGGCATCGACAGCCATGACCATCTCGGCGCTTTGCTCCGCTGCCCCCTCAGTGGTGGCCAGTGGAAACCTGCTGAATGCATCAGCGCAATTTTCAGTGCTGGGCCGGTGCCGGATGGATTAGTCATAAGCAGCCAGCGTGAGAGCCCATCGCTGTATGTGAGCTGATGCGTTGGCATTGATAGCCTTGCTGTCTGACAACAGGGATGTTAATGGCTTGTGGGCTGTCTCGAATTCAAACTTCCTACCAAAGAGGTACTGATGCATTTTTTTTACACCGTAGACACATGCAAGCGCTTCCTTCTCGACCATTCCATATCCCCATTCTGCTTGAGAGCACGACCTGGAGGCATAAGCCACAGGTTGTAGTTGACCCTCAGCATTGCCCTGCTGCAACACGCACCCAACCTCATAGGACGATGCATCACATGTCAGAACCAATTTTTTTACAGAGGTCGTACAGGGTCAACAATTTGTTTGAACAAAGTAGGTTTCGAGCCCGATCAAAAGCCCGTTCCTGACAGTCTCCCCAAAAGCAATCGCAACCCTTACGTAGCGGCTCCAACAACGTGTTCAAGTTCGGCAGAAAGTTCCCGAAATAGTTCAACAGTCACAGGAATGAACGTAACTCCGATGTGTTGCAGGGCCTGGGTGCTCGTCGAATCGCCTCTGTTTTGGATACGGTGGGCCGAATCCTATCTGTAGCAACCCTCCTGCCCAGAAACTCAACCTCAGGAGCTAACTACACACATTTAGACTTCTTGAGTCGCAGGCCTACCTGGTCCAGTCGGCGTAGCACCTCCTCCAGGTTGTGGAGGTGTTCCTCGGTGTTTTGACCCGTGATGAGGATGTCGTCCTGGAATACGATCATTCCAGGAATGGATTTTAGCAGGCTTTCCATGTTTCATTGAAAAATCGCGGCCGCTGATCGAATGCCAAACGGGCACCTGTTATAAACGAACAGTCCCTTGTGCGTGGTCAGTAGTTTAGATTCGTTGGCCAGTTCCTGGGTCATATAGGCTGAAGTGAGGTCCAACTTGGTGAACAGCTTGCCGCCTGCCAGTGTGGCGAAGAGGTCCTCCGCTCTCGGGAGCGGGTATTAATCTTGTAGGGACACCCGATTGATGGTGGCCTTGTATTCGCCACAGATCCTGACAGAGCCATCCGCTTTTAGAACGGGAACGATGGGGCTCGCCCAGTCGCTGAATTCAACAGGCGAGATGATGCCATCTCTCAACAGCCGGTCCAATTCGCTCTCGATCTTTTCCCGCATCACATACGGCACCGCTCTGGCTTTGTGGTGCACCGGCCTGGTGTCCGAGGTGATGTGTATCACTACTTTAGTGCCTTTGAAAGTCTCAACGCCAGGTTAAAATAGTGAATCGAATTGTTGAAGAACTTGTGAGCACGAACTTTGCTCCGCAGATGACATTGCGTGAACATCCCCCCATTTGAGTTCATCTCGGCTAACCAGCTCCTCCCCAACAGTGCGGGACCATTGCCCGGGACAATCCAGAGCGGCAGCTAATTCACTAACCCATTGTGTGTGACAGCCAACATTGCACTGCCTAGCACCGGAATGATTTCTTTAGTGTAAGTCCGTAATTGTGTCTCAATACGTGCTAATTTGGGTCTACTGGCTTTAAGTGGCCATAGCTTCTCAAATTGCTGAACGCCCATGAGTGACTGGCTGGCCCCAGTGTCCAGCTCCATGCGTACTGGGATACCGTTTAATAAAACCCATATCATTGGTGGCGTTTTGGTGTATGAACTGTGAATATTCGCCACATGGACCCTCTGAACCTCGGCTTCCATCGATTTGCACCAAAAGTCATCCTGCCTCAAAGAACCCTCTTCTGGTCCATCCGCCTCATATATTAGTCTGGTTGCAGACTTCCTGCACATTCGAGCTAAGTGGCCACTGAGATTGCAGTTCCTGCAGACAAACTGTTGAAATCTGCAAGATCTAGCTGAGTGTTTTCCCCCACACCTCCAGCATGAGTTAAAGTTTCTATTGTTGGGAACAAAGGAACTATGGCCAGGCATTCCGCGCTAATTATCCCCTTTGTCTGCTCTTAAGTACCCTATTGGTGGGTGTCAATGGCCACATTCCGGGCCGCATTGTCCACTGTGATGGCGTGAATGTCCGTTCAGCCTGCCATTGTCTCTGTTGAAGTCCTACTCTGGGGTCTATTGCTGCCTGGGGAGTGTCGGACTGCCCCTGCCTGCCTGTGAGGCTCTGAGTCGTATTGATAATGTTGACTCCCTAATCCATCGCCGCATTAGAGGCAGAATTGCACGCGTACATTATTTTCGTCTCTTCCTCCCCCGCCATGAAAGTTTGAGCTATCAACGCCGCCGCTTCCAAGGTCAAATCCTTGGTCTGAATGAATTTGCGGAAAATTCCCACTTGTCCGATCCCCTCGATAAAGAAGTCCCTTAGCATCTCCCCCCTGCAGGCGTCTGTGAACTTACAGAGGCTGGCCAAACGCCGGAGGTCCGCTACGAAGTCTGGTATGCTCTGTCCTTCACGACGTCGGTGGGTGTAGAATCTGTGTCGGGCCATATGTATGCTACTCGCCGGTTTGAGGTGCCCCCCGATCAATTTGCTAAGTTCTTCAAAGGTTTTGTCCGCCGGCTTTTCGAGTAAGTCCTTCATGAGCGCATAAGTCTTTGGTCTGCAGCTGGTCAAAAGATGAGCCCTTCACTTGTCGGCTGCTGCATCCCTCAGCCATTCTTTCGTAACGAAGCTTTGCTGAAGCCTCTCGAAAAAATCGTCCCAGTCTTCCCCAACACAGTACCGTTCCTCTGTGCTACCGGTGGCCATTCTCGTGGGTCGTGAATTCCCATTTCTCATCGCCAATGTAAAGTCCTTACTCTACAGTATGAAACCACACAAGGCACATTCTGGGGACCTTGACTCTTTATTCACAGGACTCCAAAGATGATGACCCTGTGTGGGATCTCCGTTGTTATACCTGTGTGATCAGGTAAACAGTGTCTCCCACAAGTTCAATCCTTGTGGTCAAGGTGTGCATCTAGGTCGAGTGTATACTGTAATACAGTGGTGTTACATTGTGGTTACATACATGACATCCTTGATTCGAGGGACCGCCTAAGAAGAAGTTGTTGTTTCAGAAGGCAATAATGCAAAGCTGTTTCGACACTCAGAAGAGAGCCACTCATTCAAAAGCAAATTAGATAGATTACTTTCAGAAAGTAACATTTTGGGATACAGTATATGAGTAATTTGAGACATGTCATGCGATAAGTGTAGCTTGTGTGGGAGGATCAAGTAACTTTGGACCTGAGGCTCCCAAAGCTTTCTACCACTGGGAGTTTTCCTCACACAATGTCTGTGCCTGTTGTAGCACCTCACCGCCCGCTGCCGCTGATTGTCGCCCACTCCCGCCGACATTCCTCCTGAAGATCCACCCAGTGCCACTTTCAGGGTGGCCTGGAGCGGGCGGGAGGGGAGAGCTGCTGGGAACTGCCCGCTGACATCAGCGGACGGCCGAGTGCCGCAACTGACCTCCCGCCTGCTGAGCTCCCAGATTCCTGTGGGTGGGAGTCATAGAAACATAGAAAATAGGTGCAGGAGTAGGCCATTCGCCCTTTGAGCCTGCACCACCATTCAATAAGATCATGGCTAATCATTCACTTCAGTACCCCTTTCCTGCTTTCTCTCCATACCCCTTGATCCCTTTAGCCGTAAGGGCCATATCTAACTTCCTCTTGAATATATCCAACGAACTGGCATCAACAACTCTCTGCAGTAGAGAATTCCACAGGTTCACAATTTTCTGAGTGAAGAAGTTTCTCCTCATCTCGGTCCTAAATGGCTTACCCCTTATACTTAGACTGTGACCCCTGGTTCTGGACTTCCCCAACATCGGGAACATTCTTCCTGTATCTAACCTGTCCAGTGCCGTCAGAATGTTATATGTTTCGATGAGATCTCCTCTCATTCTTCTAAACTCCAGTGAATACAGGCCCAGTCGATCCAGTCTCTCCTCATATGTCAGTCCTGCCATCCTGGGCATCAGTCTGGTGAGTTGTTGATGCCAGTTCGTTGGATACATTCAAGAGGGAGTTAGATATGGCCCTACGGCTAAAGGGATCAAGGGGTATGGAGAGAAAGCAGGAAAGCGGTACTGAGGTGAATGATCAGCCATGGTCAGTTCGCTGCACTCCCTCAATAGCAAGAACGTCCTTCCTCAGATTAGGAGACCCAAACTGAACACAATATTCCAGGTGAGGCCTCACCAAGGCCCTGTACAGCTGCAGTAAGACCTCCCTGCTCCTATACTCAAATCCCCTAGCTATGAAGGCCAACATGCCATTTGCCTTCTTCACCACCTGCTGTATCTGCATGCCAACTTTCAATGACTGATGTACCAAGACACCCAGGTCTCATTGCACCTCCCCTTTTCCTAATCTGCCGCCATTCAGATAATATTCTGCCTTCATGTTTTTGCCGCTGCTTGCTCTCACCCTCCGACCTCCTCTCGCGATGCTGCTCCCTCTCTGCCACTGCTCGCTCTCAGCCATCGCCCTTGTAGTCCCGCTCACCTGCCAACCTCCTCTCACGATGCTGCTCCCTCTCTCCCGCTGCTCGCTCTCAGCCATCGCCCTTGTAGTCCCGCTCACCCACCGACCTCCTCTCACGATGCTGTTCCCTCTCTGCCGCTGCTCGCTCTCAGCCATCGCCCTTGTAGTCCCACTCACCCGCCGACCTCCTCTCACGATGCTGTTCCCTCTCTGCCGCTGCTCGCTCTCAGCCATCGCCCTTGTAGTCCCACTCACCCGCCGACCTCCTCTCACGATGCTGTTCCCTCTCTGCCGCTGCTCGCTCTCAGCCGTCGCCCTTGTAGTCCCGCTCACCCGCCGACCTCCTCTCACAATGCTGTTCCCTCTCTGCCGCTGCTCGCTCTCAGCGGCCGCCCTTGTAGTCCCGCTCACCTGCCAACCTCCTCTCACGATGCTGCTCCCTCTCTGCCGCTGCTCGCTCTCAGCCGTCGCCCTTGTAGTCCTGCTCACCCGCCGACCTCCTCTCGCGATGCTGCTCCCTCTCTGCCGCTGCTCGCTCTCAGCCGTCGCCCTTGTAGTCCCGCTCACCCTCCGACCTCCTCTCACGATGCTGCTCCCTCTCTGCCGCTGCTCGCTCTCAGCCGTCGCCCTTGTAGTCCCGCTCACCCTCCGACCTCCTCTCACAATGCTGCTCCCTCTCTGCCGCTGCTCGCTCTCAGCGGCCGCCCTTGTAGTCCCGCTCACCTGCCAACCTCCTCTCATGATGCTGCTCCCTTTCAGCGGGATTCGGCGGTAGAACGGGATGGACCGCTGGCTGGAGGCTGGTCTGTCCCCAAGAGTGAGTATGAAGAACCTGAAAAAAAGGTAAGTGAACATTTTAATACTTTTTTTCAACAGCAACTTACCTGTATGGGGTTTCCTGAAGGTCTTCAGATATTTTTTTTAATTTTTGCTGTTGTTTTTTTTTCAGGTCTTCGATCCTCCGTGGGCCCGACTCCATCCTCGGCGGCACTTGAGCGGCAAGCGCCTCTGCCGCAGAGTATGCGACCTCCCACCCGCTGCTGCCCAGATTGGAGCCGTACGTCTTCCATTTGCCGCCCGCCGACCTTCGAGGGACCTTCTTCCTGAATATCCCGCCCAAAGTACCGTCATCGACGGCACTTTTGGCGGCACTTGGGTGGGCGGAAGCCTTGTTGAAAATTGGCCCCATGGCTATGATTAGTCAACTACTCAATATCATTATAACATGCGATTACCATTATGGTAGAAGGGGAACTAGATGGACCTTGGTCTATTTTCATCTAGCAATTCCTATGTTCCTCTGAAAGCAGTGCAACGGCATACCCACTGTACCTGATTTTATACTTCATGTGTTAAGAATATTTGTACATTTCACTCATGAACTGTTCAAGGACCAGTACAGCAATTCCCAAATACAGCTGGGTTGCAATGACCTCTTCTTCAGCTTGTTCTTTCATTTTTATCTTACTTTTCCTTTCAGTCTCTCTTTTCTCTCTCTCTCTCACAATCCACTCTCTTTATTCCTCTTTCTGTCTCTAATTCACCCTATTTCCTTCCTCATTATTCGCTCTGTTTCTTTCTCTATCATTTCTTTCATTGATTATGAGGATAAACAATTGAGCACAAGGTTCAGGAGGTGACAGATGTGACACTGACCTCGATGCGTCGTTATAGGATCGGCATTCCAGCGAGTTGCGGTGTAAATCTAGTGCGATGTCAATGGTGAACACAAAAGTGCAATTTACATTGTTCGCCGTCAAACCAGCCTTTGCAGCAATTTCTGGCCCAATAGTTCCAAGTCTACTGTGAGGTTGATTTAAAAATTTGAAGAGACTCTTTACATTCAGAACACATTGCTTCATAAGAAGGATGAAACGTCCAGGTTATCCAAGAAAAAGCAATTGCTCCAAACTAGGGGTTTGGGGGCTGTGATGTGGCAGCATTCACTTTTTGTGATGAGATTGATCTTTTTATCTTTAATACATTTCAGGGGAGCTGGTTGGTGACACACATTTACTCTGCCAGACATTGACTCCAATGAGTCAGGGCACAGAGTTACAGTCCTTGATTATGGTTCTATGGCTGGGCTTCAGATGTAGTGGTTGTGAGATCTTAATGGATACTATTTTTTATTATCTCTAACAGGAATATGGCAAGGTCATATGTTACTGCCAGCACTTATTAATTTTTGGCATCTTCTCTGGAATACGAATGTCATTTGAATGAAAAGGAATTCAACTTCGATGTAAATTTGGCAGGCACTGTGAGCAAGCTTTGGGAAATTACAATAAGGAGGAGTGGAAACAACTTCCCAACCAGAGCAATTAGCTACTTTATTCTAAAACAAAAGTAAAATACTGGGATGCTAGAATCTGGAATAAAAAGAAAATGCTGGAAATCTCAGCAGATCAGACAGCATCTGTGGAGAGAAAGCAGAGTTAACCTTTTGGGCTGATGACCCTTCGTTAGACATTATTCTTTTTTTTTATACCAGCATCCAATTTATTAACGATATCCAAAACAGTCCCTCTCGCTATTCATATGTACCTTATATACATTATATATATATAAAGAAAATAATAGAGCAAATATTGGTTTCAATTAATTAGGGTCATATTGTATTCAAAACTGCAGTTTAGACAATTTCATCCTTTTCTTCTTTCATGGAATTACTCTTCATGGGAGCGACAATATAGCCGTGAAATGTGTCTCGCACCCCTTCCTCCACACCCCGCCCCTCCGCCGCCACCCCCCCCCTCCTCCCCCCCCCCCCCATCCACCCCACCAACAGCAACAACGGAGTTTAGAAGAATGAGAGGTGATCTTATTGAAACATAAAAGATACTGAGGGGTCTCAGCCAGGTAGATACAGAGAGGATGTTTCCACTCCTGAGGGAATCTGGAACTAGGGGGCATTAGTTTAAAAATAAGGAGTCGCCCATTTAGAACTGAGATGAGGAGAAATTTCTTCTCTCAGAAGGTCGTAAATCTGTGGAATTCTCTGCCCGAGAGAGCTGTGGAGGCCAAGTCATTGAATATATTTAAGGTGGAGATAGACAGATTTTTGAACGACAAGGGAGTGAAGGGTTATGGGGAACGGGCAAGGAAGTGGTGCTGAGCCCAAGATCAGATCAGCCATGATCTTATTGAATGGCGGAGCAGGTTCGAGGGATCAAATAGCCTACTCCTGCTCCTACTTCTTATGTTGTTATAATCACTAGATCGTCCAGTTTATTACTCCTTTTCCCTTTATTGGCCTCTTAATTTGAAATACATCCGAGATCCTTCACCATTTCCTTGCATAGTTCTGTGGAAGTGTTGAAATCTGTTGCTTTGCAAGAGTGGGTAGCATTGCTTATCCACTTATTCACTGCACAAAACTGCCTATGATTTAGCATAGATTGGCAAACTGCCTTTGAGACGCCATAATGATAGTATGGGAAATGGGAATGCAAGACGGATGCAAAAGGGAGTGCTTTTCTGAGTTAGGGAGTGAAGCTGTATTGTTTGGGGCAGAGTAGAGAGAACTTTACACTGTACTACAGCAGTGACTACACTCCAAAAGTACTTCATTGGCTCTTAAGCGCTTTGTGATGTCCGGTGGTTGTGAAAAGCGCTATATAAATCCAAGTCTTTCTTTCTTTCATCTCAGCAATATTAAATCTGCCTTGGTATTGATGTTAACATTGAATGCAAAAAGTTGAAGATATTCTGCTTCCATATATAATTAACATCAACAATGGTTTGCTTTTCAACAGTGCTTAACAGTACAAAAAAATGCTTCCTCGCATTCTAAATGACAGTGACATTAATGGGAACCGCACAGGAAGGAGGAAGGAAAAGAATCGGGGTCTTGTGGGTGAAAGCATGATTGAAGTGCAAGATTTGTAGTTGGTTTTTGAAACCAGGGAAGGAGGAGATAAGATGGAGATACTGTGGAAGGGAGTTCCAGAAGATGGGGGCATAATGGCTGAAGAAGGAACACCAATAGTGGAAACAGAGGGACTGTAGAACACAAAAATATCTGAACAAAAATATGTACTAAAGAGAAAAAAGTAATTTATTGAATTTCATGTGAGCTTTAGTGCAAATGTAAACTTTATAATTTTAGATTGAATACTCTGATATATTTGTTATTTATTCCTTCCACAATCATTATTTTTTGTTATTCATTCAAGGGATGTGGGCGTCGATGGCAAGGCCAGCATTTATTGTCCATTCCTAACTGCCGTTGAGAAGGTGGTGGTGAGCCAACATTTCAAAGGGCAGTTAAGAGTTAACAACATTGCTTTGGGTCTGGAGTCACCTGTCGGCCAAACTGAGTAAGGATGGCAGATTACCTTCCCAAATGGACATTAATGATCCAGATGGGTTTATACGACAATCTGATAGTTTCATGGGGCTAGATTTTCCAATTTTTTTGCATGCATAACACCCACTTAACGTCGATTTTAAAGCTGAAATGATGTATATAGTCCAGATATCGCCCATTTAGCCACAAAATGGAAATTGACGGCCATTTTTCGGACACTCATTGCCGAGCGTTACTTTCCCCAGGTGTGTAACGCCGGGAAAAAATAATACCGCCCGCCCACTTTTTTTTGACGGAATCATCAAAATGGGCGAAACCAACGACAATTATATCACCCAGCATACTTTCCGCACGTAATTAACGCCGAGATTCAATAATACCGACCACCCACTTTATTTTGTTGTAAAGATCACATTTGCCGAAACAGATGCCCAGGAGATCGCCCAGCGTCACTTCCACCACCTCGCACACATCTCGCCCACAATATCGCTCGCCCAAAAAAACACCCAGAAAAAGTGGAACTGTTCTGAATGAATCACAGCGGTATGGATCCCATGTTCTACATCACATGTCGCATCATTTAAAAGGCTGCTCTGCTTCAACCTCGGGAGAGTTCGGATGCACTCTGGAGGTGATGTGAACATCTGAACAAGCATCTTTATCATACTGTGAACGATTGGAATTTAATAGGTGTCTCCGAGGTGGTGGAAGTGACGCTGGGCGATCTCCTGGGCGTTTGTTTTGGCAAATAGGTGTCTCCTTCGGTGTTGTGTATGGAGAAAGTCAGACTGAACACTGTGAGCTCAAAGTAAAGTGTGACCTTCGTCTTTTGTTGCAGGTCTGCAGCGTGTGGGATCCCTTGGGAATCCAGGGGATGATCCCTCTGGTAGCTGTACAGAGTAAGTTTACATATATAACAACACTCCCCGCCAAAGTCAATAGTATAACTATTTATAATGTGAGTCGATCTGGGGCCCTTCTTGCCCTGGTTGATCGTCTTGGTGTGAAAGCTGGTGTTGTTGAATCATTTGTTGGGCCCTCGCTGGGCTGCTGTGCAGCTGGCCTTGCTGGGCTGCCTGATGTGTTGGGTCCTGCTGGGCTGCTGTGGATGATGGGTTCTGCTTCGTGGTCAACCGTGGTGCCAGCTGCCACTGGTGTATATGTTGGGGGATCTAAAAAGGTCGGGTCCAAGGTGGGTTGCTCAGGATAGTCCGTGAATCTGAGTTGGATTTGATCCAAGTGTTTCTGGTGAATGAGTCCATTTGAAAGTTTGACTCGAAACACCCTGCTCCCCTCTTTGGCCATGACAGTGCCGGGATGCCACTTGGGATCTTGTCCATAATTTAATACAAATACAGGATCATTGATTTCAATCTCGCACTTTGTTGAAACCGCCTGCTCTCTACCTGTTCATGTAGATCAGGGTGAACTAACGAGAGCCTTGTCTTAAGTGCTCTTTTCATGAGCAGTTCAGCAGGTGGGATCCCAGTGAGTGAGTGTGGTCTCTTGCGGTAGCTAAGCAGGACTCGGGATAGGCAAGTCTGCAGTGAGCCTTCAGTTACCCTTGCTTGATGGTTTGCACTGCTCTCTCTGCCTGACCATTGGACGTTGGTTTAAACGGGGCAGATGCGACATGTTTGATCCCGTTACAGGTCATGAATTCTTTGAACTCAGCATTGGTAAAACATGGCCCGTTGTCGCTCACCAGGACATCAGGTAAGCCGTGTGTGGCAAACATGGCCTGCAGGCTTTCAGTAGTGGCAGCGGACGTGCTAGCCGACATTATCTCACATTCAATCCACTTGGAGTATGCGTCTACAACAACAAGGAACATTTTACGCAAGAACGGGCCTGCATAGTCGACGTGTACCCCAGATCACGGTTTGGAGGGCCAAGGCCATAAACTTAGCGGCGCCTCCCTGGGTACATTGCTTAACTGCGAGCATGTATTACATCTGTGAACGCAGGACTCTCTAAGTCCGCATCGATACCGGGCCATCACATGTGGGATCTGGCTATCGCTTTCATCATTACGATGCCTGGGTACTGTGGAGGTCATTGATGAAGGTGTCTCTGCCCTTCTTGGGGCCACTACTCAATTGCCCCACAGAAGGCAGTCTGCCTGTATAGACATTTCAACTTTACGCCGCTGGAACAGCTTTATCTCTTCCTGCATTTCCAATGGGACACTGGATCAGCTCCTGTGAAGCGCACAGTTTTTGACTAGAGATAATAAGGGATCCTGGCTTGTCCAGGTTTTGATCTGCCAGGCAGTGACGGGTGATTGCTCACTCTCAAATGTTTCCATAACCATGGCTAGATCTGCGGGATGCGCCATTTCCACCCCTGTGGTGGGTAATGGCAGCCTACTGAGAGCATCGGCGCAGTTTTCTGTGCCTGGCCTATGGCGGATGGTGTAGTTGTATGCGAACAACATGAGCGCCCATCTCTGGATGCGTTGGTATTTATCCCTTTACTCTCGGAGAACAGGGATATAAGTGGCTTATGGTCAGTTTCCAATTCGAATTTTAGCCCAAACAGGTATTGATGGATTTTCTTTACCCCATAAACACATGCTAACGCTTCTTTCTCAATCATTCTGTAGGCTCTCTCAGCCTTAGACAGACTCCTGGATGCATAAGCAACCGGTTGCAGGTTCCCAAAATCATTAGCTTATTGCACACCCGACGCCATATGACGCCGCATCACATGCCAGTATCAAACGCTTACATGGATCATACAACACAAGCAATTTGTTTAAGCATAACAAATTTCTCGCTTTTGCAAAGGCATTCTCTTGGCTTTTGCCCCAAACTCATTCGTCCCCTTTTCATAGTAAGTCTAACAGTGTGTGAGACCTGGTAAGAAGTTACCAAAGTAGTTCAAGAATCCCAGAAACGACCGCAGCTCCGTCACGTTCTGTGGTCTCGGTGCATTCTCGATTGCCTCCGTCTTCGCGTTGGTGGGCCTGATGCCGTCCGCCGCAATCCTCCTTCCCAAGAACTCCACTTCAGGCACCAGGAAAACGCATTTCGAGCGTTTTAACCTGAGCACCACGCGGTTGAGTCGACTAAGAACCTCCTCCAGGTTCTGCAGATGCTCGACTGTGTGCCGACCTGTGACCAAGATGTCGTCCTGGGTGCGGGACCGACTTCAGTAAACTTTCCATGTTTCTCTGGAATATCACCACCGCTAATCGGATTCCAACCGGGCATCTGTTATAAACAAAAAGACCTTTGTGTTGATGCAGGTGAGGGCCTTCGATGATTCCTCCAGTTCCTGCGTCATGTAGGCTGAAGTCAGATCCAGCTTTGTGAACGTCTTTCCTCCCGCCAGTGTTGCAAAGAGGTCGTCGGTCTTTGGTAGTGGGTATTGGTCCTGTAGGGAGAAACGATTCATAGTTACTTTGTAATCGCCACAGATTCTGATGGTGCCATCTCCCTTGAGGACTGGGACGATAGGACTGGCCCACTCGTTGAACTCGATCTGTGAAATGATGCCTCTCTTTGCAGCCGGTCTAGCTCGATCTCTACCCTTTCCCTCATCATGAATGGGTACTGCTCTCGCCTTGTGATGGATGGGTCGCAGCCGTGGAATTAGGTGGATCTGCACTTGTGCTCCTTGGAATTTCCCGATGCCTGGTTCGAACAGCAAGGAAATTTGTTTCAAGACCTGGGCACATGATGTGTCGTCAGCAGGCAATAGCGCTTGGATGTCGTCCCAGTTCCAGTGTATCTTTCCCAGCCAGCTCCTGCAGAGCAGCATGGGACCATCGGCTGGTACCACCCAGAGTTGTAGCTTGTGCACCGCTCCATCGTAGGAGACCTTTACAATAGCACTGCCGATTACAGGAATCAGTTCTTTTGTGTAAGTTCTTAGTTTTGTGCGAACTGGAGTTAAGATTAGCCTTGAGGCCTTGTTGCACCACAACCTTTCGAAAGTCTTTTTGCCCATGATGCACTGGCTCGTGCTCGTGTCCAGCTCCATTGACACCAGGAGTCCATTTAGTTCAACATTCAGCATTATCGGGGGACAATTCGTGGTGAATGTGTGCACCCCATGTACCTTTGCCTCCCGATCTGAGGCTCTGGTTCGTCGTGATCCTCCGTAGTTCTGTCTTCCTCTGCAACATTGTGGTTTGCAGGTTTAACAGGCTTTACAGCTCACCTGCACACTCGTTGGAGGTGTCCCATTGTTCCACAGCCCTTGCAAACGTACTCTTTGAATCGGCATGAATGGAAACGATGATCACCCCCGCAGCGCCAACAAGGTGTTAATGGTCTTGCATTCATCACCCTTGATGGTGGACTCTGATACATCTACGGACATGTAGCTGCAGGTATGTGTGACCTGCCCTGTACGTTCCGATTCGAAAACAACATCACTTTGTTCACAGTACTTGTAGCAACACTTGCGTGCTGAGAGATTTGCGAGTATTGGTCGAGTCACTCCACAAAAGTTTCCCAATCATTTCCCTCCGAGAATTTCTCCAGGATGCCTACTGTTCTCTGCATCTTTGGGTTCGCTATCTGTATCTCGTCGCTAGTTGTTGTGTATGGAGAAAGAGTCAGACTGAACACTGTGAGCTCAACGTAACGTGTGACCTTAATCTTTTATTGCAGGTCTCCAGAGTGCCTTTCCAACCTGTGAGGCCTCCTTTAATACCTGTGCTCCCAAGGGATTATGGGATCGCTTGGGACTCCAGGGGATGAGCCCTCTGGTGGCTGTACAGAGTAAATACAAGTTTACATATATAACAACCGTGACATTCATTCTTTGTGACCAATCGGTGGAAAACAGATAGCTATTGGAATGGGGCCTGTCCTTTCTCACCCTCTCTTGATGACCAATTACATGCTGCAGACTCGAGATGGCAGAAAGTACGCTCCACAGCATTGTGTGCCCAATTCAATACGTGCCAGACTGATGTGGGGGGTATAACGTCTGGTCCTCCACAAGTACAGGGAGAAGCAGTCTTACCTCAACTTGCCCAACACCATTTGCCTTTGGAGACTGCGCTTCCACAAAGAGTTTATCACTGAAGTATGCCAGCTCATAAAGGCAGATCTGCAGCCTGCCAGCACCATCAGTACTGCACTGTCCGTCGAGGTCAAAGTCACCAGGGCACTGTCGTTCTACGTGTTTGGTTCTTTTCAGGCGTCAGCTGGTGACATTTGCGGTCTGTCTCAGCATGCCACACATTGCTGCATTAGACAGGTCACTGAAGCCCTGTATGCACACAGGATGGACTTTATCAGCTTCCCTATGACCAGGGAGGCTCAGCCTGAGAGGGCTTTAGGATTCTACCAAATTGCTAACTTCCCCAAGGTGCAGGGAGCAATAGACTATACGTACTTCGTGATGCGGGCACCTTTTCAGGATGCAGAGGTTTTCAGGAACCGCAAGGGATTCCACTCCCTGAATGTGCAACTCGTTGTCGACCACCAGCAAATTATTATGGCAGTGAATGCTAAATTTCTGGGAGGCATCCATGATGCTCACATCCTGCGTGAGAGCACTGTATCTGACTTGTTTAACAATCAGCCACAAGGTCAATGCTGGATGCTTGGTAACAGAGGATATGGCCTCGCCACCTGGCTGATGACACCCCACCGTCCCCCCCGCGTGACACCCACACCGAAGCCGAAAAGCGATATAACGAGAGCCACAGAGCCGCTCGCAATATCGTGGAGAAAACCATTGGAGTGCTTAAGCAGTGCTTTAGATGCCTGGGCGAGCTCCAATACCACCCTGAGCAGGTAGCTCAATTCGTGGTGTGCTCCATGCTGCACAACTTGGCTATCAGGAGGGGACATGAATTGCCAGAAGAGTCTGACAGTCCACCTCAGTAGAGAGAGGAAGAGGAGGACGAGGAGGTGGACGCTGACAACGGCCCAGACAATCAGGCTGACGCTGAAGCCATGCCCCCGCGCCCCTGTAGACTGCATGAAAGGGTTCGTGGTGGCATCATAGCTGCAAGACTCTTACGCCAGGAGCTCATAAATGAGCGCTTTGCCTGAAAGAACGTTGGTGGCATTTACAAGGCTGACACACTGCTGGGTGTGCAGGTCATACTTCAATGGTGGGCATCACCTTGGTGACAGTTAAAGTTTAAGTTGATTGAAGTTAAGTGTAATTATATCCTTTGATGTTAAGGAATCACTAGCGTGTAATGGTGCAGCTATCTGAGCCAATGCGCTACAAGGTTGTGTTAAACAAACATTTAAACCGAACATTTGCCTGAAATCATAAGTATTTCTGTAAAAACCAACCCTTCCACACCCCGCTTCTCCTCCCCACCTCTACCCCTTCCCCTTCTGACTCCAAGCCGCCTGGCCGAGGAGCTCCTCGGGCAATGCTTCATTGGCGGTGGGGGGCGGCGGGGGGGGGGGGGGGGGGGCGGGGAAAGAGGACGGTCCCAAGGCAGGAACGTGCTCCGAGCCAGAAGCAAGATGTTGCTCCTGGCTCTCATGTGTCGTTGGCAATGGGGGTGTGGCACCTTGGGGTTCAGTGTCGCGCTCCGGGACCACTGGGAGCCCTCTGCCACCAGTGCTCCTGGCTACCAGCTCCATGACCTCCTCCATCCTTCCATGTTATATATTATTTGTTGGACAAAAACTCGGTGCCAACTATGTTCTTGGTGCTTAGTAGGCTTTTTGTTGCTGGTGAATCTCCCTCATGCCTCCCACAACAGCCAAACAAGCACACACCACAGCCACACACGCTTTCAGTTCGTCAGCTCCCTCTCTCTCTCTCTTCTTCTGCGCATGTCATGATGACCCTTGACCTCCTAAATCGCGGGAATTGAGCATTGCCATGCCGTTGCTAAGGACGGCGACACGTTACAGCAGAAGGTCAGAGAGATTTAACGTTAACGCCCATTTCATATCATTCACGGTGATGCCCAATTTCAAAAATGGAGACTAGGGGCTTTGAGAATGGGCGACAAGCCGGCCATTTTTACTGCCCACGCCGGAAATACAGCCCATTTTTGGGCGATCTGCACAAAAGTGTAAAATCTAGCCCCATGGTCATCATTACTGATGCTAGCTTTTATTTTAATTCCAGATTTCTATTTAATTAATTGAATTTAAATTCCCCAGCTGCCGTGTTGGGATTTGAACTCATGTCTCCGGATCATTAGTCCAGGCCTCTGGATTACTAGTCTGTACAGCCAGAAATTTAAAGCAGAAGTTTCCAAACCATCGCCCACGGTTCTTGGAAACCACAGCCCATGGATCTTGGAAACCCGGTTCGCAGAGCTGAGGCAACTCACTTTCTTTTTGTGGTTATATTTCTCTGGTTTTGATATTAAGCCAACTCACTAAACACATGGATTATTATAACACACTATCGATTGGCAAAACAGAATTCAGTCTAATCTGCTTTAGAATCAGATTTTATATTTTATGGAGGCAATGCTGCAGCAAGTAAGTTCTTGGTCAATTTCTTCTGAAAAATGTGACTACAACTTTTATTAACTCCATTATTAGCTCCTCGATATTTGGTAAAGACAACTGAAGCACTGGTGCAGGAATAAGCCATTCAGACCCTCGAGCCTGTTCCGCCAGTCAGTGAGATCATGGCTGATTTGTATCCTAACTCTGTTTATCCGCCTTGGCTTCATTTCCCTTATCACGTTGGCTCGCAAAGATCTATCGATCTCAAGTTTTAAATTATTAATTGAGCAAGTATCTACTGCTTTTTGTTGGAGAGCTGCACACATCTACCACCCTTTACATGAAGAAGTGTTTCCTAACTTCCTAAAAATCTAAAAAAAAAATCACCCTCTTAACCTTCTAGACTTTTTATACTGCACTCCTCTGGATGCCAGCCTTCAACCACAGCATGAATCAATTTATATTGGAAACTGATCTACCTCTTCCCTAGGACTTCAAACACCTATTGTACATCAAATACCCAAGAGGAAATCACTAATACCGCTGTTAAAAGGCAAGCCATCAAACAGGGGTAACATACATATGGAATTGAAAGCTAAGAATTTTGAGGCTACTGGGACATGGTCACAAAAGCATTTGAAACTTTGGATTCTGATATGTTGGAGGCATCTCTGGTCTCAGTAATTACAGACAGCTCTGAACCAGAAAAAGACCTTTTGGGTATTTTAACTATAGGCGAGTCTTTGCTAAATACTAACTCCAGAATTTTGGGAATTTGTCCAGATAAAATTCCCGGTAATCTAATCTAACCTGACCAAGATGGATTTCTTAAAAGTCAATTTTCGGTTTATTATATGAACTCATTCTGTCACTTCTTACAAACCGCTGCAGAGTATGATTCCCATACCACCATCCTGGCACTAGGCCTGCAGAAAAGGGCTATGATTGTGCAGAATGTATATAAATGTTCCCCTTTTTGCAGCAGTCTTGTCTATTTGTTTTTAAAGTTGTGCTGTAAACACTCAGCCATCATCCTAACTAGTGACATATCTGCTCCCTTTATACAGCTACATGTCCATTTTTGATTGTTCTGCAGCTTAATGTAGATAAACAAAGTGCATGTGGGGACAACGGCACAAATTCGATGTTGACAGCTACCGAGAGTAGAGTTTCCGAGAAATTAATCTGGAGTACTAAATGGAAGTCATAGATTTTCTAAAGCTTTAACCATGCATCTTTAAAGTAAGTTCAAATCCACGTTGCTCCTCCCACCCCTCCCGGTTTATAAGAACATAAGAAATAGGAACAGGAATAGGCCACAAGGCCCCTCGAGCCTGCGCCACCATTCAATAAGATCATGGCTGATCTGATCATTGACTCAGCTCCATTTCCCTGCCCACTCCCCATAACCCCTTATCCTCTTATCGTTTAAGAAATTGTCTATTTCTGTCTTAAATGTATTTAATGTCCCAACTTCCACAGCTCTCTGAGGTAGCGAATTCCACAGATTTACAACCCTCAGAGAAGAAATGTCTCCTCATCTCAGTTTTAAATGGGCGGC
The DNA here is from genome assembly GCF_044704955.1 of Pristiophorus japonicus. NCBI lineage: Eukaryota > Metazoa > Chordata > Chondrichthyes > Pristiophoridae > Pristiophorus > Pristiophorus japonicus. The sequence continues at coordinate 22,074,974 of NC_091985.1, forward strand.
CCCTTATTCTAAGATCATGTCTCTAGTTCTAGTCTCCCCCACCAGTGGAAACATCCTCTCTGCATCCACCTTGCCAAGCCCCCTCATAATCATATACATTTCTATAAGATCACCTCTCATTCTTCTGAATTCCAATGAGTAGAGGCCCAACCTACTCAACCTTTCTTCATAAGTCAACCCCCTCACCTCCGGGATCAACCTAGTGAACCTTTTCTGAACTGTCTCCACAGCAAGTATATCCTTTCGTAAATATGGAAACCAAAACTGCACACAGTATTCCAGGTATGGCCTTAGTTCTCGACGTATCTCTAACCAAACCTCACAAAAAACATGGACACTGAGGCAGCAATAGACACAAAACATAAGAAAGATCTGGGCCTGATTCTGATCTTTCCTCAGCATTATTATTTTTCTGTTGGATTTTCACCTAATCATGTTTCTGCAGGAAATACCAAAAACTTTCAACTTGCCTATCATAAGTAGGAACAGATTACTGTTTGGAAACTGAAACAGGCATTTAACAGTTACATAAATGCTCCAAAATCTCAAAGAAACTTAATTAAAATAACACAAAATTTGCAGCAGTTATTTTACATGGCTAACTTCTTCTTTGTGTTGGAGCCAGCATGTGATTACGACTGATGTTTCAAATGGGTGAAAAAGAACAAAGAATCAAGCCTAAATCAGTTCGATGCAATATGAAAAGGTGGGTTCTGGCTAAAAAGCTTCTTAAAGGTATATACAGGCATCCTTTTTCCAGGGGGTGACAATTTCACCCGCTGAAGTCATTGGGGGTGAAATTGTTTTTTTGACAGTGGCGCAAAATCAGCAATAGGGAATCTGCAGCATGTTTTACACCCCGCCCGATTTTCTTTTCTATTGAAATGCACCTTTTGGTACCCTGTCAAGTTCCAATATTCACAGGTAGGTCTTGACAGTAAGTGTCAGCAGATGAACAACCAAGCCCAAACAGGTTTTGATTTTACATCCCCCATGCACACTTCCAGCAGGGTCAATGGACAGCAATCCGGGTCCAATTTCCCCTCCTCTTTAACTCAAGGCTATCGTACCTAATAGTAGCTGGCCTGCTGCCACTCTGGCAGAGATCAGGCAATTCAGAACAGACTACCGATTGAACCTGGTACCTTTCGAGTTTGCAGCTTACTTTATGAACCAACTCAACCAACTCACCGGATAAACTCACTGAACCATCCAGGAAAATATGATGATTTGTTATAATATGCAATATAAATACGTAAAATACAACTCATGAATAGGATTTACAATTTATTTCGAATTTACTTCTTGATTCTGAAATCCTCCTTCACGAATAAAAAAGTTAATTTATAGCCACAAATTCACAAAGCTTTCTTTTTTCCGGCTGCTAACAGTCACTATGCAATAAAGCAGTTACAAAGTGCATTAGCCATCTCTAGTGCCAGAAAAGCAGTACTGCACATTTGTTACGAAAGCATTTTCGGTGTGGGGAGGGAAGGGTATGAGAGGTAATATTAAAACCTTCTGATAAATAGACACTGGAGACCTAAATTCCTTCGTGCCCCAAACCAGCTGAGCGCAGCCACAGCGCGACACAATAGAGAGGCCCCGAGGACTTCGGGCCTCATCAGAATAAATCCAGTGAGCTACAGGCAGCAACCAGGCCACCTGTCTGAGCCTTATCAAATACACCCTGTGCCAAGGCCCAGCTGTAAGTCTGTGAGGGGAGACGATCGGAAGGGGGACGAGGGAGGAGCAGGAGCAATTTCGTGGAGCCACGCGGAGCATTCCTGCTCCTATCAACCGCAAAATACTAAGGGCGGGATTTTCGGCTTTTCTATTTTTGGGGCGATAATGGCGGCGAGGTGGGAAAGTTAGCGGCCGGGAATAGTTTGCGCTTTAGTATGTAAGCTTGGGCATCAGGGGGCGCATCACAACTCTCTTGGTGCAAGGAAGGGAAACTCCCGAGCTAAAGAGCCAGGCTGTGACGCTTCAAGAGAGGCCTGGGGTGGTGGGGGGTGGGACCTGAAAAAAAAAACGCAAAAACATTGCCCAAGCCACCACAATACAAATCGCACAAAAATGTAAAACAAAGAACGCTTGCACTTACTTTTGTATTACTTTACCTTCCTCTCAGCTGCTACCATGGCTGGACCTCTCTGATTTCTCAGGAGGACGTGTCGGGCAGGAGCTCAAACTGGCACCAATGTCGCAACCAGGAGTCTTGCACACCGGGTGCAGCTCTTCCCGGCGGTCCTGCTCTTCCCGGCGCTCCTGCTCAACTCCTCCGCAAAACCTGACCGGAGGATCACGACGGGGTGATGGAGACCTCACCGTGCCTTTCACGTCGCTCCAGGGCAAAACCCGGAGTGCAAAGGACCAGAAAATCCAGCCCTAAAGGTTTTCAAAGTTTGTGGCCCTTTTCTGAGCTGTCTCCAGCGATCCCTTCAAAGGCTGCTGGTTTGGCTGCTCAAGACCTGGAAATGGTGACTTGGTCAAACACAATTCTGGGTCTAAAATGAGCACAGGTTGGGCACAGGACTCTGCACTGCTAAATTGGTTATCATTTCACTCATTTCAGGCCCATGAAACGGCACAACAATATTAAACTAAGACCCCAGTGTTCCGGGGGAAAAGCTCATTGTGGGAAAAGTAGTGATTTCCGTAATTACTCCATTTAAATTTGAGTAACAAAGAAACTGTAGTGAAGAATATTCCGTTTCAGAATTGTTTGAAAGAAATCTAAGTGAGGTATGTATAATGTGGTATATACAACTTCAAACTGCAATATTATACTATACAGAATTAGTCAGAGAAAGAATTAAATGAGTTCCTACTGAAAATGATGGCAATCAGTAACAACTCTCATTCATTCTCTCTTTGATTGAAGCATGTTGATACCAAAATGTTGTAATTGCTCCGCTTACTTTGGAGGAATATTGTAGTTACAAAGGAATAGCATTTTCCAGATGCAAACTGACTTTCTTGTACTATTCAATCCTAATTGTGGCTTATAAATTAGGAATTATCTTCACTATTTCTGTGTACAAAACAGTTCATCATCTAACATTAGTACTACAGGAGAGAGTTTCAACTGCTGGTCAGCCGCTTCTCATCTAAAAAACGTCTAGATGGGTACCTTGCGCGCCTATTTGCCAGCCTGAATCAACACTCAGACTGGACTTTACATAGAATTACTACAATTAGAATTACTAGAATTATACAGGGCATTGGTGAAGCCACACCTAGAGTACTGAGAGTACTGTGTACGGTTCTGGTCTCCTTGCCTAAAGAAATACATGGTTGCCTTAGAGAGAGTGCAGCGAAGGTTCACTAACTGGTTCCTGGGATGATGGGGATTGTCCTACGATGAGAGATTGAGTAGACTAGACCTATATTCTCTACAGCTTAGAAGAATCAGTGGTGATCTCATTGAAACACATAAAATTCTTAAGGGACAGGGTTAATGCTGAGAAAATGTTTCCCCTGGTTGGGGAGTCTAGAACCAGGGGTCATAGTCTCAGAATATAGGGTCGGCCATTTAGGACTGAGTTGAGGAGAAATTTCTTCACTCAAAGGATTGTGAATCTTTGGAATTCTCTACAGCAGACAGCTGTGGATGCTCAGTCGTTGAGTATATTCAAGACAGAGGTCGCAAAAATGTGGGGAATGAAGGGAATTAAAGGATATGGGGATAGTGTGGGAAGGTGGAGTTGAGGTAGAAGATCAGCCATGACCTTGTTGAATGGCGGAGCAGGCTCGAAGGACCAAATGGCCCACTCCTGCTCCTAATTCTTATGTTCTTACGTAATTGAATAGAATTTACAGCACAGAAAAAGGGCATTTGGCCCAATAGGTTAATGCTTCCACACCCTACTTCATCTCAACCTATTGGCATATCCTTCTATTCCTTTCTCCCTCATGTATTTATCTAACTTCCCCTTAAATACATCTATGCTATTCGCCTTCATGTGGTTGCGAGTTCCACATTCTCACCACTCAATTACTTTAAATAGATGCCCAGCACATCTGCCCAAACCAGGTTGTTTAGGTATACAAAGCGAGGTCCTACGCCCTTTGTAGGACCCTAATTGCAACGTTTAGAGAGAAATGGACAGAGCATGCACTGAGAGACCTAGCCGGCAATTCACAAAGGTACTGCCGGCGGCTTCTCCTAAATGTTAAGTCCTTTCGTTATTTTTAAAAGATTTTTATGGGGCCAGGAGGAGGAGCTCCTCCAGGCAACACAAAAATCTTCTGGTTTACTGTCAGCCCCATCTCGCGCATGCCTCCACACCCCGCCAACCAGCCCCCAGACAGGCCTTACCTGCAGTTATCTGGTTTTCTGCTGCTGGCAACTGGCGATCTGCAGTTCAGTGCACCCATTCATCCCCCGCAGCTCACTGGCAAAATGCTAATGAGTCTCGAATGTGATCGTGGTTTGGGGTTCGCGACTGCCACGTGGGGCGGGCACTGTGGGCACATCAACGGTATCACGCCGAAACCAATATTCTCCCCCTACATATTTTTTTGCAATAACGTTACTCTCTGTACTACAAATGAGCTGATGCAGATTGCTTCTACGCCAATGTACAGCATCTTTCACAAGAACCTCTGACAGAGAATATTGCATTGCCTCCCTATGAATAGGTTTAGACCACTGAAATCATGTGATATTTGCCCACTTTCCATAAATAAAACAAATTATCGGCAGCTAAATAATTTATTACTTCAATTTACTTACCTCTTTGTTACATAGAAACATAGAAAATAGGTGCAGGAGTAGGCCATTCGGTCCTTCGAGCCTGCACCACCATTCAAAAGATCATGGCTGATCATCCACCTCAGTACCCCTTTCCTGCTTTCTCTCCATACCCCTTGATCCCTTTAGCCATAAGGGCCATATCTAACTCCCCTTGAATATAGCCAATGAACTGGCTTCAACAATTCTCTGCGATAGGGAATTCCACAGGTTAACTCTCTGAGTGAAGAAGTTTCTCCTCATCTCAGTCCGAAATGGCTTACCCCTTTATCCTTAGACTGAGTCCCCTGGTTCTGGACTTCCCCAACATCGGGAATATTCTTCCTGCATCTAACCTGTCCAGTCCCGTCAGAATTTTATATGTTTCTATGAGATCCCCTCTCATCCTTCTAAACTCCAGTGAATAAAGGCCCAGTCGATCCAGTCTCTCCTCATATGTCAGTCCAGCCATCCCGGGAATCAGTCTGGTGAAAATTCGCTGCACTCCCTCAATAGCAAGAGCATCCTTCCTCAGATTGGGAGACCAAAACTGAACACAATATTCCAGGTGAGGCCTCACCAAGGCACTGTAAAACTGCATGTAAGACCTCCCTGCTCCTATACTCAAATCCCCTAGCTATGAAGGCCAACATACCATTTGCCTTCTTCACCGCCTGCTGTACCTGCATGCCAACTTTCAATGACTGATGTACCATGACACCCAGGTCTCGTTGCACCTCCCCTTTTCCTAATCTGCCGTCACTCAGATAATATTCTGCCATCGTGTTTTTTCCCCAAAGTGGATAACCTCACATTTATCCACGTTATACTGCATCTGCCATGCATTTGCCCATTCACCTAACCTGTCCAAGTCACTCTGCTGCCTCTTTGCGTCCTCCTCACAGCTCACACCGCCACCCAGTTTAGTGTCATCTACAAACTTGGAGATATTACACTCAATTCCTTCATCCAAATCATTAATGTATATTGTAAATAGCTGGGGTCCCAGCACTGAGCCCTGTGGCACCCCACTAGTCAGTGACTGCCATTCTGAAAAGGACACAAGAGATTAATGTGCAAAGTTAAAGCACATGGGATTGGGGGTAGTGTGCTGACGTGGATTGAGAACTGGTTGTCAGACAGGAAGCAAAGAGTAGGAGTAAACGGGTACTTTTCAGAATGGCAGGCAGTGACTAGTGGAGTGCCGCAAGGTTCTGTGCTGGGGCCCCAGCTGTTTACATTGTACATTAATGATTTAGACGAGGGGATTAAATGCAGTATCTCCAAATTTGCGGATGATACTAAGTTGGGTGGCAGTGTGAGCTGCGAGGAGGATGCTATTAGGCTGCAGAGTGACTTGGATAGGTTAGGTGAGTGGGCAAATGCATGGCAGATGAAGTATAATGTGGATAAATGTGAGGTTATCCACTTTGGTGGTAAAAACAGAGAGACAGACTATTATCTGAATGGTGACAGATTAGGAAAAGGGAAGGTGCAACGAGACCTGGGTGTCATGGTACATCAGTCATTGAAGGTTGGCATGCAGGTACAGCAGGCGGTTAAGAAAGCAAATGGCATGTTGGCCTTCATAGCGAGGGGATTTGAATACAGGGGCAGGGAGGTGTTGCTACAGTTGTACAGGGCCTTGGTGAGGCCACACCTGGAGTATTGTGTACAGTTTTGGTCTCCTAACTTGAGGAAGGACATTCTTGCTATTGAGGGAGTGCAGCGAAGGTTCACCAGACTGATTCCCGGGATGGCGGGACTGACCTATCAAGAAAGATTGGATCAATTGGGATTGTATTCACTGGAGTTCAGAAGAATGAGAGGGGACCTCATAGAAACGTTTAAAATTCTGACGGGTTTAGACAGGTTAGATGCAGAAAGAATGTTCCCAATGTTGGGGAAGTCCAGAACCAGGGGTCACAGTCTGAGGATAAGGGGTAAGCCATTTAGGACCGAGATGAGGAGAAACTTCTTCACCCAGAGAGTGGTGAACCTGTGGAATTCTCTACCACAGAAAGTAGTTGAGGCCAATTCACTAAATATATTCAAAAGGGAGTTAGATGAAGTCCTTACTACTCGGGGGATAAAGGGTTATGGCGAGAAAGCAGGAAGGGGGTACTGAAGTTTCATGTTCAGCCATGAACTCATTGAATGGCGGTGCAGGCTAGAAGGGCTGAATGGCCTGCTCCTGCACCTATTTTCTATGTTTCTATGACCCGTTTATCCCGACTCTCTGCTTCCTATCTGTCAACTAGTTCTCTATCCACATCAGTACATTACCCCCAATACCATGTGCTTTAATTTTGCACACCAATCTCTTGTGTGGAACCTTGTCAAAAGCCTTTTGAAAGTCCAAATACACCACATCCACTGGTTCTCCCTTGTCCACTCTATTAGTTACGTCCTCAAAAAATTCCAGAAGATTTGTCAAGCATGATTTCCCTTTCATAAATCCATGCTGACTTGGACCGATCCTGTCACTGCTTTCCAAATGCACTGTTATTTCATCTTTAATAATTGATTCCAACATTTTTAGGCTAACCGTGCTACAATTACCCGTTTTCTCTCTCCCTTCTTTTTTAAAAAGTGGTGTTACATTAGCTACCCTCCAGTCCATAGGAACTGATCCAGAATCGATAGGCTGTTGGAAAATGATCACCAATGCATCCACTATTTCTAGAGCCACTTCCCTAAGTACTCTGGGATGCAGACTATCAGGCCCCGAGCATTTATCAGCCTTCAATCCCATCAATTTCCCTAACACAATTTCCCGCCTAATAAGGATATCCTTCAGTTCCTCCTTCTCACTAGAATCTTGGTCCCCTAGTACTTCCGGAAGGTTATTTGTGTCTTCCTTTGTGAAGACAGAAACAAAGTATTTGTTCAATTGGTCTGCCATTTCTTTGTTTCCCATTATAAATTCACCTGATTCTGACTGCAAAGGACCTACGTTTGTCTTCACAAATCTTTTTCTCTTCACATATCTATAGAAGCTTTTGCAGTCAGTGTTTATGTTCCCGGCAAGCTTCCTCTCATATTCTATTTTTCCCCCTCCCAATTAAACCCTTTGTCCTCCTCTGCTGAATTCTAAATTTCTCCCAGTCCTCAGGTTTGCTGCTTTTTCTGGCCAATTTATATATGCCTCTTCCTTGGATTTAACACTATCCTTAATTTCCCTTGTTAGCCACGGTTGAGCCACCTTCCATGTTTTATTTTTACTCCAGACAGGGATGTACAATTGTTGAAGTTCATCGATGTGATCTTTAAATGTTTGCCATTGCCTATCCACCGTCAACCCTTTAAATATCATTTGGAAGTCTATTCTAGCCAATTCACGTTTCATACCATCGAAGTTACCTTTCCTTAAGTTCAGAATCCTAGTCTCTGAATTAACTGTGTCACTTTCCGTCTTAATAAAGAATTCTACCATATTATGGTCACTCTTCCCCAAGGGGCCTCGCACAAGATTACTAATTAGTCCTTTTTCATTACACATCACCCAGTCTAGAAAACCATCCCTAATACACTCCAGGAAATCCTCCTCCACCGCATTGCTACCAGCCCAATCTATATGTAGATTAAAGTCGCCCATGATAACTGCTTTACCTTTATTGTTTGATGCTGTCCCCAACCTCACTACTACCGTTTGGTGGTCTGTACACAACTCCTACTAGCGTTTTCTGCTCTTTGGTATTCTGCAGCTCCACCCATACAGATTCCACATCATCCAAGCTAATGTCCTTCCTTACTATTGCATTAATGTCCTCTTTAACCAGCAACGCTACCCCACCTCCTTTTCCTTTCTGTCTATCCTTCCTGAATGCTGAATACTCCTGGATGTTGAGTTCCCAGTCTTGGTCACCTGGAGCCATGCCTCCGTGATGCCAATGATATGATATTCAATAATTGCTGCCTGTGCAGTTAATTCATCCACCTTATTACGAATACTCCTTGAGGCACAGAGCCTTCAGGCTTGTCTTTTTAACAAACTTTTCCCTTTTAGAATTTTGCTGCAATGTGGCCCTTTTTGATTTTTGCTTTGGGTTTCTCTGCCCTCCACTTTTACTTTTCTTCTTTCTATCTTTTGCTTCTGCCCCCATTCTACTTCCCTCTGTCTCCCTGCATAGGTTCCCATTCCCCTGCCATATTAGTTTAACACCTCCCCAACAGCACTAGCAAAAACACCCCCTAGGACATTGGTTCCGGTCCTGCTCAGGTGCAGACCGTCCGGTTTGTATTGGTCCCACCTCCCCCAGAACCGGTTCCAATGTCCCAGGAATTTGAATCCCTCCCTTCTGCACCACTCCTCAAGCCACGTATTCATCTGAGCTATCCTGCGATTCCTACTCTGACTGGCACTGGTAGCAATCCTGAGATTACTACCTTTGAGGTCCTACTTTTTAATTTAACTCCTAGCTCCCTAAATTCAGCTTGTAGGACCTCATCCCGTTTTTTACCTATATCATTGGTACCTATATGCACCTCGACAACTGGCTGTTCAACCACCCCCTTCAAAATGTCCTGCAGCCGCTCCGAGACATCCATGACCCTTGCACCAGGGAGGCAGCATACCATCCTGGAGTCTCGATTGCGGCCGCAGAAACGTCTACCTATTCCCCTTACAATAGAATCCTCTACCACTATAGCTCTCCCACTCTTTTTCCTGTCCTCCTGTACGTTGCAATGGACTTGGCTGCTGCTGCCCTGCCCTGATGAGACATCCCCCCCCAACAGTACCCAAAGCGGTGTATCTGTTTTGGAGGGGGATGACCGCATGGGACCTCTGCACTACCTTTCTTCCACTGCTCTTCCTGTTGATCACCCATTCCCTATCTGTCTGTGTAACCTTTACCTGTGGTATGATCAACTCACTAAACGTGCTATTCACGGCATCCTCAGCATGCTCCAGAGTGAATTCACCCGCAGCTCCAGTGCCGCAATGCGGTCTGCCAGGATCTGCAACAGCACACACTTCCCGCACATGTAGTCGTCAGGGACACTGGAGGCGTCCCTGACTTCCCACATTGGGCAGGAGGAGCATGGCACGTGTCCGAGCTCTCCTGCCATGACTTAACCCTTAGATTAACTTAATTTGGCAACAGCAATGATAAAGGTTAGCTACTGATAGGGAAAAGAAAAAAGAAAAACTACTCACCAATCAACAGCCAATCACTTACCCCCTTGGCTGTGATGTCACCTTTCGATTTCTTTCTACTTCTTTGTTTACCTTCTGCCCCTGATGCAGCTGCACTGGCTAGCCTCCGCCGACTCTCGGGCCTTTATAGGCCGCTCGCCTCCCGAACTCCTGCTCCTGTGGCCGCCTCTGCCGACTCTCGGGTCTTTATAGGCCGCTCGCCTCCCGAACTCCCGCCCCTGTGGCCGCTCTGCCGCCTCTCGCGCCTTAATAGGCCGCTCGCCTCCCGAACTCCCGCCCCTGTGGCCGCTCTGCCGTCTCTCGCGCCTTAATAGGCCGCTCGCTTCCCGAACTGCCGCTCCTGTTGGCAACCTTTAGCAGTCCCTTGATGGACTGTTGGTTTGGCTGCTCTGGGCCTGAGAGAATTGACTACAGCATGCACGCCGCATAATGCAATGTTGGGAAGCGGTCCAAAGTAAGCATTTTTCCAATTTGCATAGGCAATGGGGCCTAACTCCTGGCCCATACCCGGCACAAAATGAGCCTGTGCACACCGCACACCATATTGGACCCTTCAGCACCCATTTTTTGCCTGATCCAACTTCTAAGCCAACAACTTACATTGTTGTAAGAATGGACTGAAATGTGTAACCAGGCTATATTTTGATTTCGGTGCTGGATTGGTACCACGGTCATCAAAAGGTTGGTGCAAAAGGGAATAATGGAAGCATGTGCAAAAGGAACGGCAGTAGTCATGGTGGATTTTAACCTACATATCGATTTGTCAACTCAAATCGCAAGGGTAGCCTGGAAGAGGAATTCATAGAATGCATACGGGATTGTTTCTCAGAACAGTATGTAACAGAACCTACAAGGGAGCAAGCTATCTTAGATCTGGTCCTGTGTAATGAGACAGGAGAAATAAACGATCTCCTAGTAAAAGATCCTCTCGGAATGAGTGATCACAATATGGTTGAATTTGTAATACAGATTGAGGATGAGGAAGTTGTGTCAGAAACGAGCGTACTATGCTTAAACAAAGGGGACTACAGTGGGATGAGGGCAGAGTTGGCTAAAGTAGACTGGAAACACAGACTAAACGATGGCACAATTGAGGAACAGTGGAGGACTTTTAAGGAGCTCTTTCATAGTGCGCAACAAAATATATTCCAGTGAAAAAGAAGGGCAGTAAGAGAAGGGATAACCAGTCGTGGATAACCAAGGAAATAAAGGAGAGTATCAAATCAAAGACCAATGCGTATAAGGTGGCCAAGGTTAGTGGGAAACTAGAGGATTGGGAAAATTTTAAACAACAGCAAAGAATGACTAAAAAAGCAATAAAGAAAGGAAAGATAGATTTCGAAGATAAACTTGCGCAAAACATAAAAACAGATAGTGAAAGCTTATATATAAAACGGAAAAGAGTGACTAAAGTAAATGTTGGTCCCTTTGAAGATGAGAAGGGGGATTTAATAATGGGAAATGTGGAAATGGCTGAGACCTTAAATAATTATTTTGCTTCGGTCTTCACAGTGGAAGACACAAAAACCATGCCAAAAATTGCTGGTCACGGGAATGTGGGAAGGGAGAACCTTGAGACAATCACTATCACTAGGGAGGTAGTGCTGGACAGGTTAATGGGACTCAAGGTAGACAAGTCCCCTGGTCCTGATGAAATGCATCCCAGAGTATTAAAAGAGATGGCGGAAGTTATAGCAGATGCATTCGTTATAATCTACCAAAATTCTCTGGACTCTGGGGAGGTACCAGCGGATTGGAAAGCAGCTAATGTAACGCCACTGTTTAAAAAAGGGGGCAGACAAAAGGCAGGTTACTATAGGCCGGTTAGTTTAACATCTGTAGTGGGGAAAATGCTTGAAACTATCATTAAGGAAGAAATAGCGGGATATCTATATAGGAATAGTGCAATCAAGCAGACGCAGCATGGATTCATGAAGGGGAAATCATGTTTAACTAATTTACCAGAATTCTTTGAGGATATAACGAGCATGGTGGATAGAGGTGTACCGATGGATGTGGTGTATTTAGATTTCCAAAAGGCATTCGATAAGGTGCCACACAAAAGGTTACTGCAGAAGATAGAGGTACGCGGAGTCAGAGGAAATGTATTAGCATGGATAGAGAATTGGCTGGCTAACAGAAAGCAGAGAGTCGGGATAAATGGGTCCTTTTCGGGTTGGAAATCGGTGGTTAGTGGTGTGCCACAGGGATCGGTGCTGGGACCACAACTGTTTACAATATACATAGATGACCTGGAAGAGGGGACAGAGTGTAGTGTAACAAAATTTGCAGATGACACTAAGATTAGTGGGAAAGCGGGTTGTGTAGAGGACACAGAGAGGCTGCAAAGAGATTTAGATAGGTTAAGTGAATGGGCGAAGGTTTGGCAGATGGGATACAATGTCGGAAAGTGTGAGGTCATCCACCTTGGGAAACAAAACCGTAAAAGGGAATATTATTTGAATGGGGAGAAATTACAACATGCTGCTGTGCAGAGGGACCTGGGGGTCCTTGTGCATGAATCCCAAAAAGTTAGTTTGCAGGTGCAGCAGGTAATCAGGAAGGCGAATGGAATGTTGGCCTTCGTTGCGAGAGGGATGGAGTACAAAAGCAGGGAGGTCCTGCTGCAACTGTATAGGGTATTGGTAAGGCCGCACCTGGAGTACTGCGTGCAGTTTTGGTCACCTTACTTAAGGAAGGATATACTGGCTTTGGAGGGGGTACAGAGACGATTCACTAGGCTGATTCCGGAGATGAGGGGGTTACCTTATGATGTTAGATTGAGTAGACTGGGTCTTTACTTGTTGGAGTTCAGAAGGATGAGGGGTGATCTTATCGAAACATTTAAAATCATGAAAGGGATAGACAAGATCGAGGCAGAGAGGTTGTTTCCACTGGTGGGGGAGACTAGAACTAGGGGGCACAGCCTCAAAATACGGGGGAGCCACTTTAAAACCGAGTTGAGAAGGAATTTCTTCTCCCAGAGGGTTGTGAATCTGTGGAATTCTCTGCCCAAGGAAGCAGTTGAGGCTAGCTCATTGAATGTATTCAAGTCACAGATAGATAGATTTTTAATCAATAAGGGAATTAAGGGTTACGGGGAGAGGGCGGGTAAGTGAAGCTGAGTCCACGACCAGATCAGCCATGATCTTATTGAATGGCGGAGCAGGCTCGAGGGGCTAGATGGCCTACTCCTGTTACTAATTCCTATGTTCTTATGTCCTTATAAAAACCCTTATTAAATGGAATACTCGTTTTTTTTCCATTTTTGCCACGTTTTACTGAAATTTGAATAGTTTTCAAACTATAGATGGCACCTCACATTGCCTACCCATGTGAATGCATACATAGAACATCGGAAAAGTTGAATGCCACCCATTTTCTGATAATAAAATATTAAACAGTCAATTGGAATTGCAGAGTCTGCTTTTTGTTATTGAAATAGCTTTTGGCAAAAAGTCGTTGTGGGCCACATTTCATTTCAAATTATTTTAACAGGAGACGATGTTTATACAGAAATGCAGATGTCTGGAGAAACACTGCTGTAAAAAACTGTAAAATATCACCTTTTAAAACTATTTTAGGAGTGCTCTTTATAGCGCGTTTGAGTGGTCAGTGAATATTGATGAATAAGAGTTTTTTTCTGCACAATCTCAAAATTTATTCTATTTAACCAGTTATTATGCGATGGATGAAATCTAACCAGGCTATTATTTTTTAACGTTGAAAAAATAAATTTGATTTCAGGAGATTAGACTTTCAAAGAAGTGTCTTATGCAAAGAATAAAATGCAAATAACTATTTAAGTTAAGAATGTGCAGTTTTAAGAAGATATCATTCACATTGTCAAAGCAGTTTATCCCAGAAACAAATTGATGACCAAAAGGAGATTGAACCAATTTGGACGAAAAAAAGGTTATTAAAGAAAAGAAAAACTTTCATTTATATAGCACCTTTCAGGACCACCGGATGTCTCAAAACACTTTATAGCCAATTAAGTCGTCTTCTGACTGTTGTAGCTACTGTTGTAATGTAGGAAACATGCAGCCAATTTGGCCACAACAAGCTCCCACAAACAGCAATGTGAGAATTACCAGATAATCTGCTTTTTAGTGATGTTGATTGAGGGATAAGTATGGGCCAGGACATGGGGGATAACTCCCCTGCTCTTTTTCGAAAAAGCGCCATCGGATCATTTACATCCACCTGAGAGAGCAGACAGGGTTTAATGTCTCATCTGAAAGACGGCACCTCCGACAGTGCAGAACTCCCTCAGTACTGCACTGGAGTGTCAGCCTAGATTTTTGTGCTCAAGTCTCTGGAGTGGGACTTGTACCCACAACCTTCTGACTTAAAGGCGAGAGTGTTACTAACTGAGCCACGGCTGACTCTACTGGGATACGGGGATGAAAAAAAGCGAGTATAAAATTCTGAAATGTACAGAAAAGTCTATACAGAGAACCGTACAATCAAGCCGAAGATAGTTAATAAACAGACAGAGATTAAAGAGAGAACATGAGAGGAATACAGCCGAAAATATAAAGGACAATACCAAAGCATTCTTTAAGCATATTAAGAGAAGGGGGCAGATGGATGTTGGATTATTTACCAGTGGCAGTGGAATGTCGTTTCTGAGGACACAGAAGTAGTTAAATTACTATATTCTTATTTTGTGGCTGTTTTTTTAACCATTGAATGGAAAAATGATGTTGTGAAGCTCAGATTTAAAGTTATGCAATATAAGATGTGCATCCACAGTTCTCCTTTACGGTTCAAAATTCAAAATTCAAAAAGGGAAGCAATAAAAAGGCTTTATTTGACATGTAAAATATCAGAGCAAATTTATGGATTTATGGAAAAAAGCACTGGCGAACATTGACATATCGCTCAGCATCACAAAGGGCAAGTCAGACTCACAATGCAACCTGTCTATTTGTAAAATTCCCTCATATGAGAGCTTCGATTATGCTGTTGATGGCAAGTAAACCTGCTGAGTGGCACTGGGCTTGGACACCAAGAACATCAAGGTAGCTGGCATGTTACAAGCTGTGCACCACACAGTTCCTGCTATACTAAATGAGATAGCCATCAAATATCTGATAAGGGATCTCTGAGGTTTGGGATGGTGAAAGTGTTATATATGTAAACTTTACTCTGTACAGCCACCAGAGGGCTCATCCCCTGGAGTCCCAAGGGATCCCATAATCCCTTGGGAGCACAGGTATTTAAGGAGGCCTCACAGGTTGGAGAGGCACTCTGGAGGCCTGCAATAAAAGATTAAGGTCACACGTTATGTTGAGCTCACAGTGTTCAGTCTGACTCTTTCTCCATACATAACAACTGGCAATGAGATACAGATAGCGAACCCAAAGATGCAGAGAACAGTGAGCATCCTGGAGAAATTCTCGGAGGGAGATGATTGGGAAACTTTTGTGGAGTGACTCGACCAATACTTCGTGGCCAACGAGCTAGATGGGGAAGAGAACGCTGCCAAACGAAGGGCGATCCTCCTCACCGTCTGTGGGGCACTAACGTATGGCCTCATGAAGAATCTGCTCACTCCAGCGAAACCCATGGAGAAATCGTACAATGATTTGTGTACACTGGTCCGAGAGCAGTTGAACCCAAAGGAAAGCGTTCTGATGGCGAGGTACCGGTTCTACACCTACAAAAGGTCTGAAGGCCAGGAAGTGGTGAGTTATGTCGCCGAGCTAAGACGCCTTGCAGGACATTGTGAATTTGAAGGATATTTGGAGCACATGCTCAGAGACTTTTTTTTACTTAGCATTGGCCACGAAACCATACTTCGCAAACTTTTGACTGTAGACACCCCAACCTTGAGTAAGGCCATAGCGGTGGCCCAGGCGTTCATTGCCACCAGTGACACTACTAAGCAAATCTCTCAGCACACAAGTGCTGCTACAAGTACTGTGAACAAAGTGATGTTGTTTTCGAATTGCAACGTACAGGGCAGGTCACACATGCCTGCAGCTGCACATCCGCAGATGTCTCAGAGTCCACCATCAAGGGTGATGAATGCAAGGCCATTAACACCTTGTTGGCGCTGAGGGGGTGATCATCGTTTCCATTCATGCCGATTCAAAGGGTACGTTTACAAGGGCTATGGAACAATGGGACACCTCCAATGTATGTGCAGGTGAGCTGCAAATCCTGTTAAACCTGCAAAACACCATGTTGCAGAGAAGGACAGATCCACGGAGGATCACGACAAACCAGAGCCTCAGACCGAGGAGGCAGAGGTACATGGGACACATTCACCACGAATTGTCCCCCGATAATGCTGAATGTTGAACTAAATGGACTCCTGGTGTCAATGGAGCTGGACACGGGCGCAAGCCAGTGCATCATGGGCAAAAAGACTTTCGAAAGATTGTGGTGCAACAAGGCCTCAAGGCCTGTCTTAATTCCAGTTTGCACGAAACTAAGAACTTACACAAAAGAACTGATTCCTGTAATCAGCAGTGCTACCGTAAAGGTCTCCTACGATGGAGCGGTGCACAAGCTACCACTCTAGGTGGTCCCACGCTGCTCGGCAGGAGCTGGCTGGGAAAGATACACTGGAACTGGGACGACGTCCGAGCGCTATCGCCCGCTGACGACTCTTCGTGTGCCCAGGTCTCAAACAAATTTCCTTTGCTGTTCGAACCAGGCATCGGGAAATTCTAAGGAGCAAAAGTGCAGATCCACCTAATTCCGTGGGCACGACCCATCCATCATAAGGCAAGAGCAGTACCGTACATGATGAGAGAAAGGATAGAAATCGAACTAGACCAGTTGCAAAGAGAGGGCATCATTTCACCGATTGAGTTCAACGAGTGAGCCAGACCTATTGTCCCAATCTTCAAGGGAGACGGCACCATCAGAATCTGTGGCGATTATAAAGAAATTATCAATCGTTTCTCTCTGCAGGACCAATACCCACTACCAAAGACCGACGACCTCTTTGCAACACTGGCGGGAGGAAAGAAGTTCATGAAGCTGGATCTGACCTCAGCCTACATGATGCAGGAACTGGAGGAATCATCAAAGGGCCTCACCTGTATCAACATGCAGAAAGGTCTTTTTATTTATAACAGATGCCCGTTTGGAATTCGATCAGCGGCAGCGATATTCCAGAGAAACATGGAAAGCTTACTGAAGTCAGTCCCGCACACCGTGGTCTTTCAGGACGACATCTTAGTCACAGGTCGGCACACAGTCGAGCATCTGCAGAACCTGGAGGAGGTTCTTAGTCGACTCAACTGCGTGGGGCTCAGGTTAAAACGCTCAAAGTGCGTTTTCCTGGCGCCTGAAGTGGAGTTCTTGGGAAAGAGGATTGCAGCGGACGGCATCAGGCCCACCAACGCGAAGACGGAGGCAATCGAGAATGCACCGAGGCCACAGAACGTAACAAATTAGAATTGGAAACTGACCATAAGCCACTCATATCCTTGTTTTCCGAGATTAAAGGGATAAATACCAACGCATCGGCCCGCATCCAGCTGGTCCAGTGTCCCAGTGGAAATACAGGAAGAGATAAAGCTGTTCCAGCAGCGCAAAGATGAAATGTCTATACAGGCAGACTGCCTTCTCTGGGGCAATCGAGTACTGGTTGCCAAGACGGGCAGAGACGCCTTCATCAATGACCTCCACAGTACCCATCCAATTCTACAACTATCCCACCCTCCCACTGTCTAAACTCCCCCTAGCCCTAATAGGGGGTGCATAAGTCCCTACCTTAAACCCTAATCCTGCAAATCCCAAAATCCAGGCCTACCTCAGGTTTCGCTCCAAACCACCCATCGGTAATGGCTATCGGACTACAAGCGAAGTCCGAGCCTCCTGCAGCGTCCTCCTCCTCCTCCTCCGACATCCCTGCTGCTCCACCCGATCCCCGACGACACCCGGCGAGCTAGGTGAACATCTGACCAGGCGTTCGGGCCTCCAGCGGCCAACATCTCGCCGTAGGCAATTAGGCTCGTACAGCAGTGCCTGGTCTCCAGTCGTCTTGGACCCCCTTGCCACTGGACCAAGATCTTGCTCAGCTAAGCCCGTATTGTAGCCGGTGTGCAACGGCCACCCCACGTTAAAAGAACTCACGCACAGGCATCTTCCAATCCGTTAACATTAAGTTCGGGACCTGGAACGTCAGGACACTCATGGACAACTCCAACAGCGACAGGCCGGAATGCCGCACCGCCAAAGTTGCCTGGGAACTTAGCCACTTTGACATCGACATCGCCGCCCTAAGCGAGAATCGGCAGGCAGGAGAAGGCCAGCTCAAGGAACAAGGTGGAGGTTACACCTTCTTCTGGAAAGGAAAACTAGAGGAAGAACACCGCCTTCACAGAGTTGGCTTCGCCATCAAAAACGAGCTGGTCGACTGCCTCAAAGACTCCCCCCTGCGGGGTTAACGAACGCCTCATGATTCTTCGACTCACCCTATCCCGGAATCAATGCACCACAGTCATCAGTGCGTACGCCCCAACACTCAATGCAACAGATGAGACCAGGCCAACATCCCCAGCATTGAAGCACTGACCACACTTGATCAGCTCCGCTGGGCAGGCCACATTGTCTGCATGCCAGACACGAGACTCCCAAAGCAAGCACTCTATTCGGAGCTCCTTCGCGGCAAACGAGCCAAAGGTGGCCAGAGGAAACGTTACAAGGACACCTTCAAAGCCTCCCTGATAAAGTGCAACATCCCCACCGACACCTGGGAGTCCCTGGCCAAAGACCACCTTAAGTGGGGGAAGTGCTGAGCACTCGAGTCTCATCACTGAGAGCATGCAGTAATCAAGCCCAGGCAGCGGAAAGAGTGTGCGGCAAATCTGTCCCACCCTCCCTTACCCCCAACGACTATCTGTCCCACCTGTGACAGGGACTGTGGCTCTCATATTTGACTGTTCAGCCACCTAAGGACTTAATTTTAAGAGTGGAAACAAGTCTTCCTCGATTCCGAGGGATTGCCTACGATGATGATGATGATTTGGGAGAGGATGGGACTTTGGATCTGGCCTGGAGGCGGCGGAGGTTTAACAGATTCCCATGTTCTATAGTTTAGCTCCACTCTGACAGGGAGCTTGCTAAGGGTGAAATGTAGCATTGCAGCAAGATCGAAAAGAGCATCGGTGCGATGACGCAGTCCTGCTTGAATTGGGTCTGTGGTGGATCCATTGGTCAGGATCACGGCTTGCATATCATCGTGGAGCAGATGGAGAATGGTGACAAACTTTTGAGGGCAGTCGAAAGGGAGGGGGACGCTCCATAATCCCTCACGGTTGAGTGTCAAAGGTATTTGTGAGGTCAAAGAAGGCCATGTACAAGGGCTGGTCCTGTTCCCTGCATTTCTCTTGTAGTTGTCACACGGTGAAGATCATATACATTGTATCCCTCTGTGGACGGAATCCGCATTGTGACTCTGGGAGGAGCTCTTCAGCCACAGGGAGGCTTGAGGAAGCATTGACCACGCTCGGTCAGCTCCGTTGAGCGGGCCACATCGTCCGCATGCCCAACACGAGACTCCCAAAGCAAGCGCTCCACGTGGAGCTTCGACATGGCAGAGAAAACACTTCAAGGACACCCTCAAAGCCTTCTTGACAAAGTGCAACATCCCCACCGACTCCTGGGAAATCCTGGGCCAAGACCACCCAAAGTGGAGGAACAGCATCTGGGAGGGCGCTAAGAACCTCGAGTCCCATCGTCGAGAACAAGCAGAAAACAAGTGTAAACAGCGTGCGTCAATCCAGGCTCCCCAATCACCCGTTCCTTCAACAACTGTCTGCTCCACCTGTGACAGAGACTGTAGGTTCCACATTGGATTCCTCAGTCACCCTGACTCACTTTTAGAGTGGAAGCAAGTCATCCTCGACTCCGAGAGACTGCTGCTGATGATGATGATGATATTTAGGAGTACTTCCAGGTGTGTGCTGTCTGCAAAGCAAGGGCCTAAAAATCCTCCCTCATCGGCTACCTAGGGTCCAATCAGTAACTATTCTCTTCAGCAGGGGAGGTAAGTGGAGCCTCTTTGAGGTCAGGGTGCTCCATAATGACATGACTGGTACTGGATATGGGAATCGAGCCAATCTTTTGTGTCAGACTTGGTATTCCAATACCTGAGCTAGACAGATCCACAGTATTCAAGGAGTTGTTGGCAATTGACCAGTCTCTTGGCTCCGTGATAAAATACGGAGGGGTGGACCTGTCACAGGGGCTGCAATTGTCTCCCAAATAACTTTACTAACAAATTCCCTAATGCCCTGGGGATCCTGGTTTGAGAAGCAGCAGGAAGTTTACAGTTCCACATGCTGGTAAGATATGCAGTTTTAGCTGGCCGAACTGAACCACGATGCCTCCTCTGAATTAAAGTTAACAAGGTTAGGGTTAGGGTTAGGTTTAGGGACTCACTGGTAATATATTAAAAATCTTCAATATAACCTGTGCCATCACACACTGACTGTAACACTTTTGTGTAACGTTTCTGTTTCACTTTTAACAATATGCAAATTTATTCTAACCTAGGCAAATTTATTCTACCACAGCTGATTAGGTCATTCTTTCAACACGATTGACTTCCACTGTTGACTTTCACTAAAAACTGCGGGGACAATCGACAAGTTTAGATAAATTTAAAAAAACAAATCTAAACGTAGGAAAGACCAGGGGCTACAAAATGCATAGTGCCCCATTTGGGGCGATAGCTTTTGCGGGAGCATAAAAGTATCGGTGGGTGCTACACAATTGATTCTGCTGGGAACTTCCGCTATAGCGCTCCAAGAGGGAAGTCGAGTGCTAAATCAAGTGTTACCACCTCCCTTAGAGCGCTAAAGGGAGCGAGCGGGGCGGTATCGGCAGAGTGCTGCACAATGTTCCGTGCAGTGCTGTCGTCTGTACAGGCTCCATCCCTGGAATGCAGTGGTCACTGAAGTCTAAGGCACCTGCGATACGCGCATAGCAGCCCCAAACACTCTATGAGAGTGCAGGGCTGAGCAATCGCAGGTTCTAAACAAATCAAATGCAACACACTGGGGACATTAATAAATGTTGTCCTACCTTAGCACCACTGCCTTTAATTAGCACTCCCTAGATGGCCAATCAAGGTGACAACGCCTCCTGCAGCTGCCGTTGTTGACGCCCAGCGATGCTGCAGGGGGCTGAAGCGAATTTTACATCTGGGGCGTTAGCCGGGCGCTGCGCACCAGATGACATCACGATCTTCAGGCGCAAGAGACCGAATCGATAAGTTTTAGCGCCAACGCAAGCCCGCCAGGGATGCTTGCGGGCGTCGGTAATTTTTCCATGCCCGGTCGATAAGTCCTTAGCGCCCTATTACCATCCCCCGGAGGCGCTAATGACTTGCGATTAGAATAATTTACACTTTCTACCGCCCGCACTTCCCGAATGTTGTAATTGTGGGGGCCCACTGCCAGTGCAAAGGAGCAGAACTCTTTTCTGTCCTTGTCCGAAGCCACTGACCCCATTCCAAATAGCAGGATTGAGGTCATTTGCATGGTCTGAAAGGGCTGCATCGTGCCCTAGGGTGTACTGCCGGCGGGGCAAGTGGCCCAAATTGAATTGGGCCACAGGGGCAAGCAGCCTTGGGAGGTGCAACAGGCACCGACCAGCAGCTCATTTCGATTATTAAAATGAGGCCCGAGGACCAATTTTGGGTGAGCCTTGGGCCTCCTGGTTCGGTCAAACGCTGGATGCGTACCGTCAATTACGTACATGAAAACGGGCAGTAACATATTTTTTTACCCTAAAGTGTCCTTTTGTGGAAACACACGATATAAAATAGATAGGAGGGGGGATGTGCTATAAACAATGTACGCTATATAATAGATTACAGTGTATTAGAGCGCTCAAGTGAGCAGCCATTGTATTTAACCGTGCTGCGATAAAGCAAAAGTTGTACAAGCAATGACCTACATTGTTCTGGCAAATGTGGTGCACAGGTCTAGTATGAGCATCTGGAACAGTTACTACACTTCGACCAACATTCAGATCAAACACCTCCAAAGCACGGTTTGTGCCAGCTGTCAGAACAATATCTGCAATTTATTTCTGTCAAGGTAAACAGTAGTGAGTGGTATCATAGAAACATTAATACGTATAAACTATTAAAAAAACTAAAAGCACTTTACTCTTCTCTATCCCCCACATGCAGAACCCACAACCTTCAGATTTCATTATAGGTAAAATTGCTGAGTTCATCAACATCGTTCCAAAACGATTCTAACAGGGTTAAGTTACATTAAGGTGCCTAATACTGAAGCGTTGATCTCAACAGTCATATTTTCGTCGCTTTTTTTCCTCTTCTCTCCTCTTCTGAGGACACTGATCCCCTGATGGGGTGCAATTTCATGGGTGCAGTCGCCAATTGGCCGTTATTCATGTTTCAGCCTTGCCAAGAGCGCTGGCTGGTTACACAACCATAAAAGGCATCAAAACCAAACCTTCTTTTAATATCTACGCACACGCAATTTGATCAAGTGTCAAAGGACATCCATCAAGGAGTGGGGATCGTGGCCAATTTTTACTTCCTTTAACTTAGGGGAGCTGAAGCTAAGCGTAGCAACTCTACCATTGGATTGGCTGAGATCAACTAACTCTGCGGGGGTCTGAACCTTGGACCAATATTGTCTGTATGGCTCAGATGGCTAACTCCACAAAGCCAGCCTCAGGGGAGGGGGGAAGTGGGAGGACCAGTACAATAATCTTATTAAATATGAACTTCAAGAAAGGGAAATTAGTGAACTTTATGGCAGTAAAACTTCGTGGTTAATACCAGTTCAAGCAGAAAATGTTACTTCTTTTAATGAGATGTTCAATTCTACTTTGCTGCTGGTGTTCCTAGCCTGACGGTTAGTGGTTAGATTGTCACTTCACACCCAGCACAAACTCAAATAAATGCTATTGCCTGCAATACAAGCCACGAGCCAGTGCACAATTTCTTCAAAAGTGCAACTTCAGCTCTCGGATTTCATGCACATCATGCAATATCTTTTTATAACAGTTTTTTTTGTACCAGCCATGCCCCCTCTTACAATAATGGCCATGTCCGGGGGCGGACCCCAAAAGGTAATCGCAGGTACTCCAATGTTAAGCCAGAGCCTGGGATATCTGAGGCCTGGCTAACTGTGTGGGTCTTCCAGTGCCCTCCTGCCGAGGTTACAGTGGGAGGGTGCCAGAAGGGCCATGGGTTTTCAGCCCGACTTAAACATTTTCAGACATGAATAAAATGTGACGGAGCTACAGATAGTTTGAAATATATTATCCAGAGAAGTAGAACTGATGTAAGAGCACTAAAAAAATTGCTAACATATGGAAGCATATGGGAAACGCCAATCTGACAAACTCATCATTATTTTTCTAAAGTAACTAATCAAAACAGGGATCCAAAGGTACTTCACCAAATAAATCTCTTTGAGGGAAGCCAAGCTTAAAGTTCACAGGTCAATCAAATTGTAACTTCAGTCAATAACATAAACTATAACTCACAATATCGGTTATGCAGGTAAAGTTAATCAAAAATCAAGATTATAATCTACAAACACAAAAGCAAAATACTAGAAATCTGAAATAAAAACAGAAAATGCTGGAAATACTCAGCAGGTCAGACAGCATCTGTGGAAAGAGAAACAAAGTTAGTGGCCAGAATTGTCCCCTAAATAACAGGTGGGTTTGGAGTTAAATTGTAAAAAATGGAATTCCAGACCTGATCCCGCCTCCAAACCACACACTTCTGGTTTTAACAGAGGAGGGGATGGGTTGAGGGCAGCCAACCCGCTGCCAGGGGGCGGTAACTTAATTTAAATATTGTAATGAGGCAGAAAGCCTCTTTTTTCATTGCCAGTGATCAGCTTTCACACAATTCCTGAAATCCGGCAGTGAAACTGCGACGGAGACTGCTGCATACAGGAGATAAGTAGCTTTATATCTACCTCATGGATCCAGGGTCCCTACCTAAGCCACCCCTCGCAATCGGAGACTCCCTCACGAGGCCTCCGATCAATCACACCGCCCCCCCCCCACCTCCGTCCCCCCCCAATGATGCAATGATGCTGAGGCGAGTCACAACCCTCCGGTGGCCGGCCCCGATCCTCTCCCACCGCCTGCCCCCCCCGCCTGCCGATGCTCTGGCTGACCTCCCCCACAACCCACAATCCCCAACCCCCGATCAGGCCCATGCCGTTACTCAACTCCCCCGCCCCATGCCAATCCTCATCCGAACCCCCCTCCAAATCCACGATCCCCCTCCCGATCTCTGATGCTCCAAGCCCCTCCAAATCCACGATTGCCGCCTGAACCCCAACCTGTCCACCGATCACTGAACCACACCCCCCCATTCCCTGACCATGTCAATCATTGAGTTCCCCCCACCCCGATTCCCGACCCACCCATCCCCGATCCATGACCATGCTGATCCCCAAACCGCCCAATCCCCAACCAACCCCCACCCCCATCAAGTCGACCCCGACCACACCCCCCCGATCCCCGACCAAGCCGACCCCCCCATCCCCCAATCTCCAACCACGCCGACCCCGACCACCCTCCCCCGATCCCCCTCCCCCCACCCCACGAACCCCGACCAAGCTGACCCTGTGATCCCTCCCCCTGGACTGACCCCTCGCATCTGCGTGCCTACCTGCCCACAGCCAGCCTCTCAATCTGGCTGGTTGCTGGCAGGAATCCGAGGCCTCACATTCAAATCAGGCCCTTCCTTGGAGCCCCCCACACCCCCACCCCCAACCCACCTTCCTTGAGAAAATTCCGGCCACATTTCAGATCGATGATCTTTTGTCAGAACTGGAAAAGGTTAGAGATTTAATAGATTTTAAGTAAATGCAGGGCCATGGACACAGAGGAAGGGGAGGAAAGAATAAAAAGCAAGGTCTGTGACAGG
Organism: Pristiophorus japonicus; assembly: GCF_044704955.1. NCBI lineage: Eukaryota > Metazoa > Chordata > Chondrichthyes > Pristiophoridae > Pristiophorus > Pristiophorus japonicus. The sequence goes on from NC_091985.1 coordinate 22,099,781, forward strand.
GTGGAAGGTAGGAGAGATTAAATGACAAAAGGTATGATTGTACAAAGCAAAAGGAGATGGTAATGGAATATGTAAAGAAATAAAAGATGGGTCTAGAAGAATTGTAAATGGATATAGCAGAATGATCAACAGCTGCCATCTGAAAAAATAGGGGCAGAGGTTATGATCTGGTGTTGGTGAACTCAATGTTGAATCCAGAAGGCTATAAAGTGCCAAATCGAAAGATGAGGTGCTGTTCCTCGAGCTTACATTGAGCTTCGTTGGAACAGTGTAAGAGGCCGAGGACAGAGAGGTCAGAGTGGGCGTGGAGCAGAGAATTAAAGTGACAGGCAACCGGTCACTCTTGCGGACTGAATGGAGGTGTTCCGCAAAGCGGTCACCCAATCTGCATTTGGTCTCCCCAATGTAGAGGAGACTGCATTGTAAGCAGCGAATACAGTATACTAAATTGTAGGAAGTACAAGTAAATCGCTGTTTCATCTGGAAGGAGTGTTTGGGACCCTGGACAGTGGGAAGGGAGGAAGTAAAAGGGCAGGTGTTGCATCTCCTGTGCTTGCACGGGAAGGTACTGTGGGAAGGGAGGGGGTGTTGGGGGTGATTGAGAGTGGAATAGGGTGCACAGAAGGAGCAGTCCCTTTGGAATGCTGAAAGGGGAGGGGAGGGGAAGCCGTGTTTGATGGTGGGATCTCACTGGAAGTGGCGGAAATGGCGGAGGATGTGGAGGCTGGTGGGGTGAAAGGTGAGGACAAGGAGAAGACTATCGTGGTTCTGGGAGGGAGGGGAAGGGGTGAGAGCAGAAGCGTGGGAAATGGAACGGACACAGTCAAGGGCCACGTCAACCATGATGGAGGGAAATCCTCGAATGAGGAAAAAAGAAGACATATCAGAAGCACTAGTATGGAAGGTGGTATCGTCAGAACAGGTGCAAAGGAGACGGAGAAATTAGGAGAATACAATAGAATCCTTACAGGAAGCGGGGTGGGTGGAAGTATAGTCCAGGTAGCTGTGGGAGTCAGTGGGCATATAGTGGATGTTTGTCAATATCCCCAGAAATGGAGACAGAGAAGTCGGGAAAGGGAAGGGACGAGTTGGAGATGGACCATGTGAAGGCGAAGGAAGGGTGGAAATTGGAAGAAAAGTGCATGAAATTTTTCAGTTCAGGGCGAGAGCAGGAAACGCCACCAATACAGTCATCAATGTACCGAAAAGTGGTGAGTGAGGGGACCGGAGTAGGACTGGAACCAAGAATGTTCCATATATCCCATAAAAAGACAGGCATAGCTAGGACCAATGTGGGTTCCTATAGCAACACCTTTAATTTGGAGGAAGCGAGTGGAGTCAAAGGAGAAGTTGTTCAATGTGCTGTGGAGGAAGGTGGTGGTGGATGGGGACTGGGCCTTCATTCAGGGAAGAAGCGGAGCGCCCTCAGGCCGTCCTGGTGGGGGATGGAGGTGTAGAGCTATTTTATGTCCATGGTGAAAAGGAGATGGTTGGGGCCAGGATACTGGAAATTGTTAAAGTGGCAGATGGTATCGAAAGAGTCACGAATTTAGGTGGGAAGAGGCTGGAAAAGGGGAGAAAAAATAGAGTCGAGTTAGTAAGAAATCAATTCCGTGGGATAAGAACAGGCTGTTTGTGGATCTTAGGAAGGACATACAAGGGGCTATGCGGAGTTGGGGAACTATGAGGTTGGCGACCGTGGCGAGAAGATTTCCAGAGATGTGGTCAGTGAAAGTCTTGAAAACAATGGCTTGATATTCGGTAGTGGGGTCATGGTCCAGGGGGAGGTAGGAGGAGGTGTCAGAGTTGCCGTTCAGCCTCCGCTAGGTTCCCCAAGCAACAGCGCCACCCTTGTTAGCACGATTAATGACAATGTTAGGGTTGGATCTGAGAGAATGGAATGCTGCAAGTTCAGAGGGAGGTAGGTTGGAGTGAGTGAGGGGAGCAGAGAAACTGAGACAGCTGATGACACGCCGGAAGTTCGCAATGAAAAGATCTAGAGAGGGTAAGAGGCCAGTGGAAGAGGTCGAGGTAGAGGCGAGGGGGAGAGGTCAGGTAGAGGCCAGTGGAAGAGGTCGAGGTCGAGGCGAGGGGGAGAGGTCAGGTAGAGGCCAGTGGAAGAGGTCGAGGTCGAGGCGAGGGGGAGAGGTCAGGTAGAGGCGAGGGGGAGAGGTCAGGTAGAGGCCAGTGGAAGAGGTCGAGGTGAGGGGGAGAGGTCAGGTAGAGGTGAGGGGGAGAGGTCAGGTAGAGGTGAGGGGGAGAGGTCAGGTAGAGGCGAGGGGAAGAGGTCAGGTAGAGGTGAGGGGGAGAGGTCAGGTAGAGGTGAGGGGGAGAGGTCCAGGTAGAGGCGAGGGGGAGAGGTCAGGTAGAGGCGAGGGGGAGAGGTCCAGGCAGAGGCGAGGGGGAGAGGTCAGGTAGAGGCGAGGGGGAGAGGTCAGGTAGAGGCGAGAGGGAGAGGTCAGGTAGAGGTGAGGGGGAGAGGTCAGGTAGAGGTGAGGGGGAGAGGTCAGGTAGAGGTGAGGGGGAGAGGTCCAGGTAGAGGCGAGGGGGAGAGGTCAGGTAGAGGCGAGGGGGAGAAGTCCAGGTAGAGGCGAGGGGGAGAGGTCAGGTAGAGGCGAGGGGGAGAGGTCAGGTAGAGGCGAGAGGGAGAGGTCAGGTAGAGGTGAGGGGGAGAGGTCAGGTAGAGGTGAGGGGGAGAGGTCCAGGTAGAGGCGAGGGGGAGAGGTCAGGTAGAGGCGAGGGGGAGAGGTCAGGTAGAGGCGAGGGGGAGAGGTCCAGGTAGAGGCGAGGGGGAGAGGTCAGGTAGAGGCGAGGGGGAGAGGTCAGGTAGAGGCGAGAGGGAGAGGTCAGGTCGAACATGAATTCTGCAAACAGGAGAAGAGTCCTGTGCAGGGGAAGACTCCTGGCCAAAGAAGTGGGCCCGGAAATGAAGGTGATGGAAAAAGAGCTCAGTGTTGTGCCGAGCTCGAAATTCATTGGGGTGGGGGCATAAGGTGATAAAACTCAGGCCTTTGCTAAGGACTGATTGTTCGGGGTCAGAGATGGGACAATTAGAAGATTATAGTTGAAGAATGTTTAAATACAATCATTCAAGTCCAATTATTTTTTTTCATCTTCAAATATGCAAAAACATGCAAGCAACTGATTTATCGGCTTGTGCTAACTATCCTCAGTAGCTGTAAGGTGGTATACAGGAGCAGCGGAGGTTGGCTCTCACCCTGCCTACCCTAGCACTCTGCGATGAAGCTCTTCATTTCCACTCAACATGCTTTGCTGGAAGCTCCATGCAGGCTCCAACCCTGCCATGTTAGGAAATGATGGGCACCAATCCAAATGCCTATTATTTTTAGACATACAAATTGTAACACCAATGCACGGTGCCACCGTTCTGCCTGTAGTTGGTCATTCTGCTGCACGTTTAACCTATTGCACAGCAAACAGTGCATCCAAAATCAACATGGCACGAGCTCGATCCAAATTCAAGTACTTGAAATTAAACACAAAACAGCCAAGTTGCGACCATTTTGGGCTTTCAACTAGTCTGGTTCCGAACTTTACAAATTAGTTTAAATCTAACCAGATGCTGACAGAGCATTCCGTTGTTATATCTGTCTAATTTTACATGTGTTGCATTTAGGAAAATTAAAGAACATCTCAACAAAACTGGCATCATGGTGTGATAGGTTCAGAAATCAAAAAGCACACAATTTTTAATGGTTATTATCTGCATTATGATGTATGTAATTGGGAGGCTTCTTTGGCACCTCCTAGGGTGACATTGCTGAAAATGACCCAATCATCTGAAGTCCGATAGGAGGAGGAACATGGTGGCAGGAAAATGGACTTGGGCATTTCAGACAGAAATAATAAACCCCTGCCATGTGGGCGTCAGATTTAACTGGGAAAGTAGGTGAAACTCACCAGAATTTCCCTAGAATAAAGAATGGTTTTGGATCTCATTCAGAAAGCTGACCTAAAATCACAAGAATCGTAGCAAATTGAAAGCAGACCATTGCATACTTTACCCAGTCTTTTATAACCATTTTACCATGTCTGCTTTTCTAAAATGAACTTTCCATCTTGCTATGTTAGAAAAAAGTTGCTCTACTTCAGCTGTTCCTACTTATGGAGATGACATTATTTTTATTAATGTTACTTTCGATTTGCCCATAACAACAAAGACAGCCAGGAGATTTTACAGCAATATCCCTCTTTGAATTTGTGGCAATAGAATATGACATTGCAGGCACAACAATGAATAAAAGTATAAAAGGTTACACCGGGTGACCCTCGAGAGCCAGCAGCAACACAGGTAAGAGAAAGGTAAGTCATGCAAATAAAAGTGAGATGGGAGAGGGTGAAGAGAAAAAAAGGAGGGGAGGGAGATGGATCCAGGAGTCCACCACACTCAAATGGAGATTGTGGAATGATACAGACTGCCTGGATCCATCTAGCTCCCAACATGCTCTACCAAAGGTTCTACAAGGACAGTAACCCGAAGGAAATCTATAGCTATGTTCCCAACAAACACCACTCCTAGAAGAGATAACTGAAGGAATAAGTTAAATAGATTTGATAATCCTTTCAAATTAACACTATTTTTCGCAGCACCTGGACCCAGACAAACTGTTATTTCTGCAATTCCTCGTGTAACATGAATAGAGTGCATTGATGTACAGTGGTGGTTTCTATGGCATCCCCAAGGGCCTAGTTCCTGACAGTCACCTCCCATATCCATGCTTATCTTTCCCGCAACACGCTGTTTGAATTTCTCCAATCAGGTTTGAGCCCTTGCCACAGTGTACCAAAATGGCCCAAAGCAAAATCAAAATCACTCTATGACTGTGATGATGGTGCAGTATCTCTATTCATCTACCTTGATTTTTCTGCAACATGGCCTCGCCCCACCGTATCTCTGTAACCTCCTCCAGCCCTACAATCTCCCTGAACCCTTCATTCCTCTGACTCTGGTCTCTTGTGCATCCCCCCTTCCCTTTGCGCCACCATTAGCGGCAGTGCCTTCAACCTCGTACCCACATTCTGGAATTACATTGGGATTTCGGGGGACAGAATAAGCTCATGCTATAGGTAAGCTTTGAATATCATATTTAAATAGCATATTTAAGGGGATCAGGTCCCACATTGAAAGTCCAGACTTTGGGTAAGCCCCACCTATACCACATTATAATATTGGTGTACCATGATCAAGTAACTGGTCTGCTCAGGTAGACTTCTTAAAGGGATATCACACTTTGAGTTGTTTTTTTTTGTATTTGCAATTAAACTTTGCTGAACTTTACTCCGTACATTTGGCTTTGTTGGGTCAACTGCCATTTTTGCAAATCTTTTTCCATCAATACTTTCCTTAATTATTCCTCGTTCTGCTGCCATTAAAAGTGGTGAGGATGAGAATGCCTTTTGGGGTTCTCATTGCACTGCATGATTTAGATGAAGAAGACAAAGGGAGAGAAAATACAGAGTCCATAGACCAATGTTTATAGACCCGTGCACACATCCCAGCGCCCTGCCCAACATTTTTCCTCCTTCCAATGCCACCAGAAAACAGAATAACTGATCATTCACCTCAACGCTGCTTATGGGACATTGTTGCTTGAAATTGGCTGCCTGTGTTCTGCATTTCAAAAGTAATTCATTGCATGAAGCATACAGATAATTTAATGTGACAAGTGCAAGTATTATTTACTCCCATTTTGGATAGAGGCAGATCTAAAGGAACGCAAGACCACTATTGTGCCATATATCTTCAGGGCTGCTAACTGAGAATGAAGCTGGTCTCTTCTTCAGAGAAATTTTAGGCTATCAAGTCTTCCGACCTGAGACAAAGCCAGGGATAACAGACAATGGAGTATATTTCCCTCTGTTTACTATTTTAGCAAAAAGTAGATGCGAGTATAAAGCAGTCGTGCTTTACACCACATCTACTTTTTTTGCTAAAAATAGTAAAGGAAAATATACCTTATGACGTTTGCTTTCTTTGAGGCAAAAAAAAGGATGATGGTCAAAGCACATGTTTTCCCTGCTGATTAAACTAGAGCAAACACCATGGTGTGCATTAGACTGGAGACAAAGAAAATCTGGCATTAAATTATTTATTTTGGCAACTAAGTAGAAACCTAAGGCAGCCAAAGTAGTAATGGCAAAAGCTATAATTCACAACTTCTCTTCATTCTGTTCCTCTTGATAGAGAACTGCAGTGTACAATTATATATATATATATATATATATATATATAAAATATATATATATATGGGACTATTGCTTTTAGTGCACTAGAATTAATTTCAACATTTTTGAAAATATGATGAAGGTAACTGAGCAATACACAAATCTCCCCACACCAAAATTATTAAAGATATAACCATTATATGACCAACAAAAGGATACAGGAGTAGAAGTCATTCACTGCAGACAGGCAACTGATCTCCTGGGTGCCAGCCATCTTGAACTTGCCAACCAATCTGCTTTTGCTCTTCTTTTTGTAACTAGATAAACAAGGGTTGTTACCAACAAAAGATTAGTTCGTTTAATACAGGAATCCTGGTTCAAACAAATGTACAAATACAATTTGGCATCTGCACAAGGCACCTTTGAAAGATTGAAAATAAGGGAAACAATCCCACCCCAAATTTATAGCATTGGTATACATTATTTAAATTCCTGAAACGTGTAGTGCTAGTTCCTTTTCTACCACAAGAATGGCTTAAAAGATGCTAAAGGCAGATAAATCCCCTGGACCTGAAAGCTTGCATCCTAGGGTCTTAAGAGAAGTAGCGGCAGGGATTGTGGATGCATTGGTTGTAATTTACCAAAATTCCCTGGATTCTGGGGAGGTCCCAGCAGATTGGAAAACTGCAAATGTAACACCCCTATTTAAAAAAAGGAGGCAAACAAAAAGCAGGAAACTATAGACCAGTTAGCCTAACATCGGTGGTTGGGAAACTGTTGGAGTCCATTATTAAAGAAGCAGTAGCAGGACATTTGGAAAAGCAAATTCAGTCAGGCAGAGTCAGCATGGATTTATGAAGGGGAAGTTAAGTTTGATAAATTTGCTGGAATTCTTTGAGGATGTAACGAACAGGGTGGATAAAGGGGAACCAGTGGATGTGGTGTATTTGGACTTCCAGAAGGCATTTGAGTGACAAGGTGCCACAAGATAAAAGTTCACGGGGTTGGGAGTGATAGTTAGCCAATTCTCTATCCATGCTAATATAACAGAGAACAGAGAGTCGGGATAAATGGTTCATTCTCGGGTTGGCAATCAGTAACTAGTGGGGTGCCGCAGGGATCAGTGCAGGGACCCCAACTATTTACAATCTATATTAACGACTTGGAAGAAGAGATTGAGTGTAACGTAGCCAAGTTTGCTGATGATACAAAGATGGGAGGAAAAGCAATGTGTGAGGAGGACACAAAAAATCTGCAAAAGGACATAGACAGGCTGAGTGGCAAAAATTTGGCAGATGGAGTATAATGTCGAAAAGTGTGAGGTCATGCACTCTGACAGAAAAAAAAATCAAAGAGCAAGTTATTATTTAAATGGAGAAAGATTGCAAAGTGCCACAGTACAGCGGGACCTAGGGGTACTTGTGCATTTAACACATAAGGATAGTATGCAGGTACAGCAAGTGATCAGGAAGGTCAATGGTATCTTGGCCTTTATTGCAAAAGGGGATGGAGTATAAAAGCAGGGAAGTCTTGCTACAGCTATATAAGGTATTGGCGAGACCACACCTGGAATACTGCGTGCAGTTTTGGTTTCCATATTTACGAAAGGATATACTTGCTTTGGAGGCAGTTCAGAGAAGGTTCACTAGGTTGATTCCGGGGATGAGGAAAGGTTGAGTAGGTTGGGCCTCCACTCATTGGAATTCAGAAGAATGAGAGGTGATCTTATCAAAACATATAAGATTATGAGGGGGCTTGACAAGGTGGATGCAGAGAGGATGTTTCCACTGATGGGGGAGACTAGAACTAGAGGGCGTGATCTTAGAATAAGGGGCCGCCCATTTAAAACAGAGATGAGGAGAAATTTCTTCTCTCAGAGGATGTAGATCTGTGGAATTCGCTGCCTCAGAGAGCTGTGGAAGCTGGGACATTGAATAAATTTAAGACAGAAATAGATAGTTTCTTAAACGATAAGGGGATAAGGGGTTATGGGGAGCGGGCGAGGAAGTGGAGCTGATTTCATGATCAGATCAGCCATGATCTTATTGAATGGCAGGGTCGAGGGGCCGTATGGCCTAGTCCTGTCCCTATTTCTTATGTTCTTATGCCATAAAAGAGAGCTGGAGGCTCAAAGCCAGAAACTGGGCCTCAAGCCAGAGTTTAATAACTACAGCGAGGTATTGGTGCCTCTCGAGCCTCCAGGAGCAGCTGGTTTGAAGATAACCAAGTTGGGCCGGCTGCCTCACCGACAGTGACCCTCAGGTAGGTTGTAGGAGTGAGGGGAGGGAACAGGAGGGAGCTAGCGTAGGCCAGCAGCAGCCCTGAGGAGTGTTGTAGAGCTGGGAGGGAAGCCCCTACTCCTCCTGGCTCCACGTGTTAAGTTAAATTGAAGAAGAAATCTTACCAGCTTGTTAGAGGCAATGGCAAACACTGGAAAACATGAGCAGAGCAGGCCTGGCGCTCATTAACATATGCAAAAGGTAGAATGCTTATTTAATGCATCAGCCTGGGACATCTGAATATCATGAGGCCATTATGGTGTTGGACGTATTGCAGGTTTCCTTGGGGCATGGTACATAGCCCAGTGAAATTGGTCTTTTTTACCTCTGTTTTCTGCTTGTCAATGAAGACCAATTTCACCCCCTATATTCCTACTTTATTGTAATAAAATAGTGATGCTTTTTTGCCACTGTTGGACAGAAATAAACTAGATATGCCTTAGTGGTGGATAACTGGTGGATATGCTGGAGGATTCACAAATGGCATATGACCTAATCTAAGCTGTCCAGCACATAAAAAGGGGAATAGAGGTAAGATATTCTTTTGTTATGTGAGCATAAAATACCTTGGACTGATATGGTACCCTAGGTAAGATTATCATTCCCAAAGCTGTGGTAAAGAAAGGATAAACATTATCTTGTAGTCTTCACATCTTCACTCCCATGCCAGATCATTGTACTGCTGTTTTCTATTTTATAGCCCAGCCCACGTTCCATTTGGGATTCAACAGATCTCGAAGTTTTACAAATATAATCAGCGTTGTTTTACAGCCAAGCATCATAATCTACCAGAATTCTTTAAGGAGAAGAAAGTTGTTATGGGTATTAAGGGCATATAATAAGCTTGAATTTTCAGAGAGAATTTGACAAGGTTTGAGGCTTTTAAAGAAAATACATAAATTCAATGGTATAGTAGTAAATGGATTGGAAATGAGCTTAGCAACAAAAAGCAGGTGATGATGAAAAACAGAGAAGGCTCTGTCTGGTGACCAGTGAAGAATGAAATGAAGAAGGAATTTGTCCTGGATCCTGTAAATTGACACTGTTTATAAACAAATGGATGAGGACACATCCAGCAATATTATTAGATTTTATGGGGCCAAGATTGCCCCTATCCCAAGGCCTTTTAACACCAGAAAGCGGCAGCCACACTGCGGAGTGCAATGGCCGCCGACCTTTTGTGTAATGGCCGCCATTATCAAAATTCCGCTCCTGGGGTATCCCGGCGGTGCCCTGCTCCCCCCCCCCCCCACTGCTGCTGATCCGTGCGAAGTGCGTCATCACAGTGTGCACCACCGATATTCCCCCGCCCGACGGCAAAATTCTGCCATGAAAACTTTCTTCCCGCCGGGCAGTGTCAAAACCTGCTTTTTCCCGGTGGTGCAGTGAGACTGTGGCCTTCTGTAATGGCGGTGCGGCTCCAATTAAAAGGGGAGGAAGCACTGCTGCTGTACTATTTTTTTTTGTCGGGCCGACAATTATGCCCGGGCCGCCAACAGGCTTGGGTGCCAGGTCACTGGCCTGGCTGAAACCCTCCCTGGTGTGATGGCCCAGTGGATCGAACTTTAAAAATCGTACCGATCTCCCCTTTAAGTGAAGGGGGAGCCATGGTGATACGGCACCGTGATGACGTCATGATCTAACTGAATGACGGAACGGGCTACGCTGATGACCGACAGTGCCGGTCACTACACTCCCCCCTAACTTCTGCCCCTCTGATGTACCCACCGCCCCACTTCCGCACCCATTTTGAGCAACTTATGAGAAAAAAAACAAAGAGCAGAATTTCGCTCAAGAGGCCATCTCAACTACTGCAGTGGTGGAAACACTCGAAACAGGTTGCGTGCGCCCCGTTTCGGACGGAGGGCAATTTCGGCCCCGAAGACTATCCAATTATACGTGACGAAAGTTGGGGAGAATAACACACAAAATGGAATTCTATAAATGTAGATCGAATAAAGAATTACAGATGTGATTCGTTTACCATCATTTGGAGCTAAAACTGACTTTGCATTTATAGCAGGAACTGATCATTACAAATACTGTGTTATAATGAAATATTCTAACTTGAATATCTAGTTTTCAGTAAATGTGAACAGTAACATAGGAACAGTAACATAGGAACAGGTGTAGGCTATTCAGCTCCTTGGGACTTTTTCCCATTCAGTTAGATCATGGGTGATCTGCACCTCAACTCCATTTACCCACCTTAGCTCCATATCCCTCGATACACTTACCCAACAAAAATCTATCGATCTCAGTCTTGAAAGTTTCAAATTGATCCAGCATCCACAGCATTTTGGGGGAAAGTATTTCAGGTTTCCATTACCGTGTGTGAAAAATGCCTTACTTCACAGCCTGGCTCTAATTTTAAGATTATATCTCCTTGATCTGAAAACCCCCACCAGAGGAAACAGTTTTTCTGCATCTAACCTATCGAATCCCTTATCATTTTAAACACCTTGATCAGATCACCCTTCAACCTTCTAAACTCAATTGAATACAAACCAAGTTTATGCAATCTGTCTTCATAATTTAACCCTTTAAACGCTGACATAATTCTGGTGAATCTGCACTGTACCATTCCAAGGCCAATGTATCCTGGGCCTAAAGCTGAATGCAGTGCTCCAGATGAGGTCTGACGAAGGCTCTTTACAAATGAAGCATGATTTCCTCACTTTTGTATTCCAACCCCTGCCCCACCTCGAGATAAAAGCCAACGTTCAATTAACCTTTTTGATTACTTTTTGCACCTGTGCACTAGCTTTGCATTCTCTCAGATAAAAGGGTGCACTTCTTTCTGCAGAACTATTCACTGCAGCAGGGTTGTAAGTTCATGGGAGAAGTTATATCATCTAATAATAAGAAAACCCAAAGCTGTATAATCTTTTAATACACATTAAGTGTTTTATTACAGAAGGAATGTTTTCATTAGCAAATGCTTCTTTTCAAGGAAGACCAATTCCAACAAGGCAGAAATTATATCCGCTTTGTACTTTGACACAAATCTAATTAAATTGGCACAATTCTCCATCTTCAATTGGGCAAATTAAAAGTTGAGATTCAACTTTTAAGTCTGTCGAATTTTAAATCAAACTTGATACATGGGTGTCCCATACCATGCTGAGTCTGAAGGCTAAGAGGCCAGAAAATGAATATATATTTTGATGATCAAGTTGATATTTTCTGGATTCCTAAGCTGATTTGAGTGCTCTCTATACAGGGATAATATTTAATGTGTGTTTTTTTAACATTTCCAAAATGAAAAGCATAGAGAAAGGGGGTGGGACTACTGAATGAGAGAGAAGTAGGAGTCCCAATAAGTACACTGCCCTAAGCATTACATACCAAACAGATGAAATATTGAGCATTTAGGATAGATCTTGAAAAAAGAAAGATCCCCAAACTAATGAGGCATACAATAAATATGACAATTCTACTAAGGCCTTCTTAGCATAAAGACTGTGCTTTCCCCCTGCAGGTGACTGGAACACATCTCCTCTATCCTAGTCAACATGGACAAGGGGGAGAAGAATCAAATCCAAACAAACTAAATATTCCAGGATACTTAACTTTTAGAAGAGATCGGCAAAATGGAAAAGGGGGACGGGTAGCCCTGATAATAAAGGATGGGATAAAGACAGTTGAGAAAAAGGATTTTAGCTCGGAAAATCAAGGAACTGGATTTTCAGCTTTTGAGATTTCGGGGTGGTAATGGCGGCGGGGTGGTCCCGATTCCGCCTGAAAAAGTTTGCGCCTCGTCTTCCAAATTTGGCAAAAAATTAGGTTCCATTATCAGGGGACAAAATCAGGCGTTACACAATGACGTTTTTGCACCCCAGCCGAAAATCGCGGCATTAAAAAAGTTTTAAAGAACTTCGTTGCTGCTCAGTGCCCTGCAACATAATGTTGTATATAGTACGGTTTTATTTTGGGTGGCGGGATTTTTTGGGGACTTTGTTGCAGTAAATTTTATGATTCATCCTTTGCCTTTGGTGTCTTGTGCACCATTCCAATGTTCACCGGAGATGTGCCTTAATGGGGGCACATAGCATGTCCAGTATTAGCTCCATCCCCAAGTTTCCTCCATTTAGGAGAACTGGTCCATTATGAGCTGGCGACGTGTGACTCTTGGTCCAGCTGCATCTCCATGCTGCCTCCCTCGTGGATAGTGTAGCTATTCAATGGGGGCCTTGCCAGGCTCCTCGTCATCGTCCTCCTCCTGAGGTGGGCCTGCAATCCCTATTGGTAATGCCTGGCCCCTCATGATGGCCAAGCTGTGCAACATGCAGCACACCACAATGAATTCGAATATCCGTTGAGGGGAGTATTGAAGGCTGCCTCCAGAGCGGTCCAGGCATCGGTCTACCTGTAGGAGATGGCATATCTCTGTCAGCATTTCCTTTCGGAAGTGCAGCCTTCTCACACACTGCTCCTCAGAAAGCTGGAAGTATGAGCGTTGGTGCTTGTAAAGCCGTGGGGGGTAAGCCCTCCTCCCCAGACATCTTCAGCCTCTCCTCATCCGTGGGCCGACATGGCCAAGAGCTCTTTTTCTAGCTTGACGCTGCCTGGCAATAGCATGGAGCATGATACGCTGTCGAACTAGTAATGCTCGCAACCATTGCAGTCAATCTGACCTGCGATATAGGAGCCTCATCCCTCCATTTAAATATGCTGCCTATACCGCCTGCTGCACCCTGGGAATGTCTGGTTTTTCAGACGTATCCTGGGGCGGGCGTTAAATGAGGCATTAGGGACGAATTTTGCAACTGGGGCGGTAGCAGAGCGTTGTGCAATGATCGACGCCATGATCTCAGTGAAACTAGACGGTGGGTGGTAAATTTTTGTGTTGCCACAAACCATGAGCCAAATTTTCCGGCTGATCAATAAACGGCGGGTGCCCGGCGTTAGGTCTAGAAACACCATTTACCGCCCCTCCGGTAATACAGGTTGAGTGTCCCTAATCCGGCAACCTTGCGACCGAGGCCGAGCCGGTTTTCGTGTTTTTCTGGACTTCGGAATGTGTTTCTGATGTCCGAAGTCTGGAAACGCCCGAGCCCAGGTTCGGGTATTTCCAGATTTCAGAATGTCAGAAGCGCATCCCAAGTCCGGAAATGCCTGAGCCCAGGTTGCGATATTTCCGGTTTTTGGACGTCACCTTGTAGTTCTTCTCCTCGCAGGCCTTGTAGTCCTCACTTCTTCGCAACGCATGGTAAGCCTCCCTCTCCTGTTTTTGCAACGTAGTACTCTGTAACTGTACTTAATGTGAGCTTCCCAGCCTGTATCTTTTGCTACCATCTTCAAATTTGAAAAGGAATGTACAGTACTCAAAGCATGAAATATAATAAAGGTTTTTATTTATAAACCAGTTAAGTTATGAAATATAAAACAGTAAATGAAAGCTTTTATTTGTTAAACTGAGTGAAAATAAACAGGTACAGTTACAATTGGCTGGAGGTTGTGCTTGAGGTAGAGGGCTCAGCTATGATGTCTGGGGCTGATGATGGCCCAGCAATAGAATTATCAAATGTGGAAATTACTGGTGTAGTTCCTCGCTGTAGGTCTTAGGTCTTCTGTTGCAACATTTTTTGAAAGATAGTAAATATTGTTGTTTGTTTAAATAATTTGGGCTTTTCTTTCACTAATCTTTCCCGAATTCTGTTGACCAGCAGTATTTCTTCACTGGTGAAGCTTCGTTGTTCTAAGGCATGAATTAATTCATTAATTCTTGACAAAGATTGATTGCTTTGTCATTCGGCACTTTTTCGACTTGATCACAGGCATCATCATCATCCTCACTGCTTTCATCCTTTTCTTCTGGATGCAAAACCCTCTGCATGATTTCTTCACCTGTCACTGAATGCACAATGGGAGCATCGTTGTCTATGTCCATGACTTCTGCGACATCATCCTCATTCAATTCCTGCACAGCTTCGCAAGTCAGCCCTCTTGCATAATCTAAAAGTTGAGCATTCATTCCTTTCTCCCAGGACACATAAAAGCCTAGAAAGTCCCGAGGAGCATCATCAGCATCATTGTCAGAAAACATAGTTGATTGCCAGATGTTATACCAAGCATTGACCAAGGTATCTGCAGTTACCAAGTTCCATGCATCCGCAGCTGCCCATATGGTGTCCTTGATAGAGAAAGCTTTTGAGAATGCTTTTATTCCCATGCCTGTGTTCACAGCATTAAGCAAACACCTCATAAACTCGTTTTTGTACAGAGACTTCATCGATCTCAAAATTCCTTGGTCCATTGGCTGTATCAGTGATGTTGCATTTGGAGGTAAGTAGATTCCATGGACATTATCCTTTACCAAAAGTTCAGCATCGGGATGTGCTGAGCAATTGTCTAGCAGCAAGTATATTTTGCAGTTTTCCTCAAGGCCAGCTTCCGTGCAATGAGCATGCGCCTGAGGGACAAAATCCTTCTCAAACCAGTTCAGAAAGATTACCCTGGTTACCAATGCTTTCCTATTGGCATAATAATGCACTGACAATACTTTCAAACCCTTGGAACATCTTGGACGCTGGCTTCTCCCAATGACCATAAGCTTACATTTATGTGTCCCAGCCGCATTTGCAGCAGCAAGCAGTCAACCTATCCTTGGCGTCTTTAATACCTGCTGGCTGCATTTCTTCTGCTGCTGCTAATGTCTTTCGCGGTACGTAGCGCCAAAACAGTGCTGTCTCGTCAGCATTGTACATTTGCTCAGGTGAAAGCTTTTCATCAGCAATTAGTTTGATGAACTCATCAATATAATGTTCAGCTGCCTCATGATGTGCTGAGGGTTTCTCACCACACACTTTCCATTGCCTGATGCCATGATGCCTTTTAAATTTGGCTAGCCAACCAGAAGAGTACTTGCATGGAGTTTCAATCCCCCAGTTGTGCATGGAATACTTTACCTTATTGCACCACCATTGGGCCAGACAAAGGAACCTTTTCACTTCACCTCTGTCGCCACCATTCCATCACTGCTCGATCCACATCATCACATTTCGGCTTATGCATACTTTTTCTCTTACTCATTTCCTTATGAACATCACTTTCCGCATAAAACTTCATGAGCTGTTCTTTCTGTTTTCTAATGTCTAACTCCTACAGCGGACAGGCCGGAATGCTGCACCGCCATAGTTGCCCAGGAACTTAGACCCTTTGACATCGACATCGCCGTCCTAAGCGAGACCCGGCGGGCAGGGGAAGGCCAGCTTAAGGAACACGGTGGAGGTTATACCTTTTTCTGGAAAGGAAAACCAGAGGAAGAACGCCACCTTCATGGAGTCAGCTACGCCGTCAAAAGTGAACTAGTCGGCCGCCTCAAAGACTCCCCCTGCGGGGTTAATGAACGCCTGATGACCCTTCACTTTACCCTTCTCATCCCAGAACCAATGCGCCACAGTCATCAGTGCATACACCCCAACACTCTACGCAACGGATGAGGCTAAAGAGGGTCTTTATTCCAACCTCGAGACATCTCTGTCCTGAGTCCCCAAGGACAACAAATTGATCCTCCTAGGAGACTTTAATGCTAGGGTCGGCAAAGACACAGCCCTCAGGGGAGGCGTGATTGGCAGAGAGGGAGTAGGGAAATCCAACGCCAACAGCACCCTACTCCTGACAAAATGTCTAGAACACAAACTCCTCATCACCAACACCCTGTTCCACCAGAGGGACAAATACAAGGCATTGTGGCAACACCCTTGCTCCAAACACTGGCACCTGCTCGACTATGTCATCGTCCGAGCCAAGGATCGCAAGGATGTGCGCATCACCCACGCCATGAATGGAGCTGACGACTGCTGGGCGGACCACCGTCTAAACCGATCCATCATCAATATTAACATAACCCCAAAGCAGAGGGGACAGCAGAAGCAGTGCCGCAAAAAAATTAATGCCGGGGCACTTAAAGACCCAGCTAAGAGAGCCCTATACAGTCAGCGCCTCACAGCCAATCTGATGTGTCTTGATGACCCTGAGATGCTCAATGCCCATAGCGCTTGGTCTGCCCTCCAGGCCTCCATAACCAGTGCCTGTGAAAAGGCACTTGGTTACTCAACCAGAAAACACCAGGATTGGTTTGATGAAAATGATCAGGAGATCCAAGAACTAATAGATCGTAAGCGCAGAGCATTTTTGAGCCTCAAGTAACAACCAAACTCGAGAGCTACAAAGCAACGTTACAGACAGCTCAAGGCTGAGGTCCAACAAAAAACCCGGGACCTAAAGAATAGGTGGTGGATGGAGAAAGCGCAGATGATACAACAATTAGCCGACAGCCACGACATATGAGGATTCTTCACTGCAGTCAAGGCCTACTACGGTCTAAACTCCCAAGGCCTCACCTCACTCCTGGCCAAGAACGGGGAAACACTCATCAAGGACACTGAGGCTGTCAGGGCCCGCTGGAAGGAGCACTTTGAAGACCTCCTCAATCAAGACTCTGTCTTTGACTCGAATGTTCTCAACTCTATCCCGCAACATGCAACCTGCCACCACCTCAATGAAACTCCAACGCTGCAAGAGGTAAGCAAAGCCATAAAACAGCTCAAGAATAACAAGGCTACGGGTGCTGATGGAATTCCTGCTGAGGCGCTAAAATATGGCGGAGAGGCACTGTTGGCGCGGATACATGACCTCATCTCTCTCATTTGGAGGGAGGAGAGCATGCTGGGAGATCTCAGAGATGCAGTGATCGTGTCCATTTTTAAAAAGGGGAACAAATCCGACTGTGGCAACTACAGGGGAATCTCCCTGCTATCAACCACTGGGAAGGTTGTTGCTAGAGTCCTCCTCAACCGTCTTCTCCCTGTGGCCGTGGCGCTCCTCCCGGAGTCACAATGCAGATTTCGTCCCCTATGGGGAACAACGGACATGATCTTTGCAGCACGACAACTGCAGGAAAATTGCAGGGAGCAGCACCAGCCCTTATACATGGCCTTTTTCGATCTTACAAAGGCCTTTGACACTGTCGACCATGAGGGCTTATGGAGCGTCCTCCTCAGTTTTGGGTGCCCCAAAAGTTTGTCAACATCCTTCGCCTGCTCCACGACGACATACAGGTTGTGATCCTTACCAACGGGTCCGTTACAGACCCATTCCACGTCCGAACCGAGGTCAAACAGGGCTGTGTCATCGCTCCAACCCTCTTCTCAATCTTCCTCGCTGCCATGCTCCACCTCACTGTCAACAAGCTCCCCGCCGGAGTGGAACTAAACTACAGAACCAGTGGGAAGCTGTTTAACCTACACCGCCTCCAGACCAAGTCCAAAACCACCCAAACCTCTGTCGTTGAACTGCTGTACGTGGACGACGCCTGTGTCTGCGCACATTCGGAGGCTGAACTCCAGGATATTGTCGATGTATTCGAGAGGGGATCTCATAGAAACGTTTAAAATTCTGACGGGTTTAGACAGGTTAGCTGCAGGAAGAATGTTCCCAATGTTGGGGAAGTCCAGAACCAGGGGTCACAGTCTAAGGATAAGGGGTAAGCCATTTAGGACCGAGATGAGGAGAAACTTCTTCACCCACAGAGTGGTGAACCTGTGAAATTCTCTACCACAAAGTTGTTGAGGCCAATTCACTAAATATATTCAAAAGGGAGTTAGATGTAGTCCTTACTACTAGGGGGATCAAGGGGTATGGTGAGAAAGCAGGAATGGGGTACTTAAGTTGCATGTTCAGCCATGAACTCATTGAATGGCGGTGCAGGCTCGAAGGGCCGAATGGCCTACTCCTGCACCTATTTTCTATGTTTCTATGTTTATTCATCGAGGCATATGAAAGCATGGGTCTTACGCTTAACATCCATAAGACAAAGGTCCTACACCAGCCTGCCCTCGCCGCACAGCACTGACCCCCCCCCCCCTCCGCAGTCATCAAGATTCACGGCGCGGCTCTCGAAAACGTGGACCACTTCCCATACCTCGGGAGCCTCTTGTCAACAAAGGCAGATATTGATGTGGAGATTCAACATCACCTCCAGTGCAGCCTTCGGCCACCTGAGGAAAAGGCTGTTCGAAGACCAAGCCCTCAAACCTACCACCAAGCTCATGGTCTACAGGGCTGTAGTAATTCCCACCTCCTGTATGGACGACTTACAGAAGACACATCAAGTCGCTGGAGATATATCACCAATGATGTCTCCGTAAGATCCTGCAAATCCCCTGGAAGGACAGACGCACCAACATCAGTGCCCTCGCCCAGGCTAACATCCCCAGCGTTGAAGCATTAACTATATCAGCTTCACTGGGCAGGCCACTTAGTTCGCATGCCAGACACGAGACTCCCTAAGCAACTGCTAAATGCAGAGCTCCTTCATGGCAAACAAGCCAAAGGTGGGCAGCGGAAACATTACAAGGACACTCTCAAAGCCTCCCTGGTGAAGTGCGACATAACCATTGACGCCTGGGAGACCCTGGCCGAAGACCGCCCTAGGTGGAGAAAGCGCATCCGGAAGGGCGTTGAGCTCTTCGAATCTCAACGCTGCGAGCGTGAATAGGTCAGCCGCAGGCAGCGGAAGGAGCGTGCGGCAAATCAGTGTCAACGCCCACCTCCCCAACGAATATCTGTCCCACCTGTAACAGGGTCTGTGGCTCTCATGTTGGACTGTTCAGCCATCAAATAACTCACTGTAGGAGTGGAAGCAAGTCTTCCTCGATTCCGAGGGACTGCCTATGATTTCTAATTTCATAGATGGTGGAGAGTCCAACACCATACTCCTCACTCAATCTTCTCACTGAAGCACCTCTATCTAATTTCTGAAGTAACTCAACTTTCTTGGCAATTGAAAGTGATCTACGCTTCTTCTTTCCTTTATCTCAATCCTTTGGGGTATCTGTTGGCCTTTTTGACATGTTTGCAATGACAACACAAATTCACAATCTTTACCTAAATCGGGAAAAACATCACAGCAATGGAGTCAGGTTGAGTGGGGTCTGATCATGGGATGTAGGTGGGTCAGCTGGGGTCTCAGCATGGGGTGTAGGTGGGTCAGCTGGGGTAGCCCTATAATGCTGAATTTAAAAGTAAATGTACAGTACAGGTGCAGGTAGTTTTTTTTAATTACAGGTCACATGTACAGGTGTGCAAACTTAAAATCGCAATCTGGTCAGAGGAGGTCGGGTCAGCTACGCTCGGAGTCATGGGGCGTGACGATCCGATCGTGCAGTTGCTGCTTTGGGGAGCTGCAGTATGCTGTGCAGAGTTTGATTCTGGCCGGGGACTTGCGCGCGGTGCAGAGTTGATTCTGGCCGAAGGGACTTGTGTGCTGTGCAGAGCTGCTGCGGGCCCAGGAGCAGCGGTGTGGTGACTGTGAAGAACTCGCCTGGAACAGGTAGGATTGGCATTTTTATTCTTGCAATTGTACTGTAGATGGATTTCATTTTTTGACTTTCACTGGGCCCGGCTGGCGGCAGAAACGGTTTGACAGGGTGACCGGATTCCGGAACATTTTACGGATTCTGGACAACCCTGCCACGGATCGTCCTGGAGTCCGGATTCCGGAACTCCGGATTTTGGACGCTCAACCTGTATCAGGAATCAGGAAATAGTATCAGGAAATTAGAGGTGTATTTAACAAGGGTAATACAGTAATCATGGGGCACTTTAATCTACATATCGACTGGGCAAACCAAATATGCAGAGGATGAATTCATGGAATATATACAAGATGGTTTTCTAGATTAGTATATTGAGGGAACCAACTAGGGAACAGGCTACTATTTTAGATCTAGTATTGTGCAATGAGACAGGGTTATTTTAAGAACCTTGCAGTAAAGGGGCCTTTAGGGAAGAGTGACCATAATATGATATAATTTTATATTGAGTTTGAAAGTGATTTAGTTAAATCCAAAACTAGGGTCTTAAATCTAAACAAAGAAAACTACGTAGGTATGAGGGGCGAGTTGGCCAAGGTAGATTGGGAAACTACATTAAAAGTTATGACGGTAGACAAGCAATGGCTAGTATTTAAAGAATACATAATTTACAACAAACATGCATTCCTTTTAGGGGCACAAAAACCCCACAGGAAAAGTAGTCCAACCATCGTTAATAAGAGAAGTTAAGGATAGTATTAGATCAAAGAAAGATCCTTATAATGTTGCCAAAAAGAGCAGCAAGCCTGAGGATTAAGAGGATTTTAGGATTCAGCAAAGGAGGACCAAGAAATTGATAAAGAAAGGGAAAATAGAATGAGAGTAAACTAGCGAGAGACATAAAAACAGATGGGAAAAGCTTCTACAAGTATGTAAAAAGGAAAAGATTAGTGAAAGTAAATGTGGGTCTCTTACAGGCTGAGACAGGAGAAATTATAATGGGGAATAAAGAAATGGCAGAGAAATTAAACAAACGCTTTGTATCTGTCTTCACGGAAGAAGACACAAAAAACCTCCCAGAAATAGTGGAGAACCAAGGGTCTAGCGAGAATGAGGAACTGAAAGAAATTATTAGTAAATAAATAGTACTGGAGTATTTAATGGGACTGAAAGATGATAACTCTGCTTGATCTGATGGCCTACATCCTAGGGTTTGAAAGAGGTGGCAATAGAGATAGTGGATACATTGGTTATCATCTTCCAAAATTCCATAGATTTTAGAATGGTTCCCGCAGATTGGAAGGTTGCTAATGTAACCCGCTATTTAAGAAAGGAGGGAGAGAGAAAACGGGGAATTATAGGTAAGTTAGCCTGACATCAGATGTAGGGAAAATGCTAGAATCTATTATTAAGGACATGGTAATAGGGCACTTCGAAAATAATAATAGGATTGGGCAGAGTCAACATGGATTTACGAAAGGGAAATCATGTTTGACAAATCTATTTGAGGTTGTAACTAGTAAAATAGATATGGGGAACCAGTGTATGTGGTGTATTTTGATTTTCAGAAGGCATTCAATAAGGTGCCAACACAAGAGGTTATTAAACAAAATTAAAGCTCATGGGATTGGGGGTAATATACTAGCATGGATTGAGAATTGGTTAACGGACAGAAAACAGAGAGTAGGAATAAACAGGTCATTTTCGGGTGGGCAGGCTGTAACTGGTGGGGTGCTGCAAGGATCGGTGCTTGGGCCCCAGCTATTCACAATCTATATCCATGATTTTGATGAGGGGACCAAATGTAATATATCCACGTTTGCTGATGGTACATAGCTAGGTGGGAACGGAAGTTGTGAGGAGGATGCAAAGAGACTTCAAAGAGATATAGACAGGCAAAGTGAGTAGGGGCAAGAATATGGCAAATGGAATATAATGTGGGAAATGTGAAGTTATCCACTTTGATAGGAAAAACAGGAAAAGCAGAAAAGCAGAGTACTTTTAAATGGTGAGAGATTGGGAAATATTGGTGTTCAGAGGGACCTCGGTGTCCTTGTACACAAATCACTGAACGTTAACATGCAGGTACAGCAAGCAATTAAGAAAGCAAATGGTATGTTGGCCTTTATTACAAGAGGATTCGAGTATAGGAGGAAAGACATCTTATTGCAATTATATAGGGCCCTGGTGAGACCGCACATGGAGTATTGTGTGCATTTTTGGTCTCCTTACCAAAGGAAGGATATACTTGCCATGGAGGGAGTGCACCGAAGGTTCACCAGACTAATTCCTGGGATGGGGGGACTGTCCTATGAGCAGACTAGGCCCATATTCTCTAGAGTTCAGAAGAATGAGAGGTGATCTCATTGAAACATACAGGGCCGGATTATCGGCAGGTTTGCGACTCGGTTTTTACTGCAATTTGACCCTCTAAAAAGTCAGTCGCAAAGCCTGGGTGGGATCCTAGGGTACCTGTTTGCAGTGGCACTTTCACATACCACCGGGGAGAGGTGCACCGACATGCAACGACTCGGATTGTGTTTGCGTCCGAGTTTCGGCATTCTCCCGACCCGTATGCTGCGCCCAAAATAGCAACAGGTCAAACCTGCCGGTACAGCCTTGTCAGCAGCGGTAAGTACGAAAACCTGCAAAAAAGTTAGATTTAAGTTTTTATTTTTTTGCATTGATTTGATAGTTAAGGGCCTTGTAAATGGTTTTGGAATGATTTTTGCAATTTTTTTTTCTTTTTTCCCCCCTCCCAAGGCCTCTCTGGCAGCACTCCCTGCCCCGGATTAAAGTTGCCAAAACTCCCATTTTGCGCCGTGAATATTTGTGCAACGCCCCCCTTACCCGTAAAGGCCGAATGTTCGGCCTAAAGATGGTAGCGCAGCGAAACGATAAGTTTAACGTATCGCTACTGTTGTCGTCGAAAAACCGCAAAAGTCGATAACCTCAAAAGCCCCACAAAATTCCTACAGGGCTAGACAGGGGGAGGATGTTTCCTCTGGCTGGGGAATCTAGAACCAGGGGTCACAGTCTTAGAATTAGGGGTCGGCCATTTAGAAATGAGATGAGGAGAAACTTCTTCACACAGAGAGTGGTGAATCTTTGGAATTCTACCCAGAGGGCTGTGGAGGCTCAGTTTTTGAGTGTATTCAAGACAAGAGATGAATACATTTTTGAATATTAAGGGAATTAAGGGATATGGGTCAGTGCAGGAAAGTGCTGTTGAGGTGGATCATCAGTCATGATCTTATTGAATGGCGGAGCAGGCTCGAGGGTCCGAATGGTCTACTCCTGCTCCTAATTCTTAAACACGATGGGCTGGATTTTGCGAGGGTTCAGTGGGCGCGATCGGTGACGGGTCTGGTGGGAAAGTATTTTTTTCCCCAATAGGTCGGGACCCCGCTGTGAATCCACCGCCACGTGCCTGTACAAAATGTCGGGTTTATCAGCGCTGAGCAGACCCGACACGCAGTGGCGGGGAGGCAATTAAAATCATTAGTGGCTTGTTTACTGTCTCTTATCAATGTTTATTTCCCAGATTTTTGAATTTGACAGGTTGCCCACCGGTTTCCTGCTGTGCCTAGACCTCGTCTGTGAAGCTGAGGTGGGGGCCCATTGAATCAGCTGATGAGGTGACAGCTTCAAATGTCAAGTCAAATCTCCCAGCTGATTGAGAAATGATCCCTTAACCACTAGCTTCTCTAAACCGCATTTCCACTATAGATTTGGGATGCTGAAAGTCTTTATACAAGATTCCATCTAGTCTGACCTCATTACCATTGACAGATCGCTTCTGTCATCTCTCCAATCATCTGCCATCTATTCCATCAGCATGGATGCCCTTTATACTCTCTCACCTTGGTCCTCAGAATCCTACCACGATCAGCCCCAGCACCAGCAGCACCAGGCACACTCGGAGCACCAGGCACACCAGCATCACCACCACCAACCTTCTCCACAATCAACTGATGCTGCACAGGACACAGGGCATCAGCACCCGACCACATTGCTGCCCGGGAGGCCAGAGATGGCCTCACCATACCCACATTTACTTCACTTGATGCTGTGCACCCTGGCTGCCACATGATGAACCAGGTTGGCACCACCCCACACTAACACCATAAAGCATCCCTACAATGCCCAAGCCTTTCCTTCACACTCATCACCATTGCGGTGGGTACAGTTATGTCTCACCATTCGCTGCAACTCACTAAGTCACTTCCAAGGGTGCACGCAAATCTGTCCAAGAACACAAACTGTTTGACAGTACATTAACAGTAACTTTACATGAACATTGCATAAAATACCCAAGTGCCTACACTTGCATGTTGTTAGTTGGTATGATTATACTAGGAAGAAGGCGAGTGTGAGGGGAGGCTAGTGAGATGCGAATGTGATAATGTAGAGAGAAAGGGATGGGTGGAGGTGCAAGCTAAGTTGGTGTGAGTAAAGATGTGCAGGAGTCGGGTAGGGAAAGCAGAGTGATGGGATATGATGAGAGGCACAGCAGGATGAGGTTGAGTGTGGCTTTGTACTTACGTTTCGTGATCTATTGAGATCATTGAAATGTTTGGGGCACTGCAGTCAGGTCCACCTGACGACATTCCTGCTTGTGCCCTTCTATGCAATGTGCAACCAGGCTGCGTTGTTCTCCTGGGGAGATCTCTTCCGCCCATTGGAACGGAAGAGAACTTCCTTGTGTGCTGTGACTCCCTACATTCGCATTTGGAGGGAGGCATGGGAGAGCTGGCTGCAGCCCTGGGTGCAGCCCTATGCGATGATTACAGCACCTCGATGCTGTAGAACACTGACAGCACAACTGTCAAGAGAAAGTAGGCCATGGTCCCTTGAAGGAAATTGGCTGATATCGTGTCATCAAATAACGTCACCCGACCCGCTTCCTCTAATTTTTTAAAATTCATTAATGGGATGTGGGCGTCGCTGGCAAGGCCAGCATTTATTTCCCGTCCTTAATTGCCCTTGAGAAGGTGGTGATAAGCCGCCTTCTTGAACCACTGCAATCCTTGTGGTGAAGGTACTCCCACAGTGCTGTTAGGGACAGAGTTCCAGGATTTTGACCCAGCGACAATGAAGAAATGGCGGTGTAGTTCCAAGTCAGGATGGTGATGAACTTGGAGGTGATGGTGTTCCCATGCGCTTGCTGCCCTTGTCCTTCTAGGTGGGAGAGGTCGCAGGTTTGGGAGATAATGCCGAAGAAGCCGTGGCGAGTTGCTGCAGTGCATCTTATAGATGGTATGCACTGCAGCCACAGTGTGCCGGTGGTGGAGGGAGTGAATGTTTAAGGTGGTGGTTGGGGTGCCAATCAAGAGGGCTGCTTTGTCTTGGATGGTGTCGAGCTTCTTGAGTGTTGCTGGAGCTGCACTCATCCAGGCAAGTGGAGAGTATTCCATCACACTCCTGACTAGTGCCTTGCAGATGGTAGAAAGGCTTTGGGGAGTTAGGAGGTGAGACACTTGCCACAGAATATCCAGCCTCTGACCTGCTCTTGTTGCCACAGTACTCATGTGGCTGGCCCAGTTAAGTTTCTTGTCAATAGTGACCCCTCCCAAGATGTTGATGGTGGAGGATTCGGCGATGGTAATACCGTTGTATGTCAAAGGGCGGTGGTTAGACTCTCGCTTGTTGGAGATAGTCATTGCCTGGCACTTCTGTGGTGCGAATGTTACTTGCCACTTACCAGCCCAAGCCTGAATGTCGTCCAGGTCTTGCTGCATGCGGGCATGGAGTGCTTCATTATCTGAGGAGTTGCAAATGGCAATGAACACTGTGCAGTCATCAGTGAACATCCCCCTCTTCTGACCTTATGATGGAGGGAAGGTCAATAATGAAGCAGCTGAAGATAGTTGGGCCGAGGACACTGCCCTGAGGAACTCCTGCAGCAATGTCCTGGGGCTGGGATGATTGACCTCCAACCACCACAACCGCAACTGGCCGAGAAACACACTGGGTGGGCTTAACAAGCCCATTCAAGGGAAATTTATTTCAGAGCCCTGTGATGGAGACAGCAGTGGGGCCACGACCCACCATAGTGCATACAATCCAGCCCTAATTTTGGTCCAAGTCTAGCAGTCAACACTGAAGAAAATATAGGACAGTAACTACTTTAAAATAAGAGAAATCTCCACTCTTTAGTAACGACCACTATTTAAGAAGCTTTACTGATTTTGTACAAATCCTCTGCATTACAGCTGATTTATATACCAATGATTTTAAGCTCTAAGGCAGAGGAGATAATTTTGATTTTGTGCGATAGCGTAAAAGGAATGATAGCAAATCAGCAGCCCATTTTACATCTCTCCTGATTTTTATTTCCATTGACTTTTTATTTTTGACTTCAATGGAAATAAAACCAGGAGAGATGTCAAAACAGGCTGCCGAACATGATGCGGACTGATCTTCAGTTATCCCCTTTGAGGGAAAGAGCGAGAGAGAGGCTAAACTGCAAGCATCTCACAAACTTCTATACTGCTGTATTCAGTCTGTCGGCCACCCAATTTTAAATTGATTACTTCTCTAGTAAGCAGTAAAATTACAAAGACAAGTCAAGTACATACTTCTGGCAGTCAAGTTAAAATACAAAGCCAATAAGCACTCATGGTAGTAAGGTTTGCATCAGTGGAAGTACTTAGCCACTACCAAGGGTAAGTCGGCAAGTTGTAATAAAGCCGAGGAGACTGGACTGAGCTCTCAATTCTAAATTATTACACATTGAGGACAGAGGCTGGAGACAACATCACTTCAAATGGAGTTTTCAGGGATATAAACATTCAAATGAGTTCAGCAGCATGAAGGTGTTACGAAAGCCATGTGAGGCTGTGGTGGTATCATAGAATTATACAGCACAGAAAGAGGACATTTAGCCCATCATGCCTGTGCCGGCTCTTTTGAAAGAGCGATCCAATTAGTGCTACACTCCTGCTCTTTTCCCCCAAACCCTGCAAATCTTTCCTTTCCAATTCCCTTTTTGAAAGTTACTATTGAATCTACGTCCACCATCCTTTCAGGCAGTGCATTGCAGATCATCATAACACTCTGCATAAATAAAAATATCATCTCCCCTCTGGATCATTTGCCAACTATCTTATATCTGTGTCGTCTGGTTACCGACCCCCCTATCAGTGGAAAGAGTTTTTGCTTACTTATTCTATCCAAATACCTCTGTAACATCTCCATTTATCCTAAAATAGAATAATTTTCACTCTGCTAGAATGCCCATAATTTGTACATAACTATCAGTAAGAATCGTAATCCACATAAGATTTTGATAGCTTTACTGAAAAGCCAATGTTGGTCTATCCAAAAATTTCTAAGCTTTTCAGTGAACTGTGTCCAAGACAAACCTTATATTCAGAAAAAAACACATGCATTAAAACACAGCAACTTGGAGGCAATCATCTGGGCGAGGATGATTCCAAAAATATATGACATTATCAATCCATGTTCAACAGGGACCAATATCCTCGCGGAGGTGGGGGGTTGCTAGTGTTGTTGGGGAGGGTTTGGCAGGGGGATAGGAACCTGAGAATAGATTCAGTAGGGAGGGCAGTAAAGCTGGAATAGAAACATAGAAATTACGTGCAGGAGCAGGCCATTCGGCCCTTCGAGCCTGCACCGCCATTCAATAAGATCATGGCTGATCATTCAACCTCAGTACTCCTTTCCTGTTTTCTTTCCATACCCCTTGATCCCTTTGGCCGTAAGGGCCATATCTAACTCCCTTTTGAATATATCTAACGAACTGGCCTCAACAACTTTCTGCAGTAGAGAATTCTACAGGTTAACCACTCTCTGAGTGAAGAAGTTTCTCCTCATCTCGGTCCTAAATGGATAAACCCCTTATTCTTAGACTGTGACCCCTGGTTCTGGAACTCCCCAGCAACGGGAACATTCTTCCTGCCTCTAACCTGTCCAATCCCGTCAGAATTTTATGTTTCTATGAGATCCCCTCTCATTTTTCTAAACTCCAGTGAATACAAAGCCCAGTTGATCCAGTCTCTCCTCATATGTCAGTTCTGCCATCCCAGGAATCAGTCTGGTGAACCTTCGCTGTACTCCCTCAATAGCAAGAACGTCCTTCCTCAGATTAGGAGACCAAAACTTAACACAATATTCTAGGTGTGGCCTCACCAAGGCTCGGTACAACTGCAGTAAGATCTCCCTGCTCCAATACTCAAATCCTCGAGCTATGAAGGCCAACATGCCATTCATTTGCCTTCTTTACCGCCTGCTGTACCTGCATGCCAACCTTTAATGACTGATGTACCATGACAGCCAGGTCTCGTTGCACCTCCCCTTTTCCTAATCTATCATCATTCAGATAATATTCTGTCTTCCTGTTTTTGCCACCAAAGTGGATAACCTCATATTTATCCACATTATACTGCATCTGCCATGCATTTGCCCACTCACTTAATCTGTCCAAGTCACCCTGCAGCCTCTTAGCATCCTG
Organism: Pristiophorus japonicus; assembly: GCF_044704955.1. Lineage (NCBI taxonomy): Eukaryota > Metazoa > Chordata > Chondrichthyes > Pristiophoridae > Pristiophorus > Pristiophorus japonicus. The sequence goes on from NC_091985.1 coordinate 22,128,043, forward strand.
CTCACAACTCACACCGCCACCCAGCTTAGTGTCATCTGCAAACTTGGAGATCTTACATTCAATTCCTTCAACTAAATCATTAATGTATATTGAAAATGGCTGGGGTCCCAGCACTGAACCATGCGGCACCCCATTGGTCACTGCCTGCCATTCTGAAATGAACCCGTTTATTCCGACTCTCTGCTTCCTGACTACCAACCAGGTCTCTATCCACATCAATACATTACCCCCATTACCATGTGCTTTGATTTTGCACACTAATCTTTTGTGTGGGACCTTGTCAAAAGCCTTTTGAAAGTCCAAATACACCACTTCCACAGGTTCTCCCTTGTCCACTCTACTAGTTACATCCTCAAAAAATTCCAGAAGATTTGTCAAGCATGATTTTCCTTTGATAAATACATGCTGACTTGGACCGATCCTGTCACTGCTTTCCAAATGCGCTGCTATTTCATTGATTGATTCCAACATTTTCTCCACCACCGATGTCAGGCTAACCGGTCTATAATTCCCAGTTTTCTCTCTCCCTCCTTTGTTAAAAAGTGGTGTTACATTAGCAACCCTCCAGTCCATAGGAACCGATCCAGAGTCAATAGAATGTTGCAAAATGATGACCAATGCATCCACTATTTCTAGGATCACTTCCTTAAGTACTCTGGGATGCAACCTATCAGGCCCTGGGGATTTATCGGCCTTCAATCTCATCAATTTCCCGAACACATTTTCCTGACTAATAAGGATTTCTTTCAGTTCCTCCTTATCGCTAGACCCTCGAACCCCCAGTATTACCAACGATATAGGTAAAAAAAGGGATGAGGTCCTACGAGACGAATTTAAGGAGCTAGGAGCTAAATTAAAACGTAGGACCTCAAAAGTAGTAATCTCGGAATTGCTACCAGTGCCACGTGCTAGTCAGAGTAGGAATCGCAGGATAGCTCAGATGAATAAGTGGCTTGAGCAGTGGTGCAGCAGGGAGGGATTCAAATTCCTGGGGCATCGGAACCGGTTCTGGGGGAGGTGGGACCAGTACAAACCAGACGGTCTGCACCTAGGCAGGACCGGAACCAATGTCCCAGGGGGGAGTGTTTGCGAGTGCTGTTGTGGAGGAGTTAAACTAATATGGCAGGGGAATGGGAACCAATGTAGGGAGACAGAGGGAAACAAAAAGGAGACAAAAGCAAAGCAAAAGACAGAAAGGAGATGAGTAAAAGTGGAGGGCAGAGAAACCCAAGACAAAAAACAAAAAGGGCCACTGAATATATAGGGGCTGCAGGAAGGTTCAAAACTAAAAATCATGGTTTTAAAAACTACTATTAAAACACTCTACCTAAACGCACGCAGCATTCGAAATAAAGTAAATGAGTTGACGGCACAAATCATTACAAATGGGTATGATTTGGTGGCCATTACAGAAAAGTGGTTGCGGGGTGGCCAAGACTGGGAATTAAACATACAGGTGTATCTGACGATTCGGAAAGATAGACAAGAAGAGAAAGGAGGTGGGGTAGCTCTGTTAATAAAGGATGATATCAGGGCAGTTGTGAGAGACGATATTGGCTCTAATGAACAAAATGTTGAATCATTGTGGGTGGAGATTAGAGATAGTAAGGGGAAAAAGTCACTGGTGGGCGTAGTTGAAAGGCCTCCAAGTAATAACTTCACGGTGGGGCGAGCAATAATCAAGGGAATAATGGAGGCATATGAAAAAGAAACGGCAGTAATCATGGGGGATTTTAACCTACATATCGATTGGTCAACTCAAATCGCACGGGATATCCTGGAGGAGGAATTCATAGAATGCATACGGGATTGTTTCTTAGCACAGTATGTTACAGAACCTACAAGGGAGCAAGCTATCTTAGATTGGTCCTGTGTAATGGGACAGGAATAATAAACGATCTCCTAGTAAAAGATCCTCTCGGAATGAGTGATCACAGTATGGTTGAATTTGTAATACAGATTGAGGGTGAGGAAGTAGTGTCTCAAACGAGCATACTATGCTTAAACAAAGGGGACTACAGTGGGATGAGGGCAGAGTTGGCTAAAGAAGACTGGAAACACAGACTAAACGGTGGCACAATTGAGAAACAGTGGAGGACTTTTAAGGAGCTCTTTCATAGTGCTCAACAAAAATATATTCCAGTGAAAAAGAAGGGCGGTAAGAGAAGGGATAACCAGCCGTGGATAACAAGGAAATAAAGGAGAGTATCAAATTAAAAACCAATGCGTATAAGGTGGCCAAGGTTAGTGGGAAACTAGAAGATTGGGAAAATTTTAAATGACAGCAAAGAATGACTAAGAAAGCAATAAAGAAAGGAAAGATAGATTACGAAGGTAAACTTGCGCAAAACATAAAAACAGATAGTAAAAGCTTTTACCGATATATAAAACGGAAAAGAGTGACTAAAGTAAATGTTGGTCCCTTAGAAGATGAGAAGGGGATTTAATAATGGGAAATGTGGAAATGGCTGAGACCTTAAATAATTATTTTGCTTCGGTCTTCACAGTGGAAAACACAAAAACCATGCCAAAAATTGCTGGTCACAGGAATGTGGGAAGGGAGGACCTTGAGACAATCACTATCACTCGGGGGGTAGTGCTGGACAGGCTAATAGGACTCAAGGTAGACAAGTCCCCTGGTCCTGATGAAATGCATCCCAGGGTATTAAAAGAGATGGCGGAAGTTATAGCAGATGTATTCGTTATAATCTACCAAAATTCTCTGGGCTCTGGGGAGGTACCAGCGGATTGGAAAGCAGCTAATGTAACGCCTCTGTTTAAAAAAGGGGGCAGACAAAAGGCAGGTAACTATAGGCCAGTTAGTTTAACATCTGGAGTGGGGAAAATGCTTGAAACTATCATTAAGGAAGAAATAGCGGGACATCTAGATAGGAATAGTGCAATCAAGCAGATGCAACATAGATACATGAAGGGGAAATCATGTTCAACTAATTTACTGGAATTCTTTGAGGATATAACGAGCATGGTGGATAGAGTGTACCGATGGATGTGGTGTATTTAGATTTTCAAAAGGCATTTGATAAGGTGCCACACAAAAGGTTACTGCAGAAGATAAAGGTACGCGGAGTCAGAGGAAATGTATTAGCATGGATAGAGAATTGGCTGGCGAACAGAAAGCAGAGAGTCGGGATAAATGGGTCCTTTTCGGGTTGGAAATCGGTGGTTAGTGGTGTGCCACAGGGATCGGTACTGGGACCACAACTGTTTACAATATACATAGATGACCTGGAAGAGGGGACAGAGTGTAGTGTAACAAAATTTGCAGATGACACAAAGATTAGTGGGAAAGCGGGTTGTGTAGAGGACACAGAGAGGCTGCAAAGAGATTTGGATAGGTTAAGTGAATGGGCAAAGGTTTGGAAGATGGAATACAATGTCGGAAAGTGTGAGGTCATCCACCTTGGGAAAAAAAAACAGTAAAAGGGAATATTATTTGAATGGGGAGAAATTACAACATGCTGCTGTGCAGAGGGACCTGGGGGTCCTTGTGCATGAATCCCAAAAAGTTAGTTTGCAGGTGCAGCAGGTAATCTGGAAGGCGAATGGAATGTTGGTCTTCATTGCGAGAGGGATGGAGTACAAAAGCAGGGAGGTCCTGCTGCAACTGTATAGGGTATTGGTGAGGCTGCACCTGGAGTACTGCGTGCAGTTTTGGTCACCTTACTTAAGGAAGGATATACTAGCTTTGGAGGGGGTACAGAGACGATTCACTAGGCTGATTCCGGAGATGAGGGGGTTACCTTATGATGATAGATTGAGTAGACTGGGTCTTTACTCGTTGGAGTTCAGAAGGATGAGGGGTGATCTTATCGAAACATTTAAAATCATGAAAGGGATAGACAAGATAGAGGCAGAGAGGTTGTTCCCACTGATCGGGGAGACTAGAACTAGGGGGCACAGCCTCAAAATACGGGGGAGCTAATTTAAAACCGAGTTGAGAAGGAATTTCTTCTCCCAGAGGGTTGTGAATCTGTGGAATTCTCTGCCCAAGGAAGCAGTTGAGGCTAGCTCATTGAATGTATTCAAGTCACAGATAGATAGATTTTTAACCAATAAGGGAATTAAGGGTTACGGGGAGCGGGCGGGTAAGTGGAGCTGAGTCCACGGCCAGATCAGCCATGATCTTGTTGAATGGCGGAGCAGGCTCGAGGGGCAAGATGGCCTACTCCTGTTCCTAATTCTTATCTTCTTATATTGGTCTAGAGTGCCAGCCAGGAAATCCTCCTCCACCGCGTTGCTACCAGCTTGGTTAGCCCAATCTATATGTAGATTAAAGTGCCATTGATAATTGCTGTACCATTATTGCACGCATCCCTAATTTCTTGTTTGATGCCATCCCCAACCACACTTCTACTGTTTGGTGGTCTGTCCACAACTCCCACTAGCGTTTTCTGCCCTTTGGTATTCCGCAGCTCTATCCATACAGATTCCACATCATCCAAGCTTATGTCCTTTTTTACTATTGTGTTAATTTTCTCTTTTACCAGCAATGCAACCCCACCTCCTTTTCCTTTCTGTTTATCCTGCCTGAATGTTGAATAACCCTGGATGTTGAGTTCCCAGCCTTGGTCACCTGGGAGCCATGTCTCCGTAATCCCAATTATATCATAATCGTTAATAGCTGTCTGCGCAGTAAATTCATCCACCATATTAAGAATACTCCTCAAATTGAGGCACAGAGCCTTCAGGCTTGTCTTTTTAACACTCTTTGTCCCTTTAGAATTTTGCTGTAATGTGGCCCTTTTTGATTTTTGCCTTGGGATTCTCTGCCCTCCACTTTTACTATTCTCCTTTCTATCTTTTGCTTCTGTCCCCATTTTATTTCCCTCTGTCTCCCTGCATAGGTTCCCGTCTCCCTCCATAGGTTCCCATCTCCCTGCCGTATTAGTTTAAACCCACCCCAACAGCACCAGCAAACACTCCCCCTAGGACATTGGTTCTGGTCCTGCCCAGGTGTAGACTGTCCGGTTTGTACTGGTCCCACCTCCCCCAGAACCGGTTCCAATGTCCCAGGAATTTGAATCCCTCCCTCTTGCACCACTCCTCAAGCCACGTATTCATCTTAGCTATCCTGCTATTTCTACTCTGACTAGCACATGGCACTAGTAGCAATTCTGATATTACTACTTTTGAGGTCCTACTATTTAAATTTAACTCCTAGCTCCCTAAATTCAGCTTGTCGGACCTCATCCCGCTTTTTTACTTATATTGTTGGTACTTATATGCACCACGACAACTGGCTGTTCACCCTCCCCATCCAGATTGCCCTGCAGCCCCTCAGAGACATCCAGGATAGCTAAGATGCACCTGGGCAGGACTGGAACCAATGTCCTAGGGGGGAGTGTTTGCTAGTGCTGTTGGGGAGGAGTTAAACTAATATGGCAGGGGGATGGGAACCTATGCAGGGAGACAGAGGGAAGTAGAATGGGGGCAGAAGCAAAAGATAGAAAGAAGAAAAGTAAAAGTGGAGGGCAGAGAAACCTAAGGCAAAAGGCAAAAAGCAAAAAGGGCCACATTACAGCAAAATTCTAAAGGGGCAAAATGTGTTAAAAAGACAAGCCTGAAGGCTCTGTGCCTCAATGCAAGGAGTATTTGGAATAAGGTGGACGAATTAACTGCGCAGATAGCAGTTAACGGGTATGATGTAATTGGCATCACGGAGACATAGCTCCAGGGTGACGAAGGCTGGGAACTCAAGATCCAGGGGTATTCAACATTTAGCAAGGATAGACAGAAAGGAAAAGGAGGTGGGGGGGCATTGCTGGTTAAAGAGGAAATTAATGCAATAGTAAGAAAGGACATTAGCTTGGATGATGTGGAATCGGTATGGGTAGAGCTATGGAATACCAAGGGGCAGAAAACGCTAGTGGGAGTTGTGTACAGACCACCAAACAGTAGTAGTAAGGTTGGGGACAGCATCAAACAAGAAGTTAGGGATGCATACAATAAAGGAACAGCAGTTATCATGGGGGACTTTAATCTACATATTGATTGGGCAATGCGGTGGAGGAGGATTTCCTGGAGTGTATTAGGGATGGTTTTTGAGAGCAATATGTCTAAGAACCAACTAGGAAGCTGGCCATCCTAGACTGGGTGATGTGTAATGAGAAAGGACTAATTAGCAATCTTGTTGTGCGAGGCCCCTTGGGGAAGGGTGACCATAACATGGTAGAATTCTTTATTAAGATGGAGTGTGACACAGTTAATTCAGAAACTAGGGTCCTGAACTTAAGGAAAGGTAATTTCGATGGTTTGAGGCGTGAATTGGCTAGAATAGACTGGCAAATGTTACTTAGAGTTAACGGTGGATAGGCAATGGCAAACATTTAAAGATCACATGGATGAACTTCAGCAATTGTACATCCCTGTCTGGAGTAAAAATAAAACAGGGAAAGTGGCTCAACCGTGGCTAACAAGGGAAATTAAGGATAGTGTTAAATCCAAGGAAGAGGCATATAAATTGGCCAGAAAAAGCAACAAACCTGAGGACTGCGAGAAATTAAGAATTCAGCAGAGGAAGACAAAGGGTTTAATTAAGAGGGGGAAAATAGAGTATGAGAAGAAGTTTGCCGGAAACATAAAAACTGACTGCAAAAGCATCTATAGATATGTGAAGAGAAAAAGATTAGTGAAGACCAACGTAGGTCCTTTGCAGTCAGAATCAGGTGAATTTATAATGGGGAACAAAGAAATGGCAGATGAATTGAACAAATACTTTGGTTCTGTCTTCACGAAGGAAGACACAAATAATCTTCTGGAACTACTACGGGACCGAGGGTCTAGTGAGAAGGGGGAGCTGAAAGATATCCTCATTAGGCGGGAAATTGTGTTTGGGAAATTGATGGGATTGAAAGCCGATAAATCCCCGGGGCTTGATAGTCTGCATCCCAGAGTACTTAAGGAAGTGGCCCTAGAACTAGCGGATGCATTGGTGATCATTTTCCAACAGTCTATCGACTCTGGATCAGTTCATATGGACTGGAGGGTAGCTAATGTTACACCACTTTTTAAAAAGGGAGGGAGAGAGAAAACGGGTAATTATAGACCGGTTAGCCTGACATGAGTGGTGGGAAAAATGCTGGAATCAATTATTAAGGATGAAATAGCAGCGCATTTGGAAAGCAGTGACAGTGAAAGGGAAATCATGCTTGACAAATCTTCTGGAATTTTTTGAGGATGTAACTAGTAGAGTGGACAAGGGAGAACCAGTGGATGTGGTGTATTTGGACTTTCAAAAGGCTTTTGACAAGATCCCATACAAGAGATTGGTGTGCAAAATCAAAGCACATGGTATTGGGGGTAATATACTGACGTGGATAGAGAACTGGTTGGCAGACAGGAAGCAGAGAGTCCTTTTCAGAATGGCAGGCAGTGACTAGTGGACTGCCGCAGGGCTCAGTGCTGGGACCCCAGCTCTTTACAATATACATCAATGATTTGCATGAAGGAATTGAGTAATATCTCCAAGTTTGCAGATGACACTAAACTGGCTGGCGGTGTGAGCTGTGAGGGGGACGCTAGGAGGCTGCAGGGTGACTTGGACAGGTTAGGTGAGTGGGCAAATGCATGGCAGATGCAGTATAACGTGGAATAATGTGAGGTTATCCACTTTGGGGGCAAAAACGCAAAGACAGAATATTATCTGAATGGCGGCAGATTAGAAAAAGGGGAGGTGCAACGAGACCTGGGTGTCATGGTTCATCAGTCATTGAAAGTTGGCATACAGGTACAGCAGGCGGTGAAGAAAGCAAATAGTATGTTGGCCTTCATAGCTAGGGGGTTTAAGTATAGGAGCAGGGAGGTCTTACTGCAGTTGTACAGGGCCTTGGTGAAGCCTCACTGGAATATTGTGTTCAGTTTTGGTCTCCGAATCTGAGGAAGGACGTTCTTGCTATTGAGGGAGTGCAGCGAAGGTTCATCAGACTGATTCCCTGGATGGCAGGACTGACATATGAGGAGAGACTGGATCAATTGGGCCTTTATACATTGGAGTTTAGAAAGGAGGAGAGGGGAACTCATAGAAACATATAAGATTCTGATGGGACAGGACAGGTTAGATGCGGGTAGAATGTTCCCGATGTTGGGGAAGTCCAGAACCAGGGGACACAGTCTTAGGATAAGGGGTAGGCCATTTAGGACTGAGATGAGGAGAAACTTCTTCACTCAGAGAGTTGTTAACCTGTGGAATTCCCTGCCGCAGAGAGTTGTTGATGCCAGTTCATTGGATGTATTCAAGAGGGAGTTAGATATGGCCCTTACGGCTAAGGGGATCAAGGGGTATGGAGAGAAAGCAGGAATGGGGTACTGAGAGAATGATCAGCCATGATCTTACTGAATGGTGGTGCAGGCTCGAAGGGCCGAATGGCCTACTCCTGCACCTATTTTCTATGTTTCTATGTTGACCCTTGCACCAGGGAGGCAACATACCATCCTGGAGTCTCGGTTGCGACCGCAGAAACGCCTAGCTATCCCCCTTACAATAGAATCCCCTACCACTATAGCTCTCCCACTCTTTTTCCTGCTCTCCTGTGCAGCAGAGCCACCCATGGTGCCTCGAACTTGGCTGCTGCTGCCTTCCTCTGGTGAGCCATCTCCCCCAACAATATCCAAAGCGGTATATCTGTTTTAGAGGGAGATGACCGCAGGGGAGTCCTGCACTGCCTTCCTACTCCTGCTCTGCCTGATGGTCACCCCTGGTCAATCCCTTGCAAAGCAAAAATGTAGAAAGTGAATTTAAAGGACAGAGGAAACAAAGGCTAGAAAGTAGTCAACAAGGAGGTCTGGCTGCACTAAATGGTATACACCAATGCAAGGAGTATAGCGAATAAGCAGATGAGCTGAGAGCACAGGTAGACATTTGGAAGTATGATATTATAGCTCTAACAGGGGAATGGCTAAAAGAGGGGCAGGTATAGCAGTTCAACATTCCTGGTTGCAGGATCAGACGGGATAGAGAGGGAGGTAAAAATGGAGGGGGAAGTCGCGGTATTGAGTAAAGAAACTATTACAGCTGTGAGGAGGGATATGTTAGAGGGATCATCAAATGGGACCATATGGATTGAGCTGAAAAACAAAAAAAGGGCAATCACACTGCTGGGAGTGTACAATAGACCCCCAAACAGTGAGAGGGTGATAGAAGAGAAAATATGTAGGCAAATTCCTGAGAAGTGCAAAAACTATAGGGCAGTAATAGTCAGGGATTTCAACTATCCTAATATTAGCTTGGACAAAATTAGTGTGAAGGGTATAGAGGGTGCGGAATTCCTAAAATGCTTTCAAGGAGGAGATCCAGAGGGCTCAGGCCAAATATGTGGCCTTAAAGAAAAAGGGTGGGACTAACAAATCTGGAGCCCCCTGGATGTCAAGGGTCAAACAGGGTAGGATAAAGAAAAAAAGGGAGGCTTATGACATATCGAGGGCTAAATACTGTAGAATCTCTGTAGAGTATAGAAAGTCCAGGGGTGAAATTAAAACCGATATTTGGAAAGCAAAGAGAGAGCATGAAACATTCTTGGCAAGTAAAATCAAGGAAAACAGAAAGATGTTTTATAAATATATTAAGAGCAAGAGGATAACTAAAGAAAGGGTAGGCCTATTAGAGACCACGAGGGTAATCTGTGTGTGGAGGCGGAAGATGCGGGTATGGTTCTTAATGAATGATTTGCGTCTGATTTCACAAAAGAGAGGGGCGATGCAAATACTGCTACCGAGGAGGAGGAGTGGAAAATATTAGATGAAACAAATATAGTGAGAGAGGGGGTATTAAGGGGTTTAGCAGCTTTGAATGTGGGTAAATCCCCAGGCCCAGATGAAATGTATCACAGGCTGTTAAGCGAAGCAAAAGAGGAAATAGCAGATCCTTTGACCATCATTTTTCAATCCTCTCTGGCTTCAGGTGTGGTGCCAGAGGGCTGGAGGACTGCTAATGTGGTGCCTTTGTTTAAGAAGGGAGAAAGGGATAGTCCGAATAATTACAGGCCAGTCAGGCTAACGTCAGTGTTGGGAAAATTATTGAAAAAATCCTGAAGGACAGGATAAATCTTCATTTAGAAAGACACAGAATAATCAAGGACAGTCAGCACGCGGTATCGCAGTTGTGTGGGGTGGACTGGTTGGGCCAGATGCTCTTTACCTTTCCACCATTGTTCATTGGTTTGTATATAACCTTTAGGGCTGCTGACCGAGGGCCGTGTGGCTCTTTATCGGCCGGCGCGGACACGATGGGCCGAAATGGCCTCCTTCTGCGCTGTAGATTTCTGTTTCTATTTGTTAAGGGAAGGTCATGTCTGACTAACTTGATTCAATTTTTCGAGGAGGTAACCAGGAGGGTCGATGAGGACAAAGCGTATGATGTAGTGTATATGGATTTTAGCAAAACTTTTGATAAGGTCCCACATGGCAGACTGGTCCCAAAAGTAAAAGCCCATGGGATCCAGGGCAAAGTGGCAAGTTGGATCCATAATTGGCTCAAATGCAGGAAGCAAAGGGTAATGGTTGATGGGTATTTTTGTGACTGGAAGGATGTTTCCAGTGGGGCTTCGCAGGGCTCAGTAAGATCCCTTGCTTTTTGTGATATACATCAATGATCTAGACTTGAATATAGGGAGTATGATTAAGAAGTTTGCAGATGATACTAAAATCGGCTGTGTGGTTGATAATGAAGAAGAAAGCTGAGGACTGCAGGAAGATATCAATCAACTGGTCAGAACAGTGGCAAATGGAATTTAATCCAGATAAGTGTGTAGTAATGCATTTAGGGAGGGCTAACAAGGAAAGGGAATAGACATTAAAAGGTAATCTCATGTATTCAACCAGCATTGTAACCCATGTATAATCTGACCTAAGTTGTACACTGTGAGAACAATGACTAGATGGGAGACACTCCTAACCTGGACCTTCAGGTATAAAAGGGGAAGCTCCACCCACCTTCATCACTTGAGTGCTAAGAAATAAAGGACAGTTCACAGACTGACCTTCTCTCAAGCATGGGCCTCGTGTGCATTTATACTGTATAGAAAGGACGTATCAATGGCGATGAGAAACTGGGATTTAAACCACGCGAGCATTGCCACGAGCAGAACAGACGAGAGGTACTGTGTTAAGCAATGGTTGGGACAGAGATTCAACATTGTTAAAGCAGCACACAGTTCTCCAGGCAGACAAGGGCAGTCGGGCATGCCCCAACATGTAGTTGAACCCAGAGGGGGAGTTCGACAGAGACAATGGCAAGTTGAACAGCGATTCACGCCATTGCAAGGGACAATGCGGCCAGTAATGGGGCCATCAACACCTGTTAATGGCGCACTCAAGGACAATACCAGGGGCAGTTAGGGACAATCGACTGGCAACGGACCTTTTGTTTCCAACAGCAGCTCATGTTGGAGGCGTGGAGGCACACACTCAGCCGGAGTTTGCAGAGGTGAGCAAAATACCTGCAGAAATTGCAGAAATGAACGCTGGGGGAAATCGCTGGAAGCTGAAGTTCAGCGAGTTCATGTGAGCACGTATACAGTTCATACACCAAGACGCCACCGATAATGATGAAAGTGCTCCTCAATGGCATCCCAGTATCAATGGAGCTAGACACGGGGGCCAGCCAGTCCATGATGGGTATCAAACAATTCGAAAAGTTGTGGGCGTCCAAGGCCAGGAGGCCAAAATTTTCGCCGATTGACGCACAGCTACGGACTTACACAAAGCAGATCATTCTGGTGCTAGGCAGCGCCACGGCAGTCTTGACCCACAAAGATTCGGAGAACACGTTGCCACTCTGGATTGTCCCAGGGGACAGTCCTGCACTACTGGGGAGGAGTTGGCTTGCTGTCATGAACTGGAAATGGGGCGATGTCAATGCAATTTCCTCTGTGGAGTGAGTATCATGCTCACAGATCCTGGACAAATTTGGCTCATTATTTCAACCCGGCATCGGCACTTTCATGGGGGCCAAGGTAGTGATTCACATAAACCCGGACGCCAGGCCAGTACACCACAAGGCCAGAGCAGTGCCGTACATGATGCGGGAAAAGATAGAAGGCGAATTGGACCGCCTGCTGAGGGAAGGCATCATCTCGCCAGTCGAATTCAGTGACTGGGCAAGCCCGATTGTGCCGGTGCTCAAGGAGAATGGGTCGGTCAGGATATGTGGTGATTACAAGGCCACCATCAATCGAGTGTCACTCCAAGACCAGTACCCGCTACCGAGAGCGGAGGACCTCTTTGCGATGCTATCCGGTGGCAAACTTTTTTGAAAATTGGACCTGACCTCAGCTTACATGACCCAGGAGCTGGCGAGTGAGTTGAAGAAGCTGACCACCATCACGACACACAAGGGGTTGTTTGAGTACAACAGATGTCCGTTCGGGATTCGCTCGGCCGCCGCGATCTTCCAACGAAATATGGAAAGCCTCCTCAAGTCGATTCCAGGGACGGTGTTTTTTCAGGACGACATCCTCATCATGGGTTACGATACTGAAGAACACCTCCACAACCTGGAGGAGGTGCTACGCAGACTGGACCGGGTAGGGCTGCGACTGAAAAAGGCGAAGTGCGTCTTCCTAGCTCCAGAGGTAGAATTCCTGGGGATGAGGGTAGCAGCAGACCGGATCAGTCCTACTGCGTCCAAGACGGAAGCGATCCAGAGAGCACCCAGACCCCGTAACACGACGGAGCTGCGTTCGTTCCTGGGACTCCTGAACTATTTTGGTAACTTCCTTCCCAAATTGAGCACGCTGCTAGAGCCGCTACACGTGCTCCTACGCAAAGGTTGCGAATGAGTCTGGGGGGACAGCCAGGAAAGGGCTTTTAATAGAGCACGCAATTTGTTATGTTCCAACACTCTGTTAACACTATACGACCCATGTAAGAAACTTGTGTTAACGCGCGATGCGTCGTCCTATGGTGTCGGGTGTGTGTTGCAGCATGTCAATGGCAAGGGTCAGTTACAGCCGGTAGCTTATGCCTCCAGGTGTCTGTCCCAGGCAGAAAGGGGTTACGGGATGGTAGAAAAGGAGGCGCTCGCATGTGTATATGCAGTAAAGAAAATGCACCGGCAGGAAATTTGAGCTGGAGACAGATCACAACCCCTAACGTCCCTTTTGGCCGACAACAAGGCCATAAATGCAAACGCATCGGCCCGCATACAGAGATGGGCACTCACGTTAGCCGCCTATGACTATACAATTTGGCACAGACCGGGCACTGAAAACTGCGCCGATGCACTCAGCAGGCTCCCACTAGCCACCACTGAGGGGGCTACCGAGCATGCTGCTGAGATGGTCATGGCTGTTGAAGCTTTTGAAAGCGAAGCCTCATCCGTGACAGCCTGTCAGATTAAAGTCTGGACAAATAGAGACCCGCTATTGTCTCTAGTCAAGAAATGCGTCCTGAATGGGGACTGGGCAGCCACGTACAGGGCATGCCCTGAGGAATTTAAACCATTTCACAGGCGCAGGGATGAACTCTCGATTCAGGCCGATTGCCTACTGTGGGGAAACTGCGTAGTCATGCCCCAAATGGGCAGAGAGGTGTTCATCAGAAAACTCTACAATGAGCACACGGGCATTGTCATGATGAAGACAATTGCCAGGTCACATGTTTGGTGGCCAGGGATAGACGCAGACCTGGAACTTTGTGTTCACAGGTGCAACACGTGTGCCCAGCAGGGCAATGCGTCCAGGGAAGCCCCCCTTAGCCCCTAGCCATGGCCCGCCAAGCCTTGGTCACGCATCCATGTGGACTACGCAGGTCCTTTCATGGGAAAAATGTTTTTGGTTGTGGTAGACGCCTACTCCAAATGGATCGAGTGTGACATTTTAAATTCAAGCACATCCTGCGCCACGGTAGAAAGTCTACGGGCAATGTTCGCCGCCCATGGTCTACCGGACATCTTGGTCAGCGACAATGGCCCGTGCTTCACAAGCACTGAATTCCAGGACTTCATGGCAGGCAATGGAATTAACCATGTCAGAACGGCACCATTCAAGCCGGCCTCAAACGGCCAGGCAGAACGAGCAGTGCAGATAATCAAACAGGGGATGCTCAGAATCCAAGGGGGTTCCCTACAAAGGCGCTTATCATGCCGCCTGTTGGCCTATAGATCCCGACCACACTCACTCACAGGGGTTCCACTCGCAGAGTTGCGAATGAAAAGGACGCTCAAAACCCGGCTATCCCTTATACACCCCACCATAAAAGAAATTGTCGAGAGCAGGCACCAGCCACAATATGACTACCATGACAGGAATGCGAGGGCGCGATGTATTGATGTAAATGATCCTGTTTTTGTCCTCAACTACGCTGCAGGGCCCAAATGGCTCGCAGGCACTGTGATTGCCAAAGAGGGAAATAGGATTCTGGTAGTTAAACTTACCAATGGACAAATCTGCCGCAAACACGTGGATCAAACAAAAAGGAGGTTCAGCAACCCCATAGAAGAAGCAGAGGAAGAACACGATGTAGAGTTCACTCCACCATAGGTGACCGCACACCGGAACCAAAGGGAGGAGAGCCCAATCACTGTGGGCAGTCCGGATAGGCCTGAGGCACCGCAAACAGCAGACACTCAGGCCAGCGCCCAACAACCGGAGCCCCAACTCAGGCGCTCTACAAGAGAGCGTATACCACCAGGGAGACTCAACCTGTGATCCCAATAAGACTTTGGGAGGGAGGTGATGTCATGTATTCAACCAGCATTGTAACCCATGTATAATCTGACCTAAGTTGTACACTGTGAGAACAATGACCACTCGGTGGGAGACACTCCTAGCCTGGACCTTCAGGTATAAAAGGGGAAGCTCCACCCACCTTCATCACTTGAGTGCTAAGAAATAAAGGACAGGTCACAGACTGACCTTCTCTCAAGCATGGGCCTCGTGTGCATTTATACTGTATAGTAAGGACGTATCAGGTAAGACACTGAGAAGTGCAGAGGAACAAAGGGACTTTGGAGCGCAGGTCCACAGATCCCTGAAAGTAGCAGGCCAGGTAGATAAGCTGGTTAAGAAGGCATACAGAATGTTTGCCTTTATTGGCCAAGGCATAAAATACAAGAGCAGGGGGGGTTATGCTTGAACTGTATAAAACACTGGTTAAGCCGCTGCTGGAGTACTGCGTCCAGTTCTGGTCACCTCATGACAGGAAGGATGTGATTGCACTGGAGAGGATACAGAGGAGATTTACGAGGATGTTGCCGGGAGTGGAGAATGTTAGCTATGAGGACAGATTCGATAGGCTGGATTTGTTTTCCTTGGAATAGAGAAGGCTGAGGGGAGATCTCATTGAGGTGTATAAAATTATGAGGGGCCTAGATATAGTGGATAGAAAGGGCCTATTTCCCTTAGCAGAGGGGTTAAATTGAAAGTGATTGGCAGCAGGTTTAGAAGGGATTTGAAGGGAAATTTCTTCACGCAGAAGGTTGTGGGGGTCTGGAACTCACTGCCTGAAAGGGTGCTAGAGACAGAAACACTCACCACATTTAAAAAGTACTTGGATGTGCACTTGAAATACTGTAACCTGCAGGGTTACGGACCTAGAGCTGGAAAGTGGGATTAGGCTGGATAGCCTCTTGTTGGCCGGCACAGACACGATGGGACGAAGTGGCCTCCTTCTATGCTGTAAACTTCTATGATTCTGTGATTCCTGTAATAACACCTATTCATAATACATTAATTAAGAACATAGAAAATTCAGGTGAGCTACCATATCAGACTTGTCAGTTAACGAGCCAGTTTTCAGCAATATCCATTCTCATGAGCTTGGAAAGCATTATCAGCTTACAAATGCTCAATGTATTTGAATCAAATTCCACTCTCCACTGTTTTAACAGAAGTTTTACCCATGTATTTTATTTTAATCCCTCCATTAAAACAGCAGAGTGCGGAATTTGGTGTGTGCACATTTATGCACAAGTTCCCCCAGGTCCCGCTGTACTGCAGCACTTGGCAATTTTTCTCCATTTAAACAATAACTTGTTCTTTGATTTTTTTTCTGCCAAATCTCACACTTTCCAACATTATACTCCATCTGCCAAATTTTTGCCCAGTCACTTAGCCTGTCTATGAAAAAAATCAAAGAGCAAGTTATTATTTAAATGGAGAAAAATTGCAAAGTGCTGCAATACAGTGGGACCTGGGGGGACTTTTTCTTAACTGATAAGGGAATAAGGAATTATGGGAAGCAGGCAAGGAAGTGGACCTGAATCCATGATCGGATCAGCCATGATCATATTAAATGGTGGAGCAGGCTCGAGGGGCCATATGGCCTACTCCTGTTCCTATTTCTTATGTTCTTATGAACGTTATTACAATAACTTTGCCAACAGTAATATTTAGTTTGTGGTCATTAAGTTTCATTTGTTGGGGTTATACAACTTTTTCAGCAGACTCAGTACTTTCTTTTAGATATTTGATGCTGTGTTCAATTGCTTGGACAAGGGGGTCACTAAATTGTTATTCAGTGTCCAGTTTATTTGAACTTTTTCTAAAACTGTTTCAATTTTTGGAATTGAGATTGGGTAAGGAAGTCTGTTGCAGAAACTATTATATTCTCGTTGTGGGGTTCAAATGGCACAAAGCGGGATTTGGCATCTTAATTCTCACCGGTTTTGTTTTGTGGGATTTTTCTTTGTCCTTAGGAAAGACTTACTGTTGTCTGTATAGGGATATACAAATAAATAGGAATATCATATGCTATAGTTCATGCTCTCTGTAGTATCCGAATCACTCTGTACTTCACCATTAATAGAAATGTTTTCACATCTCTGAACACAAGGACTGCTAATGGCTAGAATAAAGCAGAATTATCAACAGTCATAATTTCATTGGCAATTTATTGATTTTGGACGACTGATTTAATACACGCAATTCGCAGGGAAAAAAGGAGAAAGGAAGAAAGAAAAATCATGTTTCCCTTCTGTCCCATGAATCAGGAATCACACACATTGGGGGGAATTTTACCAATTTAACTGCCCCCCCGCCCATCGACAGATGGGAGAGGGTCGGGGGTAGGGAGGGTGGGATAAATTGGTAAATATATGAAAGCGAACCCAACTGCGAACACACCTACTTCCGGTTAACTGCAGCGGCTGTGGGGGCATCTGAGTAACCTGCATTCGAGAGGCAGGTCCAACATTATATGTTAATTAGACTCCCTTCCTCAGGTTTCGGCAGCCATTTGAATTTTACGCTGGCCGGTCAGTTTTCCTAGGGCTCGGGAAATCCGGCGGCTAAAGGGAGGCTGGAGTAGCCAGATTCAACAACAACAACTCTGGTGTCCCCCAAGGATCTATCCTTTGCCCCCTCTATTTCTCATCTACATGTTGCCCCTTGGCGACATCATCCGAAATCACAACGTCAGTTTCCACCCAGCTGATGACACCCAGCTCTACCTCACCACCACTTCTCTCTACCCCTCCAGTCTCTAAATTGTCAGACTGCCAGTCCGACATCCAGTTCTGGATGAGCAGAAATTTTCTCCAATTGATTATTGGGAAGACCGAAGCCATTGTTTTCGGTCCCTGCCACAAACTCTGTTCCCTAGCCACTGACTCCATCCCTCTCCCCAACTTCTGTCTGAGGCTGAACCAGACTGTTCGCAACCTTGGTGTCATATCTGACTCCAAAATGTGTTTCCAACCACATATCTGCAGGATAACTAAGACCGCCCATTTTCATCTCCGTAACATCGTCCGTCTCCGCCCTTGCTTCAGCTCATCCGCTGCTGAATCCCTCATCCATGCCTTTGTTACCTCTTGACCTGGCCACCCACATTCTACCCTACGTAAACTAGAGGTGGTCCAAAACTCAGCTGCCCGTGTCCTAACTCGCGCCAAGTCCCGTTCACTCATCATCCCTTTGCTCGCTGACCTACATTGGCTTCCAGTTAAGTCATACCTCGATTTCGAAATTCTCATCCTTATTTCCAAATGCCTCCATGGCCTCGCCCCTCCCTATCTCTGTAATCGCCTCCTGCCCCACAATGCCCGAAAGGTTTGCACTCCTCTAATTCTGCCCACTTGAGCATCCCTAATTATAATCTCTCAACCATTGGTGGCCATTCCTGCTGCTCCCTAGGCCCCAAGCTCTGGAACTCCCTGTCTAAACCTCTCCGCCTCTCTACCCTCCTTCAAGACACTCCCTAAAGCCTACCTCTTTCCCTGCAATAATTTCTACTTATGCGGCTCGGTGTCAAATTTTTTTAATCTCATAATACTCATGTGAAGCGCCTTGGTACGTTTCACTACGTTAAAGATGGTATAAAAATACAAATTTTTGTCATTGTTGTAATGAGATCCTGCCATTACATTCTGCAGGACCTCCGCCTTCCCGGTATTTCCAGGTTACCTCCACCTGCAAACACCCGCTCCCTCCCCGTAACTATTGGGGCCAATAACTCAATAATACAAAATTAGTAATTGATTAAGTTTAATGCAGTCATTTCAGATGAAGAGATGGTAATGCTATCTTGACCATGCAGTCCCTTGATACCTTGGGATCGAAATTCAGGTGCACCAGAAAGTTGCCGCACCTATGATTTATGGAGTGGTACTTACCGCTGGAACTCCTGGTACGGTAAGTAGATCTATTTTCAGGACTTTGAAATTCTTTGAAAGCCAGGCTGACACACTGAAAATGAGTCGGTAGGGGCCTCTGCCGCTGTCAATCAGCGGTGGAGTCGTGGTGACGTCACGGCGCGTGTGCGTCACCACGCTCTCTCCCCTCCGTTAAAGAGAAGAGATTGTTATTTTTTTAACTTTGGCCACTGCACCACCAGGCAGGGTTTTGGCCGGGCCAGCGGCTTGGCACCCAAGACGGGGTACCAGGCTGCCCGTTGGCGGCCTGGCCAAACCCAGGGGCAGTATTTTGCTGACCAATCGACAAGTCAGCTGGCAAAAATGTTTCCATTGCTGCCGCAGCAGTGGGCCCTCGTTTTAAGGGCGGCCTTGATGCCGGGCCGCACTCAGTACAGAGATGGTACACTGGCAGAAAAACCTGCCGGGGACACCGCGCGGCAGGGGATCGACAGATTCAGGTGAAAATCGATCGGTAAGTATTTTTATTGCTTTTTTATTGTTTTCATTGGTGGTGCAACCAGTTGGGAGGGATGCGTTCCAGGCCGAAAAATCTCCACCCTGAATTTAGATCGGGTCGACCGGTGGATCCCAAAACGGCGGCCATTTGATTTTTAGGAATGGCCACCGCAAACGGGCATTAATGAATCTCTTTGAGACCCTGAATTTCGGCCCTCTTGAATGCTTAACAAAACTAGCACTCTGCTACACACTATCTCCTGGAGCACTGCACAAATCCATTAAATAGCAAATGACGGAATACCATCAAATTCTGGGTAGCCTCTGAAAATAGTTTTCCTAAAATAAATGTCAGCAGTAATTTTTTTTTATTGACACACAAAGCAATAGCCTTCAAGGGTTGTTCTTATATATGAAGAATGAGTCTTCAAGGCAATGTCAGCCATCCCATTCTTAGGGGAGGAAGTATCTCCAAGGTCAAGGCGCAATTTTCTCCAATGCCATTTTTTGGCATATTTCAAGAGTTACGCCCTTTTTTTTGGCGCCAACTACTCCAAGAAATAAGTAGCAAGCTTCCCCGTTCTATTTTTTGAAATTGGAACCGCGCAGCCTGTCCTGTAGTGTCGGGGAGTGGAGCCTAATGTCTGCGCCCAAAGAAACAATGCTCCTCCCTCCCCCATCCCCCCTTCTGCGCATGCGCAAAAAAAAAAGGATGTTTTTGACGTAACTGTTATGGGCACGCGTGCCCAGTACAGCTCCCGGTCTGCAGTCAGCCATTTTTAAAGAGCCAGTTGTGTGTGAGAACTTTAATTCTCATTGGGAAAATCAGAGCTGCAATACAAGATGCAACGCAGTTCAAGGACCAAGAATTTATTACAGGATGAAATGGAAGCCCTGGCTACTGCAATCGAAGCCAGATGGCACGAGCTGGACACCAGCAGAGGTCACATAAAAATTTCACCAAAAGAAATGAAGAAATGCTGGAACCAACTTGCAGACGATTACTCTGCAATGGTAAGCACCCCGAGGTCTGGAGACCAGAGCAAAAAGAAGTGGCAGGACCTTGGTCAAGCAGTTGGTGTAAGTAATATTTTCATTTATTCACTGGAATTGCAATTGTAAATGTGACTATCTGTATGACCCACCCAGCAGAAAGACACCCTCTCTAAAAAGTTATATTTTCATATTTGCAGAGGAAGGTGGCACACAATAAAAGGGAAAGAACTTGGAACAGGAGGAGCCCTGGTAAATCTGCACCTACTGACACCCTTGGAAGAGAGGGTCGCTGCTTTGATGGGTCCTGCCTGGAGAAAAGAAACTACCACTGCACAAGCTGGGACCACACTCACGGAAGAGGGTAAATGTTAAGTATTGCGCAGGCTAGCCATGCTTCGGTTCATGGGGATGTCTCTGTCACCTTGGCTTCGGTTGATGCAATGTGCTATCATTCATCGTGGTCCTTCAAATCAGCCTGCTGCCTGCGCTGTGTGAGCCTACTCATGCCACACTGCCCCCTCCTCTGCTGCTAACCATTTGTCTGTTCTGTTATATTTTGCAGAACTTGAGGCAACCCCGACGATGCGGAAGAAGATTCAGACGCGGACGAGTCTGAAGAGGAGAACATCTTCCAATTCCACATTCCAGACCAAGATCATGGGGGTGAGAGGGGAGGTGATGGATGAAGCCCCCACTGTTATACTCACTTTGGAGGAGGTGCAGGTGCCGCCCATTGAGGTATCAGCCCCTTTCCTGAGTGGTGCGAGTATTGGGACATTCCATGGTTCTGCACAGTCCGAGGCTGCGGGTCCCAGTGGGGTGCAGCGAGGCAGACCCAGAGCCCCACTGTCCAAGGCTACAAGTCCCAGTGGGATGTAGCGAGCCACACCCAGGGTGAGGAGGGGAAGCAGGGCTTGACAGTGTTCTCCTGAGGTGGCTGAACAGATGTGGTTAGATGATGGAATGAGTGCGGAGAGCATTGATCTTATGCGATCACTCCTGAACGTCATCAGCGGCGTGGGTGATGCGGTATCGGGACTGTCGGGAGAAGTAACAACACTCTCATGAGAAATGGGAACACTGTCTGGGAACATGAGGGAGCGAATATTTCAGGCATTTGACACCCTGTCGGGGCACATGAGGGAGGGAATGTTGTAGGTAGTTGACACACTGTTGCTCAACATGTGGGAGGGCATGTCACAGGTAGCTGAGATACTGTCGGCGAACATGAGGGAGGGAATATTGCAGGTTGTTGACACACTGTCAGGGCACATGAGGGAGGGAATGTTGGAGCTAGCTGCTGCAACAAGGGAACACACCCAGACCCCGCGCCCATTGACAGAATCAATTGCCACTCCCATTCCAATCATCAGACAGCCTCTGAAGAGGCCCAAGCCGGGCCTTCCACATTACTGGCTGCCCCATCCCAACAAGAAGTGCGCATTACCCGAGATGTTCAAAAGAATAAGCTTGGTACCAACCCGAGAAATGCTGCGCCACCGCCTGCGGGCAGGGGTGGAGTCAACAAGGCCAAGCGGGCGGTCTTAGAATAAGGTGGAGGAGAGATGAGTGCAGACTTTCTTTGCTGTTGTTGTTGTTATTATTATTGTAGTAACTGTTCTCAAATTAAAAGTTTTTTTGTAAGTTATGTAAATTTACAAGTTTAAAAGTTTATAAGTGATTTTAGAACCCGAAATTAGTGAAGGCCCCCTCCTGCCCAAGCGCAGCCCAAAGGACCGTTGATGGCCGCCGGTGTGCCTGACGGTACTTTGGGCGGGGTTTTCATCGAAAAGGTCCTTCATAGGTCGGCGGCCGGCAAAAGAGGGACTTATGCCGCCAATCTGGGCGGAAGCCAGCGGGTGCTCTGATTCTCGGCGGCAAAGGTGCTTGCCGTCCAAGTGCCACCGAGGATGGAGTCGGGCCCACGGAAGGGTTGAAGACCTGAAAAGGAAAAGCATCAAAAAAACAAACATCGGAAGACCTTCAGGGGACCCAATGCAGGTAAGTCATGGTAAAGAAAAAATTATTAAATGTTTACTCACCTTTTTTTCAGATCTTCATACTCACCGTCGGGGACAGGTCAGCCTCCAGCCAGCGGTCCACCCCCGTTCTGGCGGGAGGGAGTCCACTTAAGCCACTCGGCCATCCGCTGACATCAGCGGGCGGCTCCCGGCGGTTCTCCCCTCCCGCCTGCTCCAGCACAAATCGAAAGTGGCACTGGGCGCAACTCGAGGAGGAACGTCGGCGGCGTGCGGCAGTGGGCGGTAAGGCCAGCAATTTCGGGCCCTTAAGAGTTTGTAAGTGATCTTAACTGAAAACTTTAAAGTTTGATACAAGAATATTTTTATTAAAGTTAAGTGCAAACAAATGTTTGTTAAACTTTTGAATAAAATATATTTTAAATTATAACTGAATCATTTCCATTATTTGTTCCATTATTAACTCAACTTTTTGAAGTAAATAAGAATCATTTCCATTATTTGTTCCATTAACATAACACAACATTATGGAACAGGTCCAAACAATAAACATGGTCCATTTGGAATAGTTGCCGCTGAGCCTTCAGGCAGCAAAGCGTTCACGGATGAGCTGCTGGCACAAGGCTCGAGCAATCGTTAAAGGGGCACGACGGCCCGCCCTCCTCCGCCGTCGTGCTCCGGGTTCAGGTAGTTGCATGGTTTCCTCCTCCTCGTCCTCCTCATCATCTGCATCTTCCTCCTCATCATCAGCCACTCTCACCTCAGGTGGGTCTTCTACTAACAGCTGCTGCTGCTGCCTCATGATGGCTAATTTATGCAGCATGCAGCACACAACAGTAAACTGATCGACAATCTCAGGGGAGTATTGAAAGTAGCCTCCAGAATGGTCCAGGCATCGGAAACGCTGCTTCAAGATGCCAATGGTCCTCTCTATTATGCTGCGCATCGCAATGTGCGACATGTTGTATTCCCGGTCAGCTTCCGTCCGGGTTATGCATAGGGGCATCATGAGCCAGGTGGCGAGGCCATACCCTTTGTCTCCCAGTAGCCAGATCTGCCCTTCTGGCTGCTGCTGAATCACGGCAGATATAGCGCTCTCGCGTAGGCTGGACGCATCATGGGTGCTCCCAGGGTACTTTGCATCAACTGACATGTCATCACAGACGAGCTGCACATTCATGGAGTGGACGTCTTTTCTGTTCCTGTACATCTCAGAATCCTCCAAACGTGCTCGCAAGACGATGTGGGTACAATCAATGCAGCCCTGTACCTTTGGGAAGCCAGCAATCCTGGAGAAGCCCACAACCCTGTCACACATTGCCTGGGTGGTCATGGGGAACTTTATGTAGTCAGTCCTCCGGGCATATATTGCAGCAGTCAGCTGCCGAATGCAGATATGTATTGCATGTTGAGAAATGACGCACACATCCCCAGTTGTGGCATGGAATGATCCAGATGCATAGAATGAAAGTGCAGCTGTAACCTTCACTTCAACTGACAAAGCAGTCCTCCTGACACTACTAGGTTGCAAGTCTGCTTTTACTAACTCACAGATCTTGGTTACAACTTCTTTGTGGAAACGCAGCCTTCTGACAGATTGCATCACTCAGGTGCAGGTATGAACGCCTGTCTTGATATACCCGACATGGGTAAGGCCTCCTTCCCATCATTCTACGTGCTCTGAGGTTCCTCATGCGATGACGTCAAATCAATTGTCTCCTCTGCAGCACCATCATGCAGAAGACTTGCACGAGGTATGGCATTGTCAGTATTGCCCCCATGATTAAACTGTGCCTTTGCAAGAAGCTCAAACGGTAGGATGCAAGTTTTTTGTTATCTCTGTCCCCAAGTTCGACGCCCTAGAATGGACCATACCCAGGTCTGAACATGCGCAATGGGCTTGCTTACATCGGAAAACACCCACCCCGCCGCTCCCCACCCCCAAGGCTTCATTTGATGCTGCTTGCTGCATAGTGTAAGGGTTCTCATCCCTTCAGTTTGGCTTCCATACCCGCCCCCCCAGCTTCTTTTGATGCATAGTGGCATAGTGTAAGGCTTCTCATCCCTTCAGTTCGGTTTCCACATCCCCCCACCCGGGCTTCTTTTCAAGCCGAGCCCCGAGCCCCTGTGACTGGGCGAGTGACTGATTCTGCCGGCCGACGCTCCGACCCTCAAGCCCAGTTTGGAGACATTCGGTGGTGGCGTGGCACTTTAAAAAAAAAAATCCAAATTTAAAGAACTGCATTAAACTTCCATTTTCTGCCTTTACATTTGGAAAAATTTAAGCTTGACTCCCTCCAAAACTTCGCCTAAAAACAATGGCATCTTTCTGCGCTGATTTTTTGATGTGCGCTGGTTTTTCTTAAGTGCCCAGAAGGTTTTTTGGAAGTGGTCACATACGCCGTCCTAGGAGAAATGTAAGTTGGCAAAACTTGCATAATTGTCATCAGACATCAGATTACGCCCCCATGACGCAAAAAAAAACTAACCAAAAAAAATCGTCACTAACTGAGTTACGCTGGCGCACAATCTTTGGGGAAACTTGGATTTTTAAAGTTAGGCCAAAAAAAGCGGCGCGCGCCAAAAAAACGGCGCAAATCACTGGGGAAAATTGAGCCCCAAGAGTCAGCCGCAACAGTGTAGTCTGACAACCTTAAGTTGGCAAAGTATCCATGTCACATGTACCACAAAATACTACCAGCTGTCGTCAAGCCTTTAGCAGTGCTATTTCAATAACTCACAAAGCAGAATCTCAATTTGAGCTATAATTACAATAATTAAGAATGGCTATGTGTTCGGAAACAACATCTTCCCAATACATCTGCCAGATAGCAATACAGACCAATGTAGCCAACTCGAGATGTGTAATGTTTTGAGAAAACAATGTTTCTGTTTGGTTCCATTTGGACTCCACAAAGATTTACAGTTTATAATAAATCCCAGCAGACATTGATGGATGCTCATTACATAAAAACATAGAAAATAGGTGCAGGAGCAGGCCATTTGGTCCTGCACCACCATTCAATATGATCATGGTTGATCATATAACTTCAGAACCCCACTCCTGCCTTCTCCCCCTTTAGCCGGAGGGCCACATCTAACTTCCTTTTGAATATATCCAACGAACTGGACTCAACAGCTTTCTGTGGTAGAGAATTCCATAGGTTTACAATTCACTGGGTGAAAAAGTTTCTCCTCATCTCGGTCTTAGATGGCTTACCTCTTAACCTCAGACTGTGACCCCTGGTTCCGGACTTCTCCAACATCGGGAACAGTCTTCCTGCATCTAACCTATCCAATCCCATCAGAATTAGTAGCCTCTGACTATTTAATGGTCTATCCCTACATAAACTGGGGAAAACCTGCAAATCCCTGAGTGAGTTAATTGGTCACTGAATACCCAAAAATCCAGATCCATTTTTAGGAGGGAAACAATTTTAAATTCATCTATCCAAGAAGAGAGTCCACCTTACCAGGTTTTGTTTAAGAACATAAGAACTAGGAGCAGGATTAGGTTATTCGGCTTCTCGAGCCTGCTCTGCCATTCACTAAGAGCATGGCTGATCTTCAACTTTAACTCCACTTTCCCAATCTATCCCCATATCCCTTGATTCTTTTACTGTCCAAAATGTTATCGATTTCAGTCTTGAATATACTCAACAACTGAGCAGCCACAGCCTTCTAGGGTAGAAAATACCAAAGATTCACAACCCTCTGAGTGAAAACATTTCTCCTCATCTCAGTCCTAAATGACTGACCCCTTATCCTGAGACTGAGCCCAAATTTGGTCAAACCTAAATTCCGCTCGTTTTTCGGCGGTCCTCGGGGGGTGCGTGATTTTTTACCACCCACTACGGCTGGGGCTGACTGGGCACGAGTTTCATCCCGGTTTTTCAGCGGGAGTGGGAACGGCAGACAGCGGGAAGCACCAGCCAGTAGCGAGCGGCAGCAGGAAGCGGCGGTAGGTGCAGGCCTGTCAACTCGGGAAACATTGGAGGCCGTGTACTGAGCATGCAAGCGAGATTTGAAATGTTTTAATAGTTTTTATTGCTTGATGACCTCACTTTTCCCATGATTGGGGCTGAGGGCTCAGCTGCGCATGCGCATAAAATCTCGTAACTGACTCGCACCTGACAGTTACAAAGGGAAGTGATTTAGAGAGAGAGACAAGAGAATCATCAGCCATCTACCTTGAAAATCTATCATGAGTGGTAGAAAAGTTGCCAAGAAGTCCAATGCAGGGAGGCTCAGAGCTCCCTGGTTTACTGATGATGAGCTGGAGGCACTTGTCTCTGAGGTGGAACGCCGTTACAGAGAGCACACCTGGGATGGTTGTGGCAAGCCAGCCCCGCCCAAACATAAACGCATTTGGAGGGAGATTGGGGAGGCCGTGTCCACAGTGGGCACCATGGTTCAGGATAGAGACCAGTGCAGGAAGAAATGGAACGATGTGGTAGCATCAGCAAGAGTAAATAAAGATGTTATTGTTGCATTCCCATACTACTCAAAAAGTATATGTTTCCATTGTGTGTGTATGAGTGTGTGTGTTGCATCTGCAAACCAGTTAAAGCTTGCAACTTTTATTTCTGCAGAGGAAAAGAACAGCCAATGTCGCAAAGCATTGTGGCACCGGAGGAGGCTCACCAGAGGTCATCGAAGTGACTGACATCGAGGAACATGCCTTGGCATTGGTGGGTGACCATGGTGGTGCCAATCCCATGCTGTCTTACGCTCATGTCATGTAATGTGATGTCAAATGCATTTTAATGTACTGTCTGTCGGCCATTTAGGGTGTGGTGATGTAGCCATGGTAGTCCTTGAAATAAGACTGTGACACGCTCCTGTACTCATGTCAGAATGACCAACCCCCCTCCCCCCACCCACCGCTGCTAAACACTGAAATGTTGTATTGTAATGTTTTTTTGCCTCTCCCAGGAGATCGCATGGCTCCGGGTGAGGTGGAGCGTAAAATGTTGCGATACATGGGGTATCGCAGTTGTGTGGGGCGAACTGGTTAGGCCGGATGCACTTTACCTGTCCGCCATTGTTCATAGGTTTATATGTAACCTTCAGGGCTGCTGATCGAGGACTGTGTGACTCTTTATCAGCCGGCGCGAACAAGGGCCGGGCTGAAATGGCCTTCATTTGTGCTGTAAATTTCTTTGGGCTAGAATTTCCTCATATCCCGCCAGCGCCCGATTGCCACCCAAAAAACCGCGAAGGCTGGGAAGATTATCACCGGCGAAAATTTCCCCCCAAAAATTTAAAAATCCGCCCAGCGAAAAATAGGGGCCTTGCACCGCCAATCTGGGCGAAAAAGTGCAATTTAAGCTAGATTGGGCAGGGCCTAAAGAAAATGGGCGATAAATTAAAAAATTTATAAAAATTTACCTCCAGGCTGCGGGTTGGGCCTAAAATGAGAAAAAGAATAAAAATAATTTTTTTAAAAACCTAACTAAAAAAAAAAAATCAAAAAAACATCCCCAACACACTTTTAAATTAAATCACCCCAACAGATTTTGAAAATAAATAGTAAAAAACCAATCACTTACTTTTTTTCTTGCCAACCTACTTACCTAACGCCCAGCTCCGCTGATCCTCGTTGGTGGTTTAAAAAAAATATTTTTTTTATACTTACCTACGGGTTCCCGCTCAGCAAAAAATCGCACCCTGGCGATCTGTTCAACAGCTCAAAACCGCCGGCGTACCTCAGGTAGGAAATTACCACTCACCTCATTATTGCCCACAACTGCCAATACGCCCAGAAACCGGGTGATAGGCCATCGGAAATTTCAGCCCTATATTTCTATGTTTCTATGATGAATCGGAGAGCATCGACTTAGGCACTCCATCCACCTCTGGCACGCAAAGGCCATGTGCAACAACAACACCATCCACCTTGACCTCATCAGGAGTCCGCCACAGCAGCTCCTTCCACCCCTACCTCCCTCAACAACCCCCATAGCCCCCGCATCCAACTCCAGCAGCCACAGAGATGAAGACCAGGAGGAAGAGCAGGGAGAAGGCCCAATGTTTGTTCTACTTGAGTTGAGGAGGTGGAAGAGAAGGACTCCATCCTCTTGATATGTGTGCCGCCTGTGCGCCCAACATCGGTATCGAGGTCCAAGGTTTTGGGCATCAAGTCGGAGGAAGTGGGATCAAGCATTGTGAAGCCGTTAAAGCCACCACGCCGCCTCCACCCAGGTTGATGCAGCAAGCAGATGATGATGCAAGACGGGTGGCAGCATGCAGAAAATGGTTCAGCTGTCGAGGGCGAGCATCGACCAAGGTCAAGACCTCCTCCAGGCCATGGCTGGGATAGCTGCCAACATCGCCTCGTTTGCAGAACAGCATACCAACAGTATGTCGCAGCTTATCACCTCGGTGCAGCGAACTGTCGACTCTGTCGATGCCATGCGGCAATCGATGGTCTCGGGCATCCCTCCGATGTCATACCAGTCAGGCCAACAGTACCAGAGGATCCGGAGATGCCAGTGTCTCCATTCTCTCCCCGACGAACACGATAGCAGCACTCCGGGTGTACTGCTGCACCATGTACTGGTACCGACGCGGTGAGGGGCAGGGGTGCGGGTTGGCGTTGGGATGGGCAACCCATCAAGAGAAGAATAGGGCTCACTTGGAGAGGGGGCAGTGAAAGAGAGGTGGTGGGTGAGGGTTAGAAGGTTGGGTGTTGGTCTTGGTATTGTTTGTATATATTGTTCATGATGTTGTGGGTCTTTAAGATGTTTCCTTTTGATGCTAAATGTACTGTTTTTTAAAATACTGTTAAATATTTTGCTCGACGTGTTTGAATGTTCTGCCACTTTTGAATGTTGTACAATTCAATACAGAGAAATTTTTTAACCACTCTTGGTCAGTGTCTAACTTTTAGATAATGAGGGGTATGTGCTGAGAAACATACAAATGTCCTTTAAATGTAATGCAGTGTGATAAATATTTTGCCTTAATTATGATGCGACTTTTTAATGGGTCCTGACATCACGTCATTTAGCTGGGACAAGTAAGGGTCACCAATCCAGGACGAGTGGCTTTGAATGACAGATAGTTCCAGAACTTGGTGGCCAGACATTATGGTTGGCATTTGAGTGTACAGTTTTTTTTAAGTAACAGATCGCCAAACCCCACCCCTGACATTAGATGTTATTCAGTCAAATTATAACACTCGAATATATATATATTTGCATCTTCTGTATTTGAGCAAATGTTCTTGTCAGGATCTCATCCTGGCACCTAAGAGAAACTTACAGGATTTTATTATTAGCTGTATACTTTCACATGAGCTCATTATCTCTGTCGACTCACATGGTGTGACTAAATCACTTCTGTATGCAGTTGTGTCAAGACCCTTATATCACAAGTCCATGGAGCCTTTACTGTAATTGGGAGTACATGTCTGCTTTCTACCCCATACATGCCCTTCAACAGAGCATTTTAACTTCAATATATCGTCGTTTTCTGAGGTTAAAATATTGCCGCAGTAATTTAAATCTGACCTGGGATCGACTGCTCTGGACCGATCTGCGCCATTGTCCCTATCATCCGCTCAAGATCAGGTAATACCACCTTTTTCACAACAGTCTTTCTGGCAGGCGGTAACAGGATCTTACAGGATCCTAAAGACAAAACTTGCATTTTTGCCGATTTATGCATGAGCGGGCAGTATGGACTACTGCCGGCGGTACTTCGCCGATGAATTCCCCGCCGGGCGGTAGTTGGGCGGTACCTGAGTTTTTTTCCACAAAACTAGCACTTTTGTACGGTAGCTCGGCAACTGTGGGTGGTAGGTTGACCAAATTTGGGCCCTATGACCCCTAGTTCTAGACTCTCCAGCCAGGGTAAACAGCCTCTCAGCATCTACCCTGTCAAGCTCTCAAAGAATTTTATACGTTTCAATGAGATCACCTCATCATTCTAAACTCCAGAGAGTATAGGCCCATTCTACTCAATTTCTTGCCCCTTTTCCTCACTCTCAGTGTACAATACCCCTTTAGCGCTACCCTCGCAGGTGGGCTCCGATACAAAAATTGGGTCCGTAACCTGTTTCTCCACTGGTTGTATACTGAGTTAGGGGGCAAAGGAAACAACCCCAGTTAATCCATCAACCTTTGAATGCATCCTGTATGACAGTACCAATGTGCTTCAAAAGAAATAAGAATGTTTCTGAATCTATACTAAGGTCTCTAGTGCTAATTGGGTGATTGAGCCTTAAAAACTTACTTATGGTTCTCTGCCCTTCCTGAGGGCTCTAGTGGCATTAGTTTACTGACCTCAGAGCATTCCATATCCTCCCTTCTAATTAGAAGGTCGGATGAAACAACATTCATAATTTGTTAACTTCACCAGCAATCAGCTTTTAGTAGAGCACAGTATCTAGATTTGGCATATTATATTGATTCCATGGAACAGTTTTAGCTGGCCTCCTCTCAATGTTTAGCTGATGAGATAAAGCTCAGAAAATCATAAATTGGTGATACTTGGTACTTTTGGTAAGATACACAATTTTAACAGAGCTCACATGTTCACCGAAATACTTATAATGAGACATCAGCTGAATCTTTTGAAGAGAATCTAAACCTGAAACCTATCAGACTCCTTTGTGGAACTAGACACAATTCTAATTCAGGCCTAACCAAGGTCTTGTGAAAGGACAAAATGGCATGCTCTGTTTTTTGGTGAAATGTCCTGCGAATACAACCAAGAACCCTATTTGCTTTGGCTATAGTCTCACGGCATTGGTCATGAACATTTAGAGACTGATGCACTGTAACACCCAGATCTCTCTCACCACTGGCTTCAATTCTATTCCCTGTCGGGTGCATTTATATTTAGCATTGGACCTGCCTACGTGCCTAACACTACATTTTTAGGGGTTAATCATCATACAGTTATTCCAAACATATCTACATATCTAGATCTGTTTACAGTAGTCGAGCATCCTCTACAGTACTAACACTTGCACATATTTGGTGTATACAAACTTGCGGATCTTTCCCAATAACGGCACCTATTTATTGATGGAAATAGTAAATAGCAAAGGTCCTAACACCGATCCCTGCGGGACACCTCTGGTAACCACTCTCCAAGCAAATCCAAATCTATTGACAACAACTTTCTGCCTATGGGCATTCAGACAATTCTCAATTCAGTGCAGCACATAACCACTAATTTCACAAGATTCTATCTTGTCGAGAAGCCTCTTCTGAGGCACCTTATCAAAAACTTTCTGAAAGTCCAGGTAGATAATATCAACCACTTTACCTTCATCCACTATCCTAGAGACTTGTTCAAAAACCTATTTTTGATTTGTGCCTGACACATTATCCCCTTGAGTATGTGATAGTTGTCATTGTTCAATCCTACCTATTTCCAAATTCCCATTGACTTCTATCATTCCACAGAACCTATTTATGACTCCTATCATATGCCGGTTGCTGAGATATCTGTGATGCCATTCACTCTGTGTTGGGCTTTTTTCACTGACTGCATATCTGCTGCTCGATTCCCTTCCTATTCACCCATCACCCTGCTTGGGTGCCTCCCTATCCCCTTTCATTTGCTTCCCTCCATATTCCCATCCCTCTCCAGCAACCTCCCCAATCTTTCCCTCTGGCTGCTTCTCTTATCTGCCTCTCTGCTGCCCTCCCTGTGAAATCCCGGGTATCTGAGACCCGCTGAGGCTGTGATGCTGCTGGATATAATGGCACCAAATAGTAAGAGACTGAGGCCAATTGAAATATTGGGAGTGGGTGGGGGTACGGATAAGATAGGCCTGAGGCGACGAAAGAGCCAGAAGGAATGGCAGGGATTAAAATCTCAATGCAAAAAGCTACAATATTTAATAATTTGGAAAGAGCATTTTATGGTAATAAATAAGTTGAAGTTCTTTTTGTATTAGCCCAATATGCAAAAAGTATTTTCTTAAATGAGGGTAGCATAGAAATATGTCCCATTCACCAGCACTTCCCTCACTTTGATAAGCACAAAACAAAAAAAATCACCAAAAGGATATAAATTTCAAAATAAACTTGCACTAACCTTTTAATGTCATCCCTGCTTGTATCCAAATGGTATCTGTGCAGCTGAAACTCTGATCCTGAAGAAAACAACAGAAATTTGTCCATATAATAGAACTGAGCTGATCGTGCTGGCTTTGAAAATGTCTCAGTCCCCTAAAAATAGACAGAAAAACAGACAGCTATATTTCCGTGTATCAAGGATATAAAATAAGAAAAGCAATTTGCGAAGCTTAACCTATTTTGTTAACTGGGTTACATAGTGTGATTTGAGCATATAAAACTGGATAAAAACCCGATTAATTTTACCCATTTTGATTGGAAGATACATTTATATTTCCTGTTTTGATTGGCAGCTCCACCTCAGGATGAAAAAGCAAATATGATTGGAAATAGGTTGGTTTTGTGTCCTAAGGGACTAATAGCATTTTGTAATCTAACTAGAACATGGAATATTCCAACTGCATATACAGACAATTTAGATCTCAGGTGCTCCCTAAAGGAAGAAACAGCTAATCCAAACTATATTTGATTTTTTTCTAATTGCTTATTAAGTTGCTTAAATTTATTATTTAAAATGTAAAAGAAATGTGGAAACAAGAACAGTAACTCATAAAAGACACAATTGGAATTTATGAAGACACCCCACAAAGTTGGAACGTTAAAAAAGTGATGAGAAAAGACATAAAGCCCAATCCGATTCATTGCACAGTGCAATCTTATGCACCACCCTATTCAATTGCTACTAATGCTAAACTCTTGGAAGGCAAAAAGTCCTGTTGCCAATTTCAGGAGAAACTGTGAAGTTCCACCCTGACTATCTAATCAAAAGGATTCCAGAATAGCATGGATACCCCATGACGCCCAATTAGACATACTTTGTGAATGATGGTATTGTATGGAAGCCTAGTGGTTATGATAACCCGGAGATTGCAAGGCTGATTTTGAACTGGAGCATATATTGGGCAGGCAGTGGGCAGGATGTGCACTACATCCACCCGATGGCTCCAGCAAAATTCCCAAGCCCTTTTCATAGTCAGGCCTCATCTAAATGTTATGGGTGAGATGCTATTGACAGCAGGGAGAGGCGGAGGGCGTTGTGGGTGGGGTTGGGGGGGGCGGTGGGGGAGGTGAATTCATGGGTCCTCCTTGAAGGCAGGCTGGAAGACATGCTCTGAAGGGGGTGATGCCATTTGGGGGAGGGCACTGAGCAGCCTTCAGCGGGCCTGAAGACTTTTCTGGGGCCAGGAGGAACACAAAAATCATAGTAACAAACCGTTGGGAGGAGTCATTGAAAGTTGGCATGCAGGTAAAGCAGGCGGTGAAGAAGGCAAATGGCATGTTGGCCTTTATAGCTAGAGGATTTGAGTATAGGAGCAGGGAGGTCTTACTGCAGTTGTACAGGGCCTTGGTGAGACCTCACCTGGAATATTGTGTTCAGTTTTGGTCTCCTAATATGAGGAAGTACGTTCTTGCTATTGAAGGAGTGCAGCGAAGGATCACCAGACTGATTCCAGGGATGGCTGGTCTGACATATGAGGAGAAACTGGATCGACTGAGCCTTTATTCACTGGAGTTTAGAAGGATGAGAGGGGATCTCATAGAAACATATAAAATTCTGACGGGACTGGACAGGTTAGATGCAGGAAAAATGTTCCCGATGTTGGGGGAAGTCCAGAATCAGGGGTCACAGTCTAAGGATAAGGGGTAAGCCATTTAGGACCGAGATAAGAAGAAACTTCTTCACTCGAGAGTTGTTAACCTTTGGCATTCTCTACCGCAGAGAGTTGTTGGTGCCAGTGCGTTAGATTTATTCAAGAGGGAGTTAAATATGGCCCTTACGGCTAAAGGGGTCAAGGGGTATGGAGAGAAAGCAGGAAAGGGGTACTGAGGTGAATGATCAGCAATGATCTTATGAATTGTGGTGCAGGCTCGAAGGGCCGAATGGCCTATTCCTGCACCTATTTTCTATGTTGCTATGTTTTCCAAGCTGGCTCCTTTCAGTCCTTTCAACCAGTACTGGTTAGGCCGACCAATGCCGAGCACCAATGTATACACAGTCCATTCGTACACAAAAATGGTATCATCAAGATTGCACATTCGAAGAATTTTTTACTCCAGAGTAACAGAAATGTGGAACAGATTCCAGGCAAAAACTAGTAATGGTGCACTGATTAACTCTGAGAAAGAGCTGGATCAAACCGCAATTTATACGGTTCTGCAGCTACACAGTTCTCATGTCAAATTAGAGTTGAACTTGATAAATGAAACAAAATTGTTCAAATGTTAAATGGACGTGACATTGTGTCATGCGGATCATTTTTTTGATTTCATACTGTAATTTCATACTTTATGCACTTTCAAGAAAATCAACACAATGTATTATGTAAAAATCTTTCTTTACCATAAATTTTTGGAGAAATGGAGCACTTTCTTATTTTAGACATCTATTATCAGCATCTTGCGTTCCCAGATCAGCTATAGCAGTTAAATACAAAATACAGCTCCTTCTGCTGTTCCTGATGCACTGTGGTATTTCAACCTGAAGTCAGAACAGCACCTTCTATTGTACCAGTGTGACATTTTCCATTTCTCAAACCAATCATCCGGGGGTCTCTCAGAGTGAGGATTACTTATTAGTGCCAATCTTGTTCCATGCTAACTAGAAACCCAAGCTGTCCAAATTATCTTACAGCGGGATTCTTACAGTCAACAGATGAAGGAGACATTAATTCTGTTATTCTGAGCTGGCTACAGCCCAAGTCACAGACGCAAGATGCGACAGCAGGGAGGGGCACACAGCAGCAGACCACAGGTCTGATTTTAGCAACTCCGAGATGGATGCTGCAGGGGGAATAATTGGATAGCTCTCTCAAAGAGCCGGCACAAACGATGGGCCGAATGGCCTCCTTCTGTGGTGTATGATTCTGTGCTTCTATGCAACAGTGCCATCTACATAGGAGACCAAATCAGAATAAAGTAAAACATAAAGTATGTTTAATCGTGATAGAAAAACAAGAAAGACAGGCCTAACAGAAATAGCGTGACTGAAATAGTCACAACAGGAACGTGTTACAGGAAGTAAATGTGACCACAATCCTTTTAATGTATATATGTGTATAATTACCAGCATTAGTGCAGGTGTTGAGCCATGAACTGGCCAGATCCATAGCGACCTGTCCTCCGATGCTGTCAAAAGCCATTTATTATTCTGAGTCCAACCAACACAATTCACTGCTCCATCGTGACCTTAATTAAAGCATAGACTAAGTGTTGATTCCTATATAAGAAAGTACCTGCATTTAATTTCTGCAATGAATTTTAAAGACTGTAAAATATGCATATCAGAAAACAAAATGGTAGTATTACCCTCCCTCAATTCTCCTGCCTTACCAATGTTTTTTTGTAATTGCTTTAGTATGGGGTTTACTCAGAAAGAAATTATTGGAATTACCCCCACCATAGCAATATCATAGTGGTGCAGTACATCTGCCTAATTTCACAATACAATGAAGTGAGTTAGCCTATGTAGTGAAATTTTCTACTTAAAGAACCGAGGGGTTGATATTTCTGTTCTTGGAAAAATTTCAGAACGGCATCCAAAATGCTGTTGGGAGTTTGTGAATCCCACTGTCATATTATTCAATTTGTTGTTCAGAATTGCCTTGCAAGCCTTTGGTCTATTTATTTATGAAACAGACAAGAAAAATCAGCCATAATTACCACTGTTATAGCACTTTTGTGGAAAGACAGCAGTAACATTACAAAAAATAAATCTAGCAAATGCTTTTTTTTTTAAACAGACCCATGCAAGCTGTTAGCGAAATTGTATACACCTCTTTTCCTTCCACGAAGTGGATCTCTTGCCATCCCAATGTCTGCTGTCAGCCAGGAGCTAATACATAGAAACATAGAAAATAGGTGGAGGAGTAGGCCATTCGGCCCTTCGAGCCTGCACCACCATTCAATATGATCATGGCTGATCATGCAACTTTAGTGCTCCATTCCTGCTTTCACTCCATACCCCTTGATCCCTTTAGCCATAAGGGCCACATCTAACTCCCTTTTGAATATATCTAATGAACTGGCCTCAACAACTTTCTGTGGTAGAGAATTCCACAGGTACCTGGGAGAGGGAAGCATTACCTCAAATTTCTCACCCCCATTCTCCACACCTCGGATCTCTCACCATCTCTCCGAAAGGCGCTGCTCAGCACCGAGCTTATGGCTCGCACCTCACCGTAGACAACTAGGCCCATACAGTAGAGCTTGGTCTTCAGTCACCTCAGACCCCCTTGCCACTGGACCAAGACTTTACTCTGCTAAGCCCATGTGGTAGCTGGTGTGCAATGGCCACTCCACGTTAAAAGAACTCACACAGAGGCATATTCCACCCTTCAAAATGAAATTTTGGACCTCGAACATCAGGACACTCATGGACAACCCCAACAGCAACAGACCAGAATGCCGCACTGCTATCATTGCCCGGGAACTCAGACGCTTAGACGTCGACATCGCCGACGTAAGTGAGACCCGGCGGCAGGGGAAGGAACAACAAGGTGGTGGATACACATTCTACTGGAAAGGTAAACCAGAAAAAAAGTGCCGCTTCCATGGAGTTGGCTTCACCATCAAGAATCAGCTGGTGGGCCGTCTTAGAGACTCTCCCTACTGGATAAGCGACATCTCATAACTCTCCAGCTCACCCTAGCCCGGAACCGGTGCGCCACAGTCATCAGCGCATATGCCCCAACACTCGACGCAACAGATGAGACGAAAGAGGAATTCTACTCCAGCCTCGAACAATTCCGGTCCCGAGTCCAGACGGACAACAAACTGATCCACCTCGGTGACTTCAACGCCAGAGTCGGTAAGGATACAGACCTTTGGGGAGGCGTGATCGGCAGAACTCCAACTCCAGCGATATCTTGCTCCTGACAAAATGTCTAGAAAACGACCTTGTCATCACCAACACCTTGTTCCGTCAGAGAGACAAGGCATCATGGCAACACTCTCGCGCCAAGCACTGGCATCTGCTTGATTACGTCATCGTCTGAGCGAGGGACCACAAGGACGTGCGCATCACCGGCGTCATGACAGGAGCCGACAATTGCTGGATGGACCACTGCCTAATCCGCTCCATCATTAACATCAATATAGCCCCAAAGCAGCGACGGCAACAGAAAAAAAGGTAGCTGAAAAATCAACGCCAGGGCACTCAAGGATTCAGTTAAGAAAACCGTATACAGCCAGCGCCTCACAGCCAACCTGGTGACCCCCGATGACCCCGAGTGCCCACAGCGCCAGGTCTGCCCTCAAGGCCTCCATAACCAATGCCTGTGAAGAGACGCTCGGTCACTCAACCAGGAAACACCAAGACTGGTTTAACGAGAACGACCAGGAGCTAATAAGCCGCAAGCGCAAGGCATTTCTGAACTTAAAGAGCAACTCAACCCGGGAGCAGCAAAGCAGCTCTACAGGCGGTTGAAGGCCGAGGTCCAACAAAAAACCCACGACCTAAAGAATAGATGGTGTGTGGAGAAAGCACAGGAGATCCAGCAGCTGGCCGACAACCATGATGTGCGAAGATTCTTCAGCGCAGCCAAGACCATCTACGGTCCAAGCACCCAAGGCCCCACCTAACTGCTGCTCAAGAACGGAGTTGCACTCATTAAGGACACTGAGGCAGTCAGGGCCCGTTGGAAGGAGCACTTCAAAGATCTCCTTAACCGAGGCTCTGCTTTCGGCATGATTGTCCTCGACTCCATCCCGCAGCATGCTATCCACCACCACCTCAGCAAAACCCCAGCCCTGCACGAAGTAGAAAATGCCATCTGTCAGCTCAAGAACAACAAGGCATCTGGAACAGATGGAATCCCCACTGAGGCACTAAAGTATGACAAAGAAGCACTATTGGCACAAATGCATGACCTCATCTCTCTTATCTGGAAGGA
Organism: Pristiophorus japonicus; assembly: GCF_044704955.1. Lineage (NCBI taxonomy): Eukaryota > Metazoa > Chordata > Chondrichthyes > Pristiophoridae > Pristiophorus > Pristiophorus japonicus. The sequence continues at coordinate 22,166,051 of NC_091985.1, forward strand.
GGAGAGCATGCCAGGAGATCTCTGAGATGCTGTAATCGTGACCACCTTCAAAAAAGGGGGCAAGTCCGACTCCGGCAACTACAGAGGAATCTCCCTGCTGTCAGCCACTGGGAAAGTCATAGCAAGAATCCTCCTCAACCGACTTCTCCCTGTGGCTGAAGAGCTCCTCCCAGTCACAATGCGGATTCCATCCACTAAGGGGTACAACGGACATGATCTTCACCGCGCGACAACTACAAGAGAAATGTAGGGAACAGCACCAACCCTTGTACAAGGCCTTCTTTGACCTCATAAAGGCCTTTGACACTGTCAACCATGAGGGACTATGGAGCAACCTCCTCCGTTTCGGCTGCCCCCAAATTTTTGGCACCATCTTCTGGCTGCTCCACGACGACATGCAAGCCGTGATCCTGACCAAAGGATCCACCACAGACCCAATCCACGTCTGGACTGTGGTCAATCAGGGCTGTGTCATCGCACCAATGCTCTTCTCGATCTTCCTTGCTGCAATGCTCCATCTCACTATCAACAAGTTCCCTGCTGCAGTGGAACTAAACTATAGAACCAATGGGAACATGTTCAACCTATGTCGCCTCCAGGCTAGATCCAAGGTCGTCCCATCCTCAGTCATCAAACTACAGTAAGCAGACGCACTTGCGTCTGCGCACACTCAGAGGCTGAACTCCAAGCCATCGTCAACACCTTCACCAAGGTGTACGAAAGCATGGTCCTTACACTAAACATCCGTAAGACAAAGGTCCTCCACTAATCTGACCCCGCCTTACAGCACTGCCCACCCGTTCATCAAAATCCCCGGCTCAGCCTTGGATAACATGGACCATTTTCCATACCTCAGGAGCCTATTGTCAGCAAGGGCAGACATCGATGACGAGGTCCAACATTGTCTCCAGTGTGCCAGGGCAGCCTTTGGTCGCCTGAGGAAGAGAGTGTTTGAAGACCAGGACCTCAAATCTGGCACCAAGCTTATGGTCTAAAGAGCAGTAGTGATACCTGACCGCCTACATGGCTATCTGGGAATCCCTGACCCAGGACCGCCCAAAGTGGAGGGAGAACATAGAGGAAGGCGCCGAGCACCTCGAGTCTCATCGCCAAGAGCAGGCAGAAACCAAGCGCAGACAGCGAAAAGAGCGTGCGGCAAACCCGTCTCCCCACCAACCCTTTCCGCCAACCACTGTCTGCCCCATCTGTGACAGAGACTGTAATTCCCACATTGGACTGTACAGCCACCTGAGAACTCACTTTGAGAATGAAAGCAAGTCTTCCTCGATTTCGAGGAACTGCCTATGAATGAATGAATGCTACACATGTTAAAAGGTAAACATTTTATGAATATATTAATACATTTTTATTTACACAGCAAAAAAATGCACAAGTGCGGTTACAAGTCTTGCAGAGTGCTGTTTCTGTGCTGCCCTCTTGTGTACAGTATAGTATCACTGAAACAATAGGATTAGAAATTTGAATTGCTTTGCTTAGTTTCAATGCCAATGAGCTTGTGTCTACTACCAGCAATCCTCTGGATTTCTTTGCTAATTCAACCACAAATGAACCATCATTGCCACATTTACCCACATAAGATTATCAAAGGCTAACATTGGAGAAATGCTATGTTTTTTATTAGTTCTTGGGATCTGAATGATGGTGGCAAGGCTGCACTTATAAGAACATAAGAATTTGGAGCAGGTGTCGGCCATTAGGCCCTTCGAGCCTGCTCTGCCATTCAATAAGATCATGCCTGATCTACCTCAACTCCACTTGCCTGCACTATCCCCATGTCCCTTGATTCCCTTAATATTCAAAAATCTATTGATCTCTGTCTTGAATATACTCAACGACTGAGCTTCTACAGCCCTCTGGGGTAGAGAATTCCAAAATTCACCACCCTCTGAGAGAAGATATTTCTCCTCATCTCAGTCCTAAATAGCCAACCCCTTATTCCGAGACTGTGGCCCCTGGTTCTGGACTCCCTAGCCAGGGGAAACAGCCACCCTATCAAGCCATGTAAAAATGTTGCATGTTTCAATGAGATTACCTCTCATTCTTCTAAACTCTAGAGAATATAGGCCTAGTCTACTCAATCTCTCCTCATAGGACAATTCCCCCATCCCACGAATCAGTGTGGTGAACCTTCGTTGCACTCCCTCTATGACAAGTATATCCTTCCTTAGGTAAGGAGACCAAAACTGTACACAATTCTCCAGGTGTGGTCTCACCAGGGTCCTATATAATTGCAGCAAGACATCCTTACTCTCATACTCAAATCCTCTTGTAATAAAGGCCAACATATCATTTGCTTTCTTAATTGCTTGCTGTACCTGCATGTTAACTTTCAGTGATTTGTGTACAAGGACATCCGGATCCCTCTGAACATCAGCATTTCCCAATCTCTCACCGGTTAAAAAATACTCGTTATTTACATAAGAACATAAGAATTAGGAACAGGAGTAGGCCATCTAGCCCCTCGAGCCTGCTCCGCCAT